>NC_063200.1:32845436-33213013 GCF_017589495.1 Alosa alosa
AGCATTTTGTGAAAACAAATCATTATGGCTACATCGACAAACTCTTAGCCATGTGCTGTATATCCTCTGATTTTAATATTTAGGCCTACACATATGTAGTTATTTAAGCACAGCTCAGTTTTAAGACACTTAAAACCCAAAATTGGAGACCATATAGAAATTTGCTACCATTTCAAAACCGGATTACTCTGGAATGGCTTATTGTACAGGGGATTGCATTACACCTTTGTGTTTGGAAAGGTCTGCTGTTTATTCTGGTTTACGGTTTGTCATGTGTGGAACGAAAAGTTTGTGAAATATTCCTCCTATGTGAAATGAAATGAGCGCAGAGCTATAGTAGCCTAATATGATTATTTCTTGAAAGTTAATTTTTTCGCGAACCGTTTATCGCAGCATAACATTTAGCGAATCAACAATCAGAGAAAACTGCGCTGAGAACGTTGTAGGCGGATATTAGACATACCTGCTGTTGGTCTAGACATATGTATGCCTTAAACTCGTATCCTGTCATTTAGAAACAATGCTGTGGTCTAGTCTAGTCATCAACAAAAAATGAACGGATTGCAAAAAAAAAAAAATGGATTTGGCGTGACATTTCTTGAGTGTGCGTGAGATTGGTGCTGAAAGCGTGAGTGTCACGCCAGATGCGTGAGAGTTGGCAACCCTGCATTGACAATGTAGGCCTAAGCATTTGAAATTCCACATAAGTCACATACCTTGAAAATGAACTTTAGTACTTTAACAGCTGAATTGAAAACCGAACAATGTTTTGTCTTCTACGCGAATTAGGCCTAAATGTGAAGCCTCTGCACGGCCCGCGGCGCCATCGACTGGTCTGGCATATGCACTACAGTACTTTTAGCCGCTTTCACCTCTGTGTGCACGCAAGTTTTTTCCTTACCGGTAGGCCTATCGTTAAAGGTGTGAAAGCGGTAAGAGCAAATATACCCGATGGTTTTGTGTAGACATAGCCCAATTCTAGGCGAGACATCTTTGTGCAACAAGCTACAAAACTCAAAAACAATGAAGCTATTGGCATATTACATTACATTACATTACATTTTTGGCTGACGCTTTTTAACCAAAGCGACTAACAACATGGTAAACAGTAAGTTTTAGAACAATTCTCACAATTTTAGGACAGTTTAAAAAAAACATTAGAGTACAGTAAGAATAAGTGCGTCGGTGAGTGCTGTTTTTAGCAGTTACTTGTCAGTTTAAAACGGCTGGTGAGTGCTAGGATCAGTAAGACTTGTTGTAAGTGTTGCTATGAGAGTAGATGTTCTCTAAAGAGCTGGGTCTTCAGGAGTTTTTTGAAAGTGGAAAAGGATGTCCCTGCCCTTGTAGGAACTGGCAGTGTGTTCCACCAACGAGGAACAACAGATGAGAAAAGTTTGGATTGGCTTGAGCGCACGGTGGTAGAGCTAGACGTCGTTAAAATCAGAGGAGCGCGAGCGGTCTGGAGGTAGTGTAAGTCTGTATGAGGGCATTCAAGTAGGTGGGAGCAGAACCGGAGACTACTTTGTAGGCAAGCGTTAGACTTGAATTTGATGCGGGCCGCCATAGGTAGCCAGTGTAGCTGGATGAGCAGCGGGGTAACATGTGCCCTTTTGGGTTGGTTGTAGACCAGGCGCCCCCCTTTCTGGATCATCTGAAGTGGTTTCACTGCGCAGGCTGGGAGACCTGTCAGGAGGAGCATTGCAGTAGTCGAGTCGAGATGACTATTGCCTGAACCAGAAGTTGGGTAGCATCTTGAGTCAAGTAAGTCCTGATTTTCCGTATGTTGTAGAGTGCTAAACGGCATGACCGGGCGAACTGAGGCAACATGATCTGAGAAGTTTAGTTGGTTGTCGAGAACAACTCCTAGATTTCTTGCAGTCCTGGTCGGTGAAACAGACAGGGAGTCAAATTTGATGTTGATGTCGTGGTGTATGGTAGGTTTAGCTGGGATGACCAGCAGTTCAGTCTTTGAGAGGTTCAGCTGGAGGTGGTGTGCCTTCATCCATGTAGCTCTATGTCTGAAAGGCAATCTGAAATCCGTGCATATCCTATTTAAGTTTGGACTAAATGTAAAATGACTGTTGACTGAATGTAAAATTAATATAAATGCACTCACCTGTTCTCTTTTATTTGTTCTTCACATGGTCCGATGGAACAGCAGGTGGAAGACCATCCGCAAAATTGAATTTCCACATTATTTTAAATAAAATATCATTTGTTAGTGTACAGTTGTCTTTTCTTTTGAATAGGCTCAACATTAGCAACAGCCAGTCAAAATACAGGTAAAATATGAATGTGGCTTGTCTAGGCTATCTCAACTAGATTTTGTGTGTGGCAGTCATAAATTGATACTTGTTAGTGCAGCTGTCTTGAATAGGCTTGGGGTCAACAGCCACCAAAAAAAACGATTACTCTGGAATGGCTAACTGTGCAGGGGAATGATTTACACCTTTATGTTTGGTAAGGTCTGCTGTTTATTCTGATATATGGTTTGTCATGTGTTGAGGGAAAGTTCGCGAAGTATTCCACCAAGATGAATGGGCAGGGAGCCGGGCGCAAAAAAATATGATTAAATTAAAGTTACTTTTCTCGTGAACCATTTACCACAACAACTACCCACTAACATCATTTAAAGGCTGAGAAAAAGCTCTTTCGTGTGATACATGTGATGTCTGTGATGAATAGGCTACTTCGCAAGTAGGCTAGCCCTTTGCAGACTGTGCCGAACATTCCATTTTTTCATACTCGATGGCCTTATGGCACAAAAAGGCTTATTGTATGATTATGCTACATGACAAAGATACAATATACCAACCACTCTAATCAGGAGAAATAGCCCTTTCAAATGGTATAAAATATAATTAATAAGTTTGAGGAGAACATACATAATTTTTAAAAAATATCTTTAAAATTCAACCCCAAAAAACACAAAAATATCAGTTTGTCAAGATTAATCTAATTTTTCTCCCAATTTCTATTGTAGATAGAGAAAAACATAGAGTGTATGGGAGATTCACAATTTTGTCCTCTACTCAGTGATAAAAACAGAATAAATGTGTCACCTTTTGTTCAAAAGTTATGATAAATTTATTAGACCTTTGCAGACGGCACGAAACATTCCGTTTTTTCATACTTGATGCCCTTGTGAGACAAAAAGGCTTATTGTGTGGCCATGCTACATGACAGAGATAAGATATACTCACCATTGTAATCAGGAGAACTAGCCCTTTAAAATGGTACATATCATAGTTAATAAGTTTGAGGGTAACACACATTGTTTTTAAACAAAACCTTCAAAATTCAACATCAAAAACGCGTGAAAATATCAATTTGTCAAGATGAATCTTTCTTTTCACCTAATGTCTGTTGTAGATATAGTGTGCAAAGGATAGCCAGTGTTGTGTTCTCCTCAGTGAAAAAAAACAGAATCAATTTATCACCTTTGGTTCAGAAGTTATGATTAATTTACTCATAACAGTAACAAGTAGAATTTTTAAAAGAGTAGAATGTTTTCATTTCGGTTTGGCATCTGACCTAAAAAATACAGATATAATGGTCATGTAAAAAATAAGCTGTTTTACCATCAAAACAAGCTCAATATGGGATGTCTTACTGTACTCTGAAGAGGCTAAATCAATTGTGGGGAGGACAGATAAAGGCTGAAAGACAGACTAGCTGATTGTAACTGCTTCTCCGTGTGCTTCATTCTACTATGAAAACAAGAATATAGAGACACTGGCACATGTCATGGGAAATAAATCATTTTATTTAGAAAAGTCTGTGTCTAAACAATGTGATTAAATAACCAGGAACAACAACTTCAGGTAAATAACATAAACATATGTTTACAAACATGCAGTAACTATTAGAACTACAAGAATGACAAGACAACAAAGATCAACAAATCTTACATGGTGAACAAAACATCAATTCATACTAACATTCACACACATATATATAAACAATTAAAACGTTAGAAGAAATTCAATACATTTAACAACCATACAGCATATAATTCGATACAATATATAATTATCCATATCATT
The DNA here is from genome assembly GCF_017589495.1 of Alosa alosa. Classification (NCBI taxonomy): domain Eukaryota; kingdom Metazoa; phylum Chordata; class Actinopteri; order Clupeiformes; family Clupeidae; genus Alosa; species Alosa alosa. The sequence continues at coordinate 32,849,483 of NC_063200.1, forward strand.
TGCCCCACACATAAGGTGATACACTAACGCCACATTCACACCAGATCCGTGGTGTGTGCATTGTCCCAGCTGTGGCATGGTTGTGTGTGTGTGTGTGTGTGTGTGTGTGTGTCCATCTAAGCCTAGCAGACGATGGGGTGTAAAATGCTATTGGAGTTGGTGTCTCTGTCTGTGTTGGAAGGATAGGCAAAGTGTATGCTTTCTACCTGACATGGGACTTGACCAAACTCAAAATAAAGAAATTGTCAGATAAGAAATATAGAAATTTAATTACAAATCTAACCAAACTATTATCACTATAATCCCTCTCATTATTGTTATAAGCAACACTCTTATCACAACCAGAAATGTGCTTGCCCAGATGGACGACACACACACACAAAACATGCTTACCCAGCTGAGGGATGATGGAAGATTATCTCCTCCTGTAGCACATCATTGTCTTCTTCTTCATCCAGAAGCTACCCATCCATGTCCCATGTCCATGCCATCGTGGTCCTTGGAGTCATATTTGCCATCAGCAGACGGCTGCTTTCACCCCAGTTGCACGTACTTCTCTCCCTCCATCTAAAATAACAAAACAAAGGTCTGATAGTAAATAGGTTGTTTAGTTTTATTTTACATTACTTCCACATAATCTTAATCACCACCAACCATGACTCTTTTCACTAAAAGTATTGTCACTGGAGGACTCCAATATTGCTTGGAGAGGTAACATTAGTCTCAGAGCTCACTACAGTAAGTGTTATTGCCTTGGCTAAACCATACATAGCATACCAGCTTACAAGCAAAAATTGATTCGTGAACATGAGTCAGGAGATATGACAGAAAACATCTAAACAGCGTTTGCATACACATACACACCGTGCATAGGCTACTGCAGTTGCGTTAAGACAAAACACCCCCTTAGAAAATAATGTGTCGACGAGCAGGTTTGGGTGTATGAGCTCCCATCATAGTTAGCCACCCAAAAACCTCATAATCGTAGCAGCCAACCTTACAGCCTAAAAGCTAAACAATACTAAGACACATTTATAACAAATCTTCAGTCATGTATTCATGAAAACAGCAGTCAATGAATAAAATCCTTACGTTACACCATCGGTGATCAACACAGTCTTCACGTCGGTAACATAACATTAACGTTGTCATTCATGTCAGATGTTTCTATCTAAGTAAGCTAAGCAACTTGGCTACAAACAACTGTAAATTGTGCTATACATATTACGAAGGAATGAAAGGTTTATTTGACAATAAAATACCGATTAGGTGTACTTGACATAAAGTTGGCAGTCATGAAGCACGGGAGTGAACTTTATCGCGACTTCTGGCGTCAAGGACATGTTGCAGCCTCTCCTGATGCTAACGTTACCTAACTTAGCTAGTTTTCTATCAGATGACAAGCAAGCAACATCGTTCAAAATAGAACAAATCGTTAAAGTTTCAGTCTTAGTAGGTCTGTAATCTTGGTTGACATATAGTAGCCCCCAAAAATGACTGAAAATGATGAGTTTAGTAAAGATTACGGTGTGCTAAAATACCAGCTGTCATCAGCTGAAGTGAACACACACACGCATTATATTCACGCCATGCATACAAGGTGTAATTACCAGCAAAAATAACTTTTAAAAACGATTTTGAAGTAATAACATGGATAACAAGTAATAATAACATAAAAAGACTTGTTTTTACCTCAGATGATCCAGTAGTTTCTCCTTTAGACGACGTCAAGATCAACGATGCATAGTGCTTCCTTCTGTTTTTCCTCTAGTGGAGGGAGACGTCAACTCTTGATTTTTTCCTTCCGTGTAGTAAAAGAAATTCGCGCCACAAATCCCTTAACCAATCATATCGCCAGAAAGCCTATGATGTGACGTTTTTGAGGAAGTTTTCAGTGATAAAATTGGTTGGGGTATGGCCGAGTTATTAGACTGAACGTCATCGGTACTGGGGTACCGAAATTAGAATGGGCCGTCTGCAAAGGGCTAGTTCAGCAATTTTGGGTGGGACAAAAATACCTTTACAGAGCAGCAGTTGGCTAGCCTGACGAGCCAGACCCACATTAAAATGTAGTGTCTGGACACTCACCGTTCGCAGTGCTCAGTCCGAGGGGCGGGATAATCAGTTGTCTTTCAAATTCCCTCTGCACGCAATAGGACAGCGGCAGCGCTATGAGTCCCATGCGTTTCCCACCAGTGGAGCTAGTTGGCTAGTTCAAACGTTTGCCAACTTAATAAAAGCTTAACTCGTGTCACACTGTTCTCCAGCAGCAACATTCATCTTATTTGTTTTCAAGTAGCAGGGAATTCAAGCCAAACCGTTGCAACTCTGCCATCAATCATTATGTTAAGCCCATAGATAGACTCTATACACGATTTCATTGGCCTGATTAAGTTTCGATTTCTGGAGCTCACAAGCCAACGGAGAGTTGCTAGACTAGCCCTGGCAGCAAATGTAATTCGCTGCCGCTAGGGGCGCGTCTAGATTTCTAGGCTAGCAGTTGGCCATATCGGCTCTGGCTCACATGATGTGCTGCTTTAAATGCATTATCGCTTCACTACCCAACACGCGAACAAGAAAGAAAAGAAAAAAGAAACCAATGTGCTTATGTCGCGATTTCCGATAGGCCCAGGCCTAGAGAAAAGACAGCTATGGTAACCTAACAATTAGGCTTTGCCTACACTGCTGTTTGGTTGTCACAAACTTTGAGACGATCCATACTCGCATTAACTGAATCTTATCAACCCGAACTGCGATGTTGAGTGACAGGATGCAATGCCTAATAATCTCACTGCCTTCGGCATAACTGCTAACAGTGCGCCTAGGCCTACTGTTAAACACCTGAAAAATATTAAGCTGCTGTTTTCTTTTCATGACAAGCACTAGGCATACGCAGAGCGGTAGAAAAACAGAGTGGCGACACTCCCATAGACTTCCATAGGAAGCAATGGCGGCGCTTTTTCCAGGCTACTTCGGCGTTATGCAGAGCTCAAAAGTTCCTAACATTCACGGCTTTAGCCCCATTCACTTCCATTGCTTTCTGCCTGATATTGTCAGTGGTAAGTAGCCGAAGGTACAACGTTTTTTCAATTGGCATATGCATTTCCTATACCAACTGCACTAGTAGATACTGGTATTGTTCTTTGAGGTTTTTGTGCTGCTTGTTTAACTGATATTTATTGCTTAAATGTTGACCGAAATTTTAAAGCCAAAAGCACATTTGGCTAGCCTATTGTAGTAGGGCAACTTTAGATGATAGGTTGGTTGTCAACAGGTTTTTATTATGTTTATAATGCTATATTTTTCAAACCTGATTGCGTTAGCTTACTAGCTTACGTTAGCTAGTCAGCTCATTCACATACATAGTGTTAACGTTAGACATGCTATGAGGGGGAACACGAACTTTATATTGATAAAATACATTTCATACAGCATGATAACTCTATATTCAGATGTGCTGGTTATCAATGGGTTTGTGATTAACGCTCTTCAGGTGAAAAATGGAGGAAATTACTGTGATTATTGTCTTTAAACCTGATATAGATTAGCTTGCTAGATGGCGAGTTTTATGGCGTTATGAACTGAACCGGGGGCTGAACATGACATGAAGTAGGCTAGTGTCCACGACTCGTGAACGAGGGGATTTCAGTTATGAATTTCAGGGGAAGCAGTAGGAGCAAAACCTAGACTATTATAAGTTATTGTTGTTACTGGTGCGTGGCTCTTGTGTCCCTTGCCAGCCCAGCCCAGCCCAGTCCTGTCCTGTGCCACTATCACTGTTCCAAACGGGACAGTGGCACAAGGCGAGTGTGGCACGAGCGTGGTCGTGGGACAGTATAGCGTCTGTATAGTAGCCTACAGTAGGAGTTTTTGCTCCAACTGATGATCGGTTTCAGTTCATTTAGTTTTCAGTAATTTTAGATTTTGTGTTGGTGTTCTTGGTGTAATAATATTGATTGCTTTATCTTGCCAAGTAATTTGCCAAATACATAGCGAAGTTTGCATGGAAGAGAGTGACGGCATTGGCTATCATTAGGTCAGTGATCTTTGTAAGTAGGCTAGGACAAATGTCTTTTTTTGGATAACTAAAAAAAAAGTGTAGTCAGGTTAATAGGGCATAGATCACTCTGAAAGTAACAAAACAAAATCAAGCAGATCAGCAGGCCGGCCAATTTTCACCTCGCTTTCAGACACAAAAAGACGGCAAAAAGACGTCCCCTCTTCCCGCAAATTTAGCGTGATCTCTGTGTGAAAAGGCCTTTAGAAAAACTCATTCATGCATTTATCTCCAGCAAGGTTGATTACTGCAATGGACTGTTCACAGGCCTTCTAAAAAAGACTATTAAACAGCTTCAGGTGATACAAAAAGCAGCAGCTAGGATTCTAACAAAAACTAAAACAACTGACCACATTACTCCAATTCTTAATTCCTTGCACTGGCTTCCAGTAAGTCACAGAATCGACTTTAAAGCATTATTGCTTGTTTATAAATCAGTAAATGGAGCAGGACCTAAATACCTGTCAGACATGCTTAAGCAGTACACACCTTCTCGTCCTCTCAGGTCCCAGGAGAAAAACCTGTTAGTAAAACCTACTGTTAGAACTAAACATGGTGAAGCAGCTTTTAGCTGCTATGCGGCTCAGCTCTGGAACCAACTTTCGGATGACATCAAAAAGGCCCCAACTGTAGCCAGTTCTAAATCTAGACTTAAGACCAAACTGTTCTTAGATGCTTTCTGCTAACTGCACCGAGTTACAAATTCTGAATCTGCCTTGATAATTATTCTACCTTGTCTTTTATTACTTTTTTACTACTTTTGCCTTTGTTTTTGCTTATTAATTATTCTTTATTTTTAAATTATTTTACCTTGTGTTTTGTTTTCTTTTTATTATGATCTTTACCTTTTAACTATTCTTTGACTATATTGCCCTTCTATGCTTTTATTTGTTATTATTGTTTGGTTTTGTTTATGTAAAGCACATTGAATGACCTCTGTGTATGAAATGTGCTATATAAATAAACTTGACTTGACTTGACTTGACTTGACTTGACCATCTAAAGGCCGATGGGCCCCTACAGGCTGAAAGACGACGTTGGGGGCATAAAACACCATCGAGCGTGCATTTTTGTGTGCCATTGTATGTATGTTTGTGTCTGTACTGTGTGCACTGCCAATGTGCCTGTGTGTGTGTGTGTGTGTTTGTGTGCATGCTTGATGCATGTGCCAATGTATGTGTGTTTGTGTCTGTACAAACCTGTGTGCACTGCCAGTGTGCCTGTGTGTGTAAGTGCATGCACCAGTATGAGTGCCAGTGTATGTGTGAGTGTGTGTGTGTCTATGCATGTGTGTGCATTTCTGTGTGTGTATATGTATGTATGGGTGCATTTGTGTGTGTTTGTGTAAGTGCGTATATCTATGTGCGTGCGCATGTCTGCCTCCCCCCTGCAATTGATGTGGGCACCCACATGAAAGCCATGAGAATTAAGATGTCATCATCGTTCCCACACACAATATCATCTTAGGGTTACTTAATTATTGTTTAACATTATTTTTACTACTACTTACTTACTCTGTAAAGTTTAGCTTGCTGTGAGTCTGAAGAATTTCATTACTGATAAATGATGTTGGATCTTTATTGAGTACATGATGATGTACAAAAACAAAAATCGGGCTAAAACAGCCAGGCACAAGTAAGCAATTTTCTCTTGTAAAAATGTAGGTCTATTGCCTATAGTAAGGTGTGTAATTTTTAATCGTTTTTACACTACAGTATGAACCAGAGTGAAGAGGAAGTATTTTGAAGTAACCAGGAAAGAAGCAGGAGAGAAGCTCTGAGTGTGCTGAGGACACACGTGATCAGTGGTACACTGCTGTGGCCACCAATGTCCCAGTATAAAGGGGGAGGGGGCCACTGCATCTACTCTTGCCCTCTTTTATTGACGGATGGATAAAGCCTTGGACTTTACCTTATTGAAATAGGAGAAAGCGCCTGGGGAGCCATGAAATCCATAGACCCTGCTTAAATGGGTTTGTAAGAGGCTTCTGTCAAGCCAGCCATGGCTGAGAGGGCCCATTAAATACTCCCCTCTCCTCAACCAAGACCAGAGAAGATTCATCAGTGTGGGAAGTCAAAGATAATGATAGCTCATGGCCAGATGTGAGATATTGGTTCCATCACCCAAGCCACAGGGGAGCCTGTCAATAACAACACTGCTTCCTCCCTTCTTTTGTCGCTTATGTGACCTCTCGTTTTTCCTTTTGTCTCTCTTTTAGGCCCCGCATCTCTTTTTCTCAATCTCATATCCACTGAAAAAGAAACAGTTATAATGGCACTCACTTGACATTTTAAGAGATTATGTCCTCTTCTGTTGTATTGTCTTGCATGTCTATAACCAGGTTTGCAACTCTGGGATAGGTTTGCTACTCACAAATAGAGGTCATTATAATCATACATGGGGCTTCAGCTGCAACACAAGATGAACACAGCAAGCTGAATAAGTAGAGCATTAAAGTAATGTATCATACATTAATTTCAAACTGTTTCAAAGTTATTTGTGTGTAATGAATTTTCTGACAGTACTAAGAATGTCCAGAGTGATTGATTTAATGTGCTCACTAGGTTTGAAGTACCTGACTACTTGAAAACATGAAGCCACCTTTTTACTGAGTGTGTTTGGGGGAGTCTATGTCGTGTAATGTCTATGATCTCCACTGGTGTGGTGGGGGGCTCCCAAATCAAATCAAGAAAGTATCAATATTATTGACTTATTATCGATATCAAAACAATTGTGACAAACTAAAATTTGTGTATTTTTCATTGGCTATGGCTCCTGACTGATGCATGAGATAGATAGATAGATAGATAGATAGATAGCCTACAGCAGCGGTCCCCAACCACCGGGCCGCAGGACATTCCTAACCGGGCCGTAGCCTATGACATGAGTTTAAAAAAAAATGCATGCAAACTAAACTAAATTTAATTCGCAATAATGTCACGTTTTTACATGGCATAGGCCTATATGCAGTTGTTTGATTGCACGCATTTTTGCATTTTGCAAGGTCTATTTTCTTCGTCTGTCTGTCCCGCCTTCAACACTTTTTACATATTGCCTTGGCGCTGCGCAGCCTCAGGTCAGCTCACTTCACTTGATCAGTTCTTGGCGAGCGGTAGTGTCACACGGTTAGCTAAACTGCTAGAATGAGCAACAAAAACAAGCATCTTTAGCAGGTCACTGGCCAGAGTGTTTGAGTTCGCGAGAGCCGCTGCAGAGATTTCTTACAGAAAAAAGTCACCGTTAGCTGCACATTTTAGTGATGAGGACTGGGTGTCAAAACTTCGCTTACCTGTGTGACATATTCAGGTTGCTTAATGACCTCAACCTGTCACTCCAGGGGAGAATGACGACTGTCTTTAAACTGGCAGATAAAGTCGCTGCATTTAAAGCCAAGCTTGATTTGTAGGGACGACGAGTGGACCGGGTGTATTTGATATGTTCCAAAAGTAGTGGGGGTTTTGGGAGAGACTGAGGCAGGGCCCTTTCTCTCGCAGCTGGTGCTTGCGATCACCTTGTTGCGCTCTCAAATGAGTTTGGCGTTACTTCCCATCCTTCAAAGATCCACGGCAAACCAATGAGTGGGTCTGCAACCCATTTGTCAATATCCCGAATAGTCCTAACTTGTCAGCGCAGGAGGAAGAGCAGTTGATCGAAATCGCAAATGACGGTGGTCTTAAGAGTGTGTATAAAGGAAACCTCTCTGGCAGGTTTTGGATCAAAACAAAGCAGAATATCGAGATAGCCGTAAAAGCGCTGGAAAACGTTTCCCACCACGTATCTATCGCGAGGCGGGTTTTCGGCAATGACTGCAACTAGACAAATTGCGCAATCGACTGGACATTTCAAACACACTGAGGGTGTCACTGTCTTCCATCACCCCCAGATGGAAGCTTCTTGTTGCAGGAAACAAGCAGGGCTCCCACTGATTATATTCGTAATGAAGGTTTAGTTCCCATGTTTTGTTCCCATATTTTGTTAAGCATGTTCACACTTATAGATGTAGCTTCAAGTTGTTCAATATTCATAGTTCTTATTGTTCAATTTTCACTTCTTCAAGTTCATGTTTTTCACAAGAGATCGTTACCTTCACTGTTCATACATAACTGGAGCTAGTTCTTTTCAAGTAATGCATGCACAACACATATGGAACATGAAACCCCCAACCCCCCCGGTCCGTGACAAAAATTAGGAATCAAACCGGTCCATGGTACATAAAAGGTTGGGGAGCCCTGGCCTACAGAACATCTGGCACTGGAAACCCATACTGTTATATTTTATTCACCTGGTTTATCACATGTGTATACAGCCTAGTCTAGGGCCTAGGCTATATACAGGCTATGGGAACATGGGAAGTAGTGAATCATGCTCAAGGTGCACTGCAACATCGGGATATTGTTGGGGAGGTGCAGAATGGAAGAGTGGGGCTTGGACTTGGTACCAGTTGGCAAGCGTGGGGCAAGTCCACAGCACAGGAGAAGAGAGGGATGGTGACCAGCTTTTTTTTTTGCGAACATGAAGAGCAAACTAGACGTTCAACAGTGGTATCTCAAGTGAAGCAAGTGTAGCCGGGGAAGGTGAAAGCTGCGTATGTTTGGATAACACCCCCTGTACAGCGGAATTGTACTACTAATCACTTTGGCTCTATATAATCCTTGCACCTGTGTTGAATTGGGAGTTGTTTGCCGTGTCGCGTTTGGGCTGCCATGTGGCATCGGAGTATCTCGTCTTTGGTAACTCTGCAAGGGTTAAAGAATTCACTCTGTGCATCTGTCCCATTTGTGTGGGGCTAAGGATGGTTTGCGGGGTATAGTACTGTATCTCAGACGTTGCTTGTAAATCACAAGTCATGGAAGTAGGAGTGGGTTCACGGGGCTATTGTGCAGCACCTCTGGAGACTAATGCTCAGCTCGCTGACAACACTGTAGGTGGAAATCGCAACATTTATAAGAGGCCTTACTCGAAAGCCACTGCTGTTTTGCTGGTGCTTATGTTTTGTGTTCATTGATCCTGTTTGTCTGCTCCATGTGTTTGTTTGGTGTTTTATGTAACTGTTTGTTATATTGAGGCACCTAGCCTAGGCGGTTGTCTTGGTGTAACAGTTGTGCTTTTCTGTTTGCTTGTTTGTTTGTTTGGTTGGTTGGTTGATTGGTTGGTTAGTTGGTTGATTGTCTGTGTTCGTTCGTTCAAGTGATTGATGTACCAGTGTTGGTTTTTTTTCATCGTGGAGGTCAATTGGAGTTTTCCTCAGGGGGTCAGTGTGCGTTTGTCTTTCTTTTACTGTTTGTCTAGATGCAAGACTGATCTTCGAGTGCTCGTTGCCATTCTTTTCTATTTTGATGCATTTGAGTTGTTCATGTATTCCTGTGTCTTTTTTTTTTGCACCCACATTTTAATGATTGTGATACACAGGGCTTAAAATTCATTTTTCAAAATGGGGGGGAATTCCCCCCTTAGGTTATTCATGTAGGGGGGATTTACACAATTTGGGGGGGGGGGTCGATTCTGATACCAAGTCAAGAATTGCGATTTCAATACTTCGATACTTTTAAAAAAAAAAGTGTTTGATTTTGGGGCCCCCACCACCCTGACGTCATCAGTAATATATACTGTAATGGGATCATTCACAACAGTGGACATCCTAGATTCTGCTTGACTCTCTCCACACACACAAACACACACTGAAAATGATAGCTTATGTGATATGTTTCTATCATATATTTTTGAATTCATATAGAGTGTATTTATTTAATAATGCATTTTTTAAAGTATAGCATTTTACTAGTAATTACTATAGTAGCTAAACATATTTAGTAATTTGAATGCCTCATATTGACGTTTAACCTATAACACTTAGGCATATCTTTAATGTGGTGTGTAGGTCCAATTGAGTGCACATTGGTGATGAGTAGGTGTAATTCAGTGCCTGTCACTTTAAGAAAATACCTGAGAGTAATTCTATGGAGTAATTAGCCCCCCTTCAACCTGACGGTTTTAGGTTGTAGTCGCTAGTGAATAAAAGTTGTGTATAGTGCGGTATGTGTATGCAAATCATTATGTTTTCTATGTCATTAGATACAATAAATGTTCAAAAAACTAACATGTCGAAGACAATCTTTCTGGGATCAAGTGTTGACGTGACCTGAGCTAGCAGGATAGTTACCAAGGAGCTCTTTCCAGATGTAAAAGTTTGCCATGGTAGCGTAGCCTATTTGCGTAAGCGCAAAGTGGTTCTCTCTCTCTCTCTCTCTGTCTCTCTCTCTCTCTCTCTCTCTCTCCGTGTGTGTGTGCGTCTGCATGAGGCTATGTTCAATTCAACTCGGTAGTTGATCAGTCCGGTCAATAGCACCGCATTCACGCCACTTAATGATTAGGCTATATTAACGTCATCAGACAGGCTGTAAAAGTGTATGCGGGAATTTCTCGCATTATGATGGCTAGAGTTGCGGGACTTGAACAAATTATGCGCAATACCCGCAATCCCGCAGTGAAATTTAAGCCCTGATACATATTTTAAATTTAACATTAATAAAATTACTTGAAATTAACCCTTTCTCTTTCAGTGCAATCTCAATTACTTTATAGCTTAATTTGATTACCTTAAAGGTGCTCTAAGCGATGCTGGGCAACGTCACTTCTGTTGACTTTCAAACAAAACAGAGAGCTAGCTCGCTACTTCCTCCCCCTCCCTCCTGTGCTGCTCCCGTGCAATTGAAACTCTCCTAAAAGCGCATCTCGTCTGTGATTTGCTGGAACAGTTTGTTATGTTTTTATGAGCTAGGTTTTCCCAGGTTTTGTTGCCATTTTTGGAGCCTGGGCTGTCCACAGAGATCACGTTTTTTTACAGTGTATTCAGGACACAGACAGCTAGCGCAGGGGCGGTTCTAGGGGCGGGGCCACAGGGGCCCGGGCCCCATCTGAAATCTCATTGGCGCCTGACTGGCCCCTGTACCGTCAATCATCAATAAGTGTCAAACTTGTTGAGAACGACGATCAGAGATGCAATTCCATTCCCAAACAACTGGTGGCAGTAATGCACCTATGAAGCTTGAAAGCTAAAGCACACAGTGAACTGTAAAAGAAAGAATACATTTGGCTAACCAGAAATGTCTCTGCTAATGTGAAGAAACGATACATTTGGCTAACAAAAGTATCAGCTAGAATTCTAACGTGAAGAACCGATGACAGCGTTTCATCCTCCACAAAAGTTTCTTGGTGAGTCACAAATCTCTATGTTGGTTATCATCATTATGTGATGTGATTATATTTGTTGCTGTCACAATATGTTAAGTTTGTCAATTAAATTACGAAGCAGCAGCAAGCTTGCAGTGAACTGTTAACTGACTTAGTCAGTGAACTGTTAACATTAACTTAACGTTAGGTTACTTGAGTTGAGGTTTGAATGTTTGTTAGCATGCTGATAGATTTTATGTATGGAAAGGTAGGCTAATGTATGAAGTGTTTGAAATGGTGTTATATGAAATGCAGAGAAATGGACATCCTGTTTGTTTGGGGTCCGAAATTAATAATATTGCGCTAGTGCGCCTTACCAAGTAACGTACCACCACGTTACCAAGTAACGTTCGATTTTTTTTTGCTTGAGGAAAACGTTTGGCAGCTGCTAACATGAACATGAGAATACATGCCTAATAGCTAAAGCTACGTTTTTGTAGTTGCCAGACGACATGCTGAATACAAGCATGGATTTTGTGAAACACGCATTTGTGTTTCACCTACAGACTGGGATGGCGCAGGAGCTGGTGACTTCAACCCACAGTCTTCAGAACCACCAGTCACCAAGCATAGCTGCTCCTAATGGTATGATGCTATTTCCTATTGCCACTACAGTGAGCATATTTTGTCATTCATTTTAGAAACGCCAGGTTGACAGTGGGTTATGAAAGTTAATAACAATTAAGTTACTCAAACTTGTTTCATTTTCTTCTCTCCAGACATTTCCCATTCTAGAGCAGATGGTTCTGTGCAACCTCTCCTAAACTGGTATTCCACAAGATGCAGCACAGAAATAGGAAGAGGGCACTCAATGACTTCTGATACAAATACTTCAAATGGTAGGAATATTCCATCTTTAGTGTTTTGCTACCCCTTCCGTAATTTTCGCTTTCAAATGACCCATCGTCAGTCTTCAAATCAGAATCAGGCTTTTCTAACTGGAAGCAAGACGGTGGCTTCAAAGACCATTCCAAATAAGTTGTTGAAAAAATTGTGTAAATATGATGTAGTTGTTGCTCACATGCTGTGTGTGTGTGTGTGTGTGTGTGTGTGTGTGTGTGTTTTAATGTATGCAAACTGGCAGTGAAAGTGGTTTCTCTTATCAACTAAAGGGGAAATAGTTAAAGTAAAACCTGTTTAATAGTCTAGTTAGCTGTAGTGGGTATACTGTGATCAACCCCAAATATTAATACCTATCCTTGTCTGTTTTAAGTAGGTATACTGAGACGGTGATGTTTTTAAGTTTTTTAACATATCCCACCCCTTCCTCGGCAAAACGTCGACATGTGAATACATTGAGCCAATCATGTGGTGTGATGTGAATACATTGAGCCAATCATATGGTGTGTTGTGAAGACATCATGCCAATCATGTGTTGTGAACGCCGCTGGAGCAAGATTGGTGTCGTGAAGCCTTGCGCACGCACATTTCTGCCGAATAGGATGCCCGATGAGTGCCCAAAAAGCGTTGCAATATGGCCGTCGAGTGGAGGGACTTGCCTAAAAGGACTTTGGGTATACTGCGTCCTGCATATCACGTAGACAACGTGCCTCTGCCTCACTGAACAAGGGATTTTCTGTGTATGGATGTTGACCGGTTCTTGGCCCCTCAGTGTATGATGTGGCCCCTTTATGGCCTAAATACGGCCCAAAGCAGTGGTTCTAAAATGGGGGTACGCGTACCCCTGGGGGTACGTGAAGGCACTCCAGGGGGTACGTGAGATTTTAACCCTTAGAAGCCGATTGACGCAAAGTGCGTCAAAAAACACACCCTTTCTTCTCTATTAAATTGCTCCGCAACTGTTAATAGCAGGGAGAAGCCTTTATTGTGTGACAGAGCAGAAGTGTGGCTTTCCAACGAGACAACGCACTTGTCTGTACGTTAAAGTATGACGATTAAAAAAAAACATGAAATTAAATCAAATTGCATCATATTTACAGTCCCTGTGCTCACCTGCGCACCCATTACTTTCGTTTGTCGATCCTTCTGCCTTATGAAAACAGACGAAGTGACTGCAAAACAATAACGTCATGTACAAAAAACAACTGCACCCATTACATTACATTATTCGCGGACCTGTGATCGGATAGATATGCCACGCATGTCAGATGAAAGAGGAGACACAGAGCTATCATTTGATACCATACATCCTTCTGGGTTATAAAACAGACGAAGTGACAGCAAAATAATAACTTCATATATCTTGACTTACCTCACGTTTTTGTCTGTTTTTGTGACAAAGCATGTTTATAATCCAATGCTATTGTGTGTTTCTCTATGGCAAAGAATGTTCATAATCCGGTTTTGAGATCCTAGTAAATTCCTGCATGGCATTGAATTCAAGGCTCACATTGCATTCCAATTTGTTCGACAAAGAAACACCTTTTTTGCCTTTACTTTGTTCATGGCAACGCAGTAAAAAGTTGTAGAGAATCATGAGTGCAGAGAGCCACACACACGTAAACTCGGGTTAAGTCAGGTCAGATCAGTTTGTGTTCCAGATATGGACCGCAGAAAGGTCATTTTTAATCACTAAATAAAAAAAATGGCATTTATTTCTGTAAGGCGCACACCACATATGTCTGTAAATGGCTCAGCCCCAGAGAATCCCTCCACCGTGGCAATGATATTGCCAGATTCAGGACAGTCTGCCCTACACACACATGAAATGCACGTAGAGCTATGAGCTTGCTGTGGTGAGATACATGTCAAAATATAAGATTTTTTATAATACGCTTTTTATATTTTAATTCTTTAAAAATCAAAATAAAATCAATGCTAGTACTAATACATGAAATTATGGCAGATCTGGATCTGAAAAAGGAAGCCAATGGCTGAGGCGCTTACAGACTACTTGGGGTCGCCTGATGTTGCAGCCTGAATTGACTTTGTTGTTTTGTAGTTGTAGTTGTTGGTGCCCTTATCAATAGCTTGCATATTGTTTAAGTATATTGCTGATAGGATCATAAACGGCCACAGCAATGAAGAGGAATGACGTTATCTTATTGATATTGATACATGTTGATATGTTGCTGATTGTGGGCCTAAATCAACAAAATGCCGTAGAAGGAAGGTGTCTGCTTGATAACCCCATGCAGTGAAATGCTCTTGATGGCTGTTCTGGTGGTGGTGATGTCTTTTCCTGGTTTGGTTCTTTTCTCGGGTGATAAGGATTCAAGCTTTGCTTAGAGCCCGCATCAACGGGGCATAAGCACTTGCTAGTGAAGTCTATTTGTTGTGCCTATTTGGTGATGTTGTTTGTTCCTGGTTTGGTCTTTTCTCTGGGCGATTAGGCTTCTAGCTTTGCGTAGATTCCGCTTCAATGCAGCATAAGCTATTGCTAGTGAAGCCTATTTGTTGCGCAGAGAGGCTGCTTTGTTGGTGATTTTGTGTTGTCTGGTTTGGTTCATTGTCGGTACTTGTTGGTAGAGGACGCCAGACACCATGGTTGAGCCTTCTGGAGGTAAAGTGGGCCTAAATCAATGAAAAGCCTATGAAGGAAGGTACCTGCTTGATAACCCCAGTGAAATGCTCTTGAAGGCTGTTCTTGTTAGTGATTTGTGATTTGTTAGTGATTTTGTTTTTGACGGTAAATAGCTTGGTTGTAGATTGGCCACTTGTGTGAAATTCCCCTTGTGTCATTCTATAAAAAAGGTGAATACTTGTCCCCTACTTTTGCAGACCCCTAAACCATTTAATTTGATCCAATAATCACATAATATTATATATGTAATATATATAGACTGCCCTTGAGATGATAATAGTTTATTTATTAATGTTCTTTTTTTATTTTTAGTCAAGTCAGTTTTATTTGTATAGCGCATTTAACGTGCACAGAGTGCAACCCAAAGCGCTCCACATAGGCTAACAAGACAGACAACAAACAAATTAATAAATAAAATAAAAAAAATTAAAAATAAAATTAGTCCAATTTCCAACCAGCTGAAAATGTCCAAGGGCAATGATGACTCACGTGAAACTACGCACAGCTGTGTCTCCACAACCGATGCATGCAACGCCAACAAAGTTCTTTACACTCACTGGCAGTCTGGAGAACGTGAACGTTAGGCCTTGTCTGGATATCACTGGAAGCATAACAGTCCGAAGTCATGGGCGATCTTGTAGATCAGCAACTCGGTGGACTTTTAACAGCGACCGTTTGTTGGTCCGTAATGCAGAGTTCTTCAACGTTAACGTTAGCTAGTCTGCTCAATCCAGACTCCAGGCAGGCAGCTCACTGGTCAGAAACAGCTCGGCGGCCTCAGCAGGTCTTTCTCAGAGTAGCTCCAGCTGCTGTCCCGAGAAATCCCCTGCACCAGACAGTGAAGTGCCGCACCGGCTCACAGATGGATGGGAAGGATGTAAGAGGCCCAGGGCAAAAGCTAGCCATAGCTAGCTCCCAATGGACAGACGTTAACAACATCATCCGACTTGAAAGCAGTAAAAAGGACTAAGAGAATAACACGAAAACTATCAAAAATAACGTAAATAAAGAGAAAACATTTAACTAGACAAATCAATACAAAAAACAAACGTGACATTACATAAAATTACGAGCATTACATAAAAACAAACAAAAACATGATGCCAGACGGAGCGGCGTGTCTCGCCAGCGTCCCCGTAACCTTGCAACTATTTTAACTATTTATTTCAAATGCCTGGTCCTGAATATTGCCCTGTCACTTTGATCATAATGAACGTTGAGCTGTATACTTTTCATTTAAAAATATTTTTTTCTTACATTGTAATTACACATAAAATCAATAGAACACTAAAATGGTAAAAAAAATACATTATTAATGTGAATAATATGAAATAATTAGTTGTCTCCAAAAATTACGTCATTGGTGTTATTCTACGCAAAACCCTTTTATTTTGAAATAATACACAGACTATTTTTTCCCTTGGGTCATGAGGTCAGTTGAAGAAGTACAATGTACAAAGGCATAATGTTTGTGAGATGGCTTATATCATTTGTTTAAATTAAAATAGCATAGCTTTTAACGATGTCATTGGTGTTACTCATTTTATAGCAGTGTGGGTGTGAGAATATATATATATACATTTAGTAAGTATGTACATATAATACGTATGTTAAATAATTAAGTGATTTTGATATTTCTGATGACATGGTCAAAATCATTTTTTTTCTCCAAATTGTCATTGGTGTTACTGTTAGTGTTACTTTCCTTAAATAACTTAAGCTCTACGTTTTGTGGATTCATCAATTTTACTAGTTAATTAATGCTATTAAACAAGTTTTAGGTATGTTTAAAGAAATACATTTTAGCAGATTATCAGCACCCAAATTCCACCTTTTCTGTAGAATGACCCACCTATACCATAAAGGCCTGATTGGTGGAGTGATGCACTGATGTTTGTCCACCTTTACGCTTCTCTCTGGATCTCATTCATAGTAACCATTGGGTCCTTGGTTACCTGTCTGACCAAAGTCCTTCGTCCCGGATTACTCAGTTTGGCTGAGTGGTCAGATCTAGGAAGACTGTTGGTTGTCCATGTCCAGTGAATTAATTTAGGCACAGGTGGACTCCAATCAAGTTGTAGAAACATCTCAAGGACCATTGATAGAAGTAGGATGCACCAGAGCTCAATTACAAGCGTTATAATAAAGGCTCTGAATACTTACTGTTTGTAAATGGAATATTTCAATCTTTTATTTGATAAATTTATACATTTACAAAACACTCCAAACACCTGTTTTCGTGGAATGTTGGAGTATTGTGTGTAGATTGATGAGAAAAAAATGAATTGAATCCATTTTAAGATGAGTCTGAAACATAACAAAATGTGGAAAAAGTGAAGTGCTGTGAATACTTTCTGTATGCACTGTAACCCCTGGCAAAAATGATGGAATCACCATTCTTGAGGATGTTCATTCAGCTGTTTTATAAAAAAAGACAATCCCAGATGTGCCTCAAAAAATATTTTTCTGTAACAGAGGAACATTCTGGCTTTGTGAAACATACACTGTAGCTCCAAAAAATTAACATAAATTGTAGTAATTTAAGACAATTATTTTAGATCATGTATGGAATCACTTAATCCTGAGGAAAAAATATGGAATCACAAATGTAAACATAATCAATACTTTATTGCACCTCTTTTTGTCTTTTTGACCCCTTGACTTTTCTATAATTGTAACACATGTGTTTTTGTGTTTTGTTTTGTGTTTTCATTGTGAGACCAAGATAAGTTCAGAAGATGATTTTTTATACCTCCTTTTACACATCTTTACCATGGGGTGTGGGGGTACACATTATGACTGTGCTTCAGGGTTCTGATCATCCTGTCTAGAATTATTTTTCAAGAATGATCGGCGGGCTATACGAGTCCTGAACAAGAAATTTGATCTGTTCCACTTGTGGGTGCAAAGCTATTGATTGTGTCTAATATGTGAAGGTGTGTAGCATTTAATAAAAAGTCAATATATCAAAACACAATTTCCACCAAAGTTTCCATCATTAAAAATCATCTGTACAGTAATTATCAAAACAGACCCAAGAAATTCGAGGAGATCTTACTGTCCAGAGATTGAGTGGGTGTGTTTGGGGGTTAGGGTGCGAGGGTTAGACTACTGAATGGATTGGAATATCAATGATTGGGGCGGGGTCCCAAACAGGGCAGTTGGAGATGTGTCATTAAGTCGGCATTCCACCTGCTCCTCCTGTCACGTACCCTGCTGGTGACAAAAAAAGGAATCAGAACCTGCCTTGACATCTTAGCAATGGGGAGGGGGATACAGAAGGTGGTATTTGTTGAAGGGGGACAGTGGAGAGACAGTGTGTGTGAGGAAAAGGGAGAGGAGGGAGGATGACAAAAAATATATGCATACCATTGCGGATTCTTGGAGCAGGGAGCTTGAGATGCAGCAGTTAACAACAGGGGCTGGCAGGTATGCAAATGCTGAGGATGTAGCAGCGAGGCAGCAGATTACATTCACCACATTTGCTATTCATATATTTGCAAGGTGACTCACTTCAGACAAAGCAGGTGATCAAGAGCTCTCTGGGCCCTGTGAAGCGAAGGAAAGGGAGAAGAGACATGATTGATCCAAAGCCTCAGCAGAAGTCATAAGCCTTGCAAATGCTGGAGCCACAATTGCATGCCACAGATTTGATATGTATTCCATCAGCAGACCTCCTTTTAATCCATTTTGCTGTCAACTCCAGAATGGTGGCCTCAGTACAACTGAGCTCAGGGAGGAAAGAAGAAATTGTCATTTTTTGTGTTTTAGTGTTCTTGTTGTGTTTGAAGACATGGCATCAATTGGTCAAAGCAATAAGCTGTTAAACAATTTTCCTGAAAAAATATGTTAAATTCAACAAAAAATGTTTTTGTTAAATAGCACAAAATACAGGCTAACCATATCGTAACACCCCCAATTATCACCACTTTTGTTAGGAAATTCTAAAACAACAATATTTTTTAACACTTCAAAATAATATTTGCTAAATGAACCTTACATTTTTTTTACACAGTAGCCATAGGTGTGTAGATTTGAACAAAATCTGGTTTGGTTCTTAACGGGAGCATTTACTGCCTGAAATATCCGATTTTGTTTACCACGCTTAGTTATAGTGCTGGCCTGATGGGTCGCCTATTTACGCCGTTTCAACGGCACATGAGCGGTTAGACCGAGAATTCTCGTCATGAAATTAAAATTCCACTGGAGCTCCAAGCGGATGTGTACACGCAGCCTTACAACACTGTTTACAGCTCTTCGAGTCACAGTAAAATATAATTTTTGGTACATAGCTAATTTAGGTATTAGCTATGGTGTGGGTGTTTGCGCTTCTTTAGGAATCCACCGTCTTGGTTTGTATAGAAATGGATATTAAGTGACACATACACGCAAGAAATACGGGACCGACGGTAATAGGGGGAGTTCCGATATGTCATTTACATGCACTTTGGCTATCTTTCTCCTGCTGTTTAATGAGAACTCACCAAATGGGACATCATCAAGCTGAAGTCCTCTGCATACAATTGTACACTCATCTACAATGAAGCAACTTTGACAACATATATGGCTATATGCATTTAGGAATTGGGTGTCCCAGATTTTCACATCACTTGGGTTTTGCTATCAAAGCTAAATTTCATCCCAAACCCCTTGAAACCCTTCAAAATGTTGTGATGCATAGATAGAGAAGTCTGTTAACACAGGCAAGCCATTCATAAATGTGAATTTTAAATAAAATTTTACGGAATGCATGTCTTACACCACCACTTTCCTATCTTAACTTTTTTCCTCGTCCCCTTTCTTGAATAAGATATGGATGTTGATACTGGGATTCAGTCTATAAAAGTAATAATGCAATGCAATGCAATTTGTAAATTTGTCAATATACAGTAGCCTATGTAAATCATGTTGACCCTCTTGATAAAGCAGTATCATCTGTGACATACTTGAAGACCAATTGCATGTTGAATATCATAAAGGCAAAATAATTTGAGCTTAAAATTTGAACAGCCAAAAGCTGTACTTTTAGCAAATGTGGCAGTGCTTTCAAATACTGGGCTATCATTGCAACAGAAAAGAGTGGTTATTAGACAAAGGTTATTTTAAAAGCACTCCTCAATATACTAATAACAACGCAAAAGCACTGAACAGGGTAAAGAAATGGAATGTTGGCATTTAATTTCTTTGTTGGAATACTCAAGACAGGTCTTCGTGTCAGCAGAATCTGTCAGCCCAGAATTCACAGGACAAGAGCCAGTGTCAGCAGTTTCCCCCAGCTACAGTATTAAAGGACATTGTGCCTGTCAGCCCCTCCAACCAAAAATTATAAGGACAAATAGTGCTGCCCGTGGGCACCTACATGATGGGGAATTTCACGTAGGATGGTCTACTGGCTGAGGTCTTTCATTGCATGACAGAGAGCTTATCAACATTGTGTATTACAGAGGCTGCAGGGAAAATGTATGAGAATCTGTGTGTATATTGTGCATTTGACACTAGGGGCCCTAGTTTGACATAGAACGTGGCTGGCACAAATGGCCTCCTGCTCCTGGTCTTCAACTCCACCAAGGCATGAGTTTTGGTTATAGGCGTGGCAACATACTCATACTCTGAGGGAACATTCAATCACAAACCATCACTGGCAAAAATATCACATTATTTTTATTGTACAATATGCTTACATAATTAGCAAGGGAGCAGGAAGAAAATCTGTGTTATGGGTTAATGCATTTCTCATATCCTATGCCATAATAATGACATATCTTTTTATTTCTATGCACATAATGTAGCCTAATTCGGCTAGCAGAAGTTGATGTTCCATACTATGAATTTTCCACAAAAGATTTATTTTCTTTATCAACAATCTTACAACTTGCTATGTCATGCATATACCTATTCAGGCTACTGGTCACTGCACTTGTGTTTCCATTATGTTCCCTGTCTCTAGGATATCATATGCTGTCTGTGTATCTACACACATATCACCAGTAGCCTTGTGCTATATGCAAACTAACCCCTTTATATTTATACTCTCTCCCACTGATGCTCAGGTAAATTCTGGTATGTTTCTGGATACATCCAGATAACTCCAAGATGACCTCTCGTCCCAGAAACAGAGACTGAGATGTCGCTATCCCATCTCTTAAGGTGTGGGGGAGCGAGGTATAGCACTGCATTACTGGCTACGGTTACAAACTACAACATAACTCTGTGTATGGACCATATTAATAGTATAATTTGAGGCACATTGGAGTTAAAATCTTGTGGGAACAATTTATGATGTGCTGACACTTGAAATAACTTCTGTCTGGTTCTGCCCAATTAGTGCCTTTGACCCCGTTTATTGCTCTCTTTGAAGCATGTCTTTCTTTGTGTAACTGCTATGTTTCCACCAGTAGTTTTTACCAAGGTCAGTTATAATGCATTATATATTCATGTACATACAATTATATGACCATCAATATAGCCAATGTTATTGGTTATGACTGATTAAAGCTGACAGATAGCTTTTCACATGTTGAACAAAAACTTATTTAAATATTAATCTTTCCATCACCTCTGTATGAGTGAAATCTGACAATGCTAATGACTGATTTAAACCTTTTCATTAGTCACATGTTAGATACAGAGCAACCGCCCATGTTACACCAGTGAGTTGATACAAAGCACCACATGAATGAGTGCAGGGGCAAAATTAGGCCAAATGGGGATTGAGATTCAACTTAGGAGATCTACAAATAATTATGTGCCTGAAGACCTGTGAAAGTGTTACATTTTTTTGGGAGCATGAACGTAGAATCAGACAGAAAGGAAATGGAAATCAGGTCACCATGGTGCCTCATTAAAGTTCTCTGGTCCCTGACAATAAACAGCTCTTCTGGGCTTCATAGGTTTCTTATAAATATCGATCTGGTACTGCCATTCTGCATATGGTTTTAGTTTGATGTTGACCAAAGGGATAAAAATCCTTCTACATATCAGTACAAATACTTGAATCCTTTCAGTTTACCTTCTTACCCTTGACTCCAGTGCTACTAATGGGGCTAAAATGGTACATTTACATATTTATAGACCCTTTCAACAAGGTAAACAAAAACAATGCTTGAACGTTCTATTTGGGCCCCAATCTACTTCCTCTGCATTAAGATAACATATGGAATGTTAAAAAGGAAGTCTTGTGGGGCCAACTATGATGCTGATAATGGAACTCTCTTGAAAGGGTCCATAAGACGCCTTTTTACAATGACAAAATTAACAGTGTTACAGACACTCAGAAAATGTTCTTGACCTTCAAATCATTACTCAACCTCCTCCTACCAGCCTTACTGTTGATACTTTTGCCTCACTTTTACAAAGTGGTGGCGATCAGTAGGCAATTCTTTGGCCAGTCCAGTCTCAACCTGTCTTCTGCTGAAGGGCACCACCAACACTTTGACATAAAGCAGCCCTACTACATGTCTCTCTTTGTTTCTGCAGGATGAAACCGAGCCAGATATTGCAATTCCACAACCTTTGACGGTTGCTGGCACTTCATTTTCTACATTTGCGGAGTGAGGGTGTGAGTGAGGTATCTAGACTCCTGACATGTAGCCGTCCTACAACAAGCTTGTTTGACCCTCTACCCACAAACGTTAAATTATGCATATAACTACTGTTCCCTGAGGGAGAGGAACGAGGTACAACACAGATACTATGGGATATCACGCCCTCGCGTGGTCTGGCTGAAGACACCTCTATTCACGCCTGAAAGGCAAGACGCGTGGTGACGTGGGAGGCTCCGCCCTCACGGTATATAACCCCAGTCACCACTGTTGCTCCCCAGTTCAACCCAGCACTCTTCACCGAGCAACTGAAGCTGAGCGGGGAAACCTAGTGTTGTACCTCGTTCCTCTCCCTCAGGGAACAGTAGTTATATGCATAACTTAACGTTCCCTTTCGGTCGATTCACTCGGTACAACACAGATACTATGGGACCTAAATACACGCCCTTGCACAGCCTAGGCCTTAGATAATCTCAACGCCCAGCTGCAGAAGAAAGGACTGAGGAGGCCACTGAAGGGGCCACAACATCCAGGCGGTAGTAGCGTATAAAAGTATGTGGGGAAGCCCACGATGCTGCAGAGCAAACAGCTCTACAGACAGTCCCTTAAACACAGCCCATGAAGTTGCCATACCTCTAGTTGAGTGGGCACGCAACCCCTCCGGCAGAGACAGGCCCTTGGCGTCATACGCCAGTGTAATGGCTTGCACAATCCAGTGAGAGAGCCGCTGTTTAGACAGCGCCTTGCCCTGCACTGGATTAGCAAAGCAGACAAAGAGTTGGTCACATCACCGAAACCCTTGTGTACGAGTTATGTATGCACGCAATGCCCGCACTGGGCATAACAAATGCAGTCTTTCTTGCTCCTCGGAGGCAAACGGAGGAGGTGAAAAGGCAGATAGCTCAATCGCCATAGACTGAGATGACCTAGGCAAAACCTTGGGAACATAAGCCGCGTTGGGGTATAGACAAACCTTAGTGCCATCAGGTGAAAACTGAGTACAGGAGGGGTGTACTGAAAGAGCATGAATATCTGAGACACGCTTTGCTGAAGCCAAAGCCAGCAGGAATGCTGTCTTGTAAGATAAAAATGTAATGTCCACAGAGTCCAAAGGTTCAAACAGGGAACTACATAAGGCCTCGAGAACGACAGGGAGGTCCCGTGACGGCACTGATGACCTAGTGAATGGTCTCAGGCGCCGTACCCCCTTCATAAAACGGATAGCTAGCGGGTGCGCCCCCGGCGACACGCCCTCAAAACCAACGTGGCAAGCAGAAATTGCAGACAGGTAAACTTTTAAAGTTGAGAAGGATAGCCCTTGATCAAAAAGTACCTGCAGGTATGTCAATACATCCAAGATAGAACACTGAAAAGGCACCAGACCTTTAGCATGACACCAGTGCTCATTGCAGGCCACTTGTAAGAATATACATTTCTTGTGGAGGAAGCTCTTGCGCTCTGGATATTGGCAATGACATCTGTGGGCAAGCCCCTGGCCACTAGACTAGACCGCTCAGCCGGTAGGCCTGTAGGCGCCACAACTCTGGTCGGGGATGAAGTATCTCCCCCCCAGCCTGTGACAGGAGGTCTCGGCGAAGCGGGAGGGGCCACGGCTCCTCTACCATGAGGCTGATTATCTCCGCATGCCATGGCTTCGCTGGCCAACAGGGGGCCACCAGGATCAGAGACAACCTGTCCCGATGCACTCTCTCCAAGGTGGGCATAATTAACTCCACTGGGGGAAATGCGTAAAGGAGGCCGGTCAGCCAACTGTGTGCCAGCGCGTCCACCCCGAGGGGGGCGCTGGAGTCTCGCATTGAGAAGAATAGGGGACAATGCGCGTTTTCTTTGGATGTGAAGAGATCGATGTCGGCCCTGCCAAACCGATCCCAGATCTGTGACACTACTTTGGGGTGTAACCGCCACTCTCCCACAAGCGGGCCTCCTCTGGACAGAAGATCTGCCCCCTGGTTGAGAGAACCCGGGACGTGAGTCGCCCTGACTGACTGCAGGTGCTCTTGGCTCCACAGGAGAAGAGACCGGGAGAGCTCCAGCAGTGGGAGTGAATGTGTTCCCCCCTGTCTGTTTATGTAGGACACCACTGTTGAGTTGTCTGTTCTGACTAAAACATGATGGCCCTGCAGGGCTGGGAGGAAATGACTGCTATCATTGAGGCCATTAAGCCCAAGAGTCTGAGAAACGTTTGAAAACGAAGTTTGTGTCCCAATCGAAACTGAGCCAAGCACTCGCGGAAGGCCTCCCTTCTGTGAGCAGCTAGAAATGCCCAGCCTGACAGTGAGCATATCTTGAGACCCAGGAATTCTATTTTCTGGCGAGGAGTCAGAGAACTCTTCTCGTAATTCACTGAAAACCCCAGTCTGAATGTGTGACAGCACCATGGCTGTATGTGTGGCTGCCAGCTGTTCCCAGGTTCGGCGCTAGCCATTTGGGTGCCCTAAGCACAAATGCTTGGTGGTGCCCCCCCCCCCCCCCCCCCCTCACACACACACACACACACACACACACACACCCCAACCAACCACCACCACCACCAAAGGAATAAAAACCATTCAGAATTTCTTAGTTTTTTTTTCTAATTGCAGTTTCACCAACAGATGGACCTGTCACCTTAGGAAGGATTGCTAGTCTTATGCACCGATTGCTAACGTTAAAGGAAACTGTTGAATTGCATTCAATAATCCATATCCATATCCACAACGTAAAATTACTAGCTCGCCAGCATCAAATCATTTGCAATATAGGCCTAACACTTGAACATGAACATGGCTAGTAGGAGCTTACGTTACAAAGTGTATTGACGGTAGTAGTATTACCTGGCATAAGCATAGACATGCATACACGCAAGGGCTACAAAACTTTTTTTTTATTTATTTAAAACATTGTCTTAACGGCAAGTGAAGACTGTTTTCTTCTTTTTCCTTTTTTCCGCCCCCGACTCTTAGTGCCTTTTCAAGGCCATGTCTACTGTCTGCCAAATTTGGGATTGAGGAATAATCGAACAGACCACTGGGAGGTGGGGGAGGGGGGCACCAGAGGGAGCCTGGAGAGAGGCCTGCACAGGAGATTCACCTTTTTCTCGACTAATTTGGTCTAGGCCTTTATTACTTTTGTATTGCTTTTGAATATAACATGCTTTAGACATATTTTATTTGTTATTAATGCTAGTAGCCTATTGTGGTGATTTTTCACGACCCAGATTTTTTGGGGCCCCCACAGACACTTGGTGCCCTACGCGCAGTGCGTGTGCGGAGCGCCGGCACTTGCTGTTCCGAATGAGCAACTATGGCCATATCGTCTAGATAGGCTAGAATTTGTATGCCTTGAGCCCGTAAATGGGCGAGGGCTGCTTCTAGCACTTTCATGAAGACCCTGGGCGAGAGGGCTAGCCCATACGGGAGTACTAGGTATTCGTAGGCTGTGCCCTGGAACACAAATCTGAGAAACTTTCACGTGTTGAAATGCGTCGGTCAGGTCTATCGATGTAAACCATTGCCCCGGCTTCACCAAGTTCAGCAGTTGGCGTACTGTTAACATTCGAAATTTGTACACCCTCAAATGCTTGTTTAGCGACCTGAGATCTAATATTGGGTGCAAACCTCCGCTGCGTTTCGGAATGACAAAATAGCGACTGTACCATCCACATTGTGCTTGAGCCTGTGGGACTACACATATAGCTTTCTTTAACAGCAGCGAATTCAATTCTGCACTTTCCCCTGTCAACGTTGTCTGAATGACTGACGTGAATCGAGGTGGGTGGCGACGGAATTGTAGGCGATAGCCCAACGAGAGTGTGGATTCGACCCATGGCGAGATTGCACATGCGCGCCAGTGAGCCAAGTGAAGAGTAAGACGACCTACAGGTAGCAAACTCTGTGAGGCACTCCTGCGTGAACAGAGAGGGGGGCAAACACTGATCGGTTCGCTTTCGTTTTGATTTGCTTGAACAAACACAACTGCATCTTTTATTCGAGGCAATGTTGCACAAACAGACACACACATCTTTATTTCGCCCAAACATTGGGTTGGGAACATAAGTGGTGTGGGAGGGTGGGAGTGCTTGGGAGACTGTGTGAGGGATGAACGAGTCCTCTTTGGACTGGGGCCCTGAGAAATATTTTCGTGACACCTCTTCAGTGGCACTGATAGAAAGGCTGCGTTGTCTCCCGAAATCGGCAGCCCTTTTGAGGTTAAAGCCGCTAGGACGAGTTCGGCTTCCTCCTCCTCGTCGCGGTGTCCCTCTGCGGGACAGGCGCGGGAGGTTTTGGCCAGGCTGACTGATGCGGCGCCGCAGCTACCGGCTGTCTCGGAGGCGCAGGCGAAGCGAAGGCGGCCCTCTTTACGGTTTGCACGGTCGTGGCCAGCCGCGAAAAGCCCCTCGGTGGCCCTTTGGGTCTGGCATCTCTTTGCAGCAGTGTGCTCCTCAAAGCCTCCGCCTGCCTCTTTCGAAGCTCAAAGGAAGCTTGAATAGATTCCAGCGACTGCCCAAACAGTCCTTCAGCGGAGATGGGCTCGTCCAAGTGAGTGGCCCTGTCTCTATCCGGCATGTCAGACAAGGTGAGCCAGAGGTGGCGTTGAGACACCACGGTAGTTGCCATAGCCCTGCCCAACGACATTGCAGCGCAGCGAGACATCCTCAGACTGTAGTCCGTGGCTACACAGATTTCGTTAAGCAGAACAGTTGCCGGGCTACCAGGAGGTAGCATGTTAGCTAGCTCGGCTAGGCACATAGCCTGGTACGTCTGCAGCAATGATACGGAGGACATAGCACGTGCCGTCGTCGCTTGGGCCCGATAGCTCTTCTCCAGCTGCACGTAAAAGAGAAGCGGCAGTGTTTTGAGGGAAGAGACATCGGACCCACAACCCCATGGTTGTGAGATGGGGCTAGGTGCTCCAGAAACTGTGTGAATCCTGGCACTGAAGCGCGTGTAGACAGTGGCTTGCTCCAAGAGGACGTCAACTCCATGACGAAATCTGGGAAGAGGGGAAGGCATTGCCGCACCACTGTCGGAGCCTGGGGCAAGAAGAAACCGGCGAACCTGGTAGGTCTCTGTGCTGGGGGGGCGGGCGGCCACTCTACTTCCAGCTTCCGAGCTGCGCGACGATACAGTGCGAAAAAGGAATTATCCACTTCGCCCTCATCGTTTGCCGGAGGAGACCCTTGGGCGCCTGGCAGATCAGAATGCTCGTCATCGGACAGACCATGCTCGTCCAGGCCCAAGTCCAGGACATAGCCGTTGTCATCAGCCCCGGGGGGCTCGCGTTTTCTGGACAGGAGAACGAGCTAGCTCCATCTCGCTCAGCTCCTCCATCTAATCCGCCCAGCTCGTGGCAGCACCGAGCGAGGGTTCCAACTCATCTTCAGGACCGCGCTCAGCAGCCTGGGAGAGGAGTGGGTCCTGCGCGGCAGTAGCCTGTCCTAGAATCTTCTCGACGAATTTCACACGCCGTTCGAGTGTGGCACGTCTGAGCTGGCGGCAAAATGCACAGGCATCAGGATGCGTCAAAGCTCGACTGGGCATGGACTATTCCCAAGCAGACCGGACAGGCTTCATGGTAGTCTTTCTCATGAAGAGAAAAACCGCAACCCTGGGGACAGGGTCTCACTTGTGGTGGGGAGCTTGAAGTTGGAGTTTGTGAGCTCATGGCGAGACACACGCACTATTCGAACCTCGCAATTAGCCTTCACAAACGGCGCCCGAAGTAGCGGTCGACTCACCAATAGAGGCTGTTGTCAAACCGAACTGATGGACTGTTAAACCGTTCAGAGATGCTAATGTTCTTGTTATACACACATAGTAACCAGCTAGCAAGCTAGACAGGCACAGGCGGTGTCACTATAGAGGCGTCCAAGCGAGGTGAAGAGAGCTTGAACTGGGGAGCGACGGTGGTGACTGGGGTTATATATCGTGAGGGCGGAGCCTCCCACGTCACCACGCGCCTTGCCTTTCAGGCGTGAATAGAGGTGTCTTCAGCCAGACCACGCGAGGGCGTGATATCCCATAGTATCTGTGTTGTACCGAGTGAATCGACCGAAAGGGAACTTACTTCAGTCCATTAGCTCGACCATCACACCAGCCATCACACATGATCAATGAATCGTTAACCTCTTGCACATTTCCCACAGCATTCAAAGTGGCTCAGGTAACACCTGAGTTTCTAAACAAACCTTCTCTCAACACTGCTCAAGTTGAGAACTATCGTCCTGTCTCACTTCTACCCTTCATATCCAAAGCTATCGAACCTGTGGTCTCCAAACAGGTCTCTGAATTCCTCTCACGAAACAACCCTCTTGATCAAAACCAATCTGGTTTCAAGAGTGGCCACTCAACCGAAACAGCCGTTGTCTGTGACAGAAGCCTTAAAAGAAGCCAGGGCAACCACACAGTCATCACTACTCATTCTGCTTGACTTATCAGCTGCATTTGACATGGTTAACCATCTCCTCCTTCTCTCTATACTATCAAACATGGGCATCTCGGGCTCTGCTCTCTCCTGGTTTGAATCCTACCTCACAGGGCGCTCGTTTAATGCATCATGGCTTGGACAGTCACTATTTCACTATAGGATACCCCCACGGTCCTGGGGCCCCCTCTCTTTGCTATCTACACTACCTCTCACTTTCCAGTTGCCTTCAGTGACCTTACTAGAGTTTTATTATAAATTGTGTAACTCATTAACATAGTTTGTTTTACATTCATTTTGTAAGGTACATCAGATTTTTTTGTCTGTAGGGGAGAAAGTTTTATTTATGATTATTGTGTGTCAGCTAGGGGGGAAAGCTTGCTAGCGGTCTCCCCACCAGTCAGCTAACGTTAGTGACTCGCTAAGTCCTAGCAAGATGGATTCGATGGAAGTTTCAGACGATGAATGGATGAACATCGTTGACTGCGACTTACAGGATTCTTTACAGTCTTTTGAAATGAGGAGAACTTATGAGTGAATGCAGAGGGGAGACCAAGAGACTTCCATTGAAATTAACACAGTTTGTGGGTGCTACGGTAAGGATAAACTTGTTCCATGTAGGCTATGCATTAGAAAGTGCAGTTTCTCAGCGTAGCGGTCCTGTAAGTTCACTGATGTGTTATGATAACATTAGCCTATGTTATGGATGTGTTATAATGTCTTGGCTTCCCATTTTAAATCCTCAACTTTGTCAAAGACGATTCAGAACAATCTGCTTGAAGCTAAATTTCAACTACCATTTAAAAACGAAATAGACACAGTACCGTTTTTCGTGTGGCATGTTGATAAGACTTGACATGTTATGCAAAATACAATTTTCCACTGTCGTAACATTATGTTGATGTGGCTGGAGTGATTGATTCAGAAAAAAATTCTAGGATTCTTCAGTGTATCAGGAGGCAAATGCCAAGTGGATTTTTAGTTTTTTTTAGAGAAAGAAGGCAGTGACAGAAACAATTTGGTTGGTCAAACATGACAGAGCAGCAGTCATGTGTAGCAGGATAGGTTTCCGCCCCTATTTTTCGTCTTAATTGTTAATTAGCTGAAGACCATCTTGCTAATTACCAGGTGGCACCTGCCACCTTATATCTAGGCAGCTGACTGCATGTCTCTCAATTCTCCACCTGTTGTGGAGAACCTACTTTGTGGTAGTGGTGGGGAGCAGCAGGCTGTTTGGGCTGGTGCTGTCCTGTTGGGTGTTTGAGGAACAATTCTGAGGTAAGAGATTATTTAAATCTGTATGATGTGACTTCAGCACATTATTTGCGCTACATCTACTCTCCCTCTTTTGCGTTGTAGTACGTTTGTCTTGTGGTTCAGCAGTGGGTAATTTGCTCTGATTCGAGCCTCTGCTTAAGGCAGCCTCGTATCCAATTCAGGTAGGTAACCTCACCCCGAGTGTTTGTTAATGTTTTGTTTGTGCCCCATTGTCTGCTAGCGTCCCTAATTCCCTGCTCGTTTGTCAGTGTAGAACTGTGGCCGTGCCCCTCCTCCACACGCAGGGGACAACTCTACTTCCGCGAACCCAGAACTTGTGGTTGACCATCTTCAAGCTTGCTGCTCCCATGCCACCTGATGCTGCCGCCCTGTTTCCTGCTGCTGGTTTTATAGTACTGTTGTGTCTTATACTTGTACTGTGTTCCTACTCCTCCAGAGTGTGTTGTGTAGTGTTTGTAGTCCTTTGATTTTGTTGTTGTGGGGAGTGATTGGAAGCATTAGCCCTTGTCCCAATGTTTGTTTAGTGTGTGTGTGTGTGTGTGTCCTTTGTGCTTGTGTGACGGGTTACTCCATTCTACTGTTGCTTCTACACATCACCACGGACAACCACTTGGATCAGGTTTCTTTATTGCTGGAACAAAGTATGACTGTGTGGAATTGTGGGTTCAGCAAATGATCTCCAGTCTGGGTAAACACTATAGCCTACAAATACTTGAATGTAGTTGTGCTAGTTGCAATTGTATATGATATATCTACGAAGCAAAATAAAACTGTGATCGTATAGTGGTTAAGTTTTTAGAATATCTGATATAAGCCTTAGGCTGAATTACACAACATGCAGTACATTTTAGCATTACAAGAGTGAAACTACATGTACTTGATCCATTTTACATTATATTGAAATGACAAAATAAGGAACATGTTTACTTGAGCACACCACTAACCACTAGGTGAGTTGCAGTTTTGAAAACGAACGTTAAGGGTTGTTTTAGGACATGTTTGAATAGCCTACAGTATGCCTGCTGGCAGCCACTCTGACTAGTCAAAGGCGATTCAAAACGAGTCAGAAAGGTCGAGACAGGACCAATCGTCAAAATGTTGGTGTCCACCACTCTAGTTCACCCAAAACAAACCAGAAAAGGGACTCAAAGTGCTAAATACCGGAATTTTCCTTTAAGTAGCCTACATGCATTATATTCCCTTGGACTCTGGGGGCAGTGATCAATGCCTGTAATGTTTTTCTCTCTTTGGCCCTTGGTAGCTAATTTGAATGTGAATTATTTAATTAGTTTCACTTCTGAACAGGAGGTGTCTATTTTATACTCTTGCCATGTCTTGTGACAAACCACATTCACCAATACAAGTCCATCTTGTATGAAAGACAGCGTTAAGCTGCTTTCAAAACCAAGCCATGCAACTCCCAAAAAAGCTAGATTAAAACCTGATGCCTCATCCAATCACCATCCCAAATGAAAAAAATTTTTTTTCCTCTTTTCTCGCTCTAAAATCAGGGCGAGACAGGATTCAGATTTGTCTGAAACTACATATGTGGAGAACTCGTGCCACCCTGGCAAGCTCCCAAGCAGCTTATTGATAGACAGATTTATTTTTCATTCATTTTGCTGTGGGACATTTTGTCAGATGTGTCACGCATCTGTGACTAGAGGGCTGTAGGGAATACTATAGTTCAGCAGGCATAGTGGAGAGAGGAGACCGGAGAGAACGTCCTCATCAGACTATGTTTAATAGAGAAAACATTTTTTGTGAAGAGCATTAATTATATTAGTACAATTATTGCTAACCATATTAAATTAGCTTTTAGAAAGAGCCTTTTCACAACATATTTGGTATAAAACTCAAGCCCTGATATGTTCATTTTCCGAAAACCAAAGCCCAGAGGGCACCAGGGAACAATTTATAACCTGGAATTTAGAGCCACATCCTCGTCAGACATCTGCTACCTGGAAACCTTTCTCCATAAAGTAATGGCTTCACTCGTCACTTCTGCATTTAATTATTTGGGAAAATGCCTCTAGAGAGAGAGAGAGAGAGAGAGAGAGAAAGAGAGTGTATGTGTGTGTGAGAGAGAGAGTTAGAGAGAGAGAGAGAGAGAGCAGATTCCCACTGTGGTATCTTTCTTCTCAAGCAAGAAATAACACATCTCATGCCCCTGTTGCGGGGAAAAATCAGAATGCAAGAACAAAGGAAGCGTGAAGGTTGAAGAGGATGCATCAGAGTCACTGCTTTCAGTAAGGGAAAAAACAGAGTGCAGATTAATTGAGGAATAAAAAACAAGTGATTACAATAAAATTAGTGACAAAGACATGACCCGTGAAGGTATAATGCTTGAAGAAAGTGGCACCGTCTTATAGATAGTGGAGAAAAACTGCTAACCCTCTAATGATTAATCAGCACTATTCATGAACAATTTAGATTAGTTCTTGGTGATTTTTCCATTATATACCATGCATATGAACTAGACAAAGCAGGAGTCTGAAGTATAAAAGAGGACGAGTAATGATTTTCAACCTTGTGTTTAGGAATGTGACTTGGTTTATTATTTCAACAATCTGAATTACATTTACACTGCACAGTAGAAAAAAAGACAATTAGGCCTGGATGTTTAGTTTATAAATCCAAAAGGCTTCATTTTGGTTTTATTGTCTTTGTCCCTTTTTCTCATGGAAAGTGGGATCTGGTAATGGCCTGTAATGTGGATTGGTTGCTGTTGTGATATTCCAAATAGTGTTTTGCCATTGGGTACTTGATATTGCCTGTTCAAATTGCATATTTATGTTCTGCCAGTGTTGTAAACATATTTTTGTTCTTCCTATGTAAACGTCTTCCTATGTAAACTTTGCACAACACGCTGATTATGGCCTAGGGCCGAAACGTGTACGGTTGTTGAAGGCATTGTCCAATAAAGACTTTATTTTTATAGTCATTTTCAAACTCACCCAAAGAGGGATTTTATTTTTGGAGTTTATCACACATGTTCCTGAGTTAACTTGGCACATAGGACACTCATCTATAAATGACCAACAAGGTTTTACAATTAATGGTTTATGGTGAGGTGTTTTTGAGATGTATTGGTTTGTATTATATTCATACATTGATTACAGTGATCGAATTTGTAGGACCCCTTGGGCCTTGAGCCCAACCATGTTTGTTGGCTGTCTGGTTTTAGATGGCTGTAGACCAGTTTATCCTGTAGTGTAGGGCATCTCCTAAAGCTGACCAGAGGTGGTTCAGGAAAGACCTGGCTAAGCTTTCCATCACTCTCAATAATCCTCTCAATAATCATTTATAAACATCCAGGCCTAAATGATTTTAGCATTTTTCTATGATATTTGGCTATGTTTGGTTAGTTACATTGTGAATTTTATATCGGACTGCTGTTTGCTAACCTGCTGTTGATATTCTCTGTATGTACGAAAGCTTGATGGTGTTTTAAACCCCCACCGTCGACTTCAAGGCTGCGCTGTGACTGTCGACTTCAAGGCACCTAACCCTAAAATTTGTATCTATTGTGAGACTTGCTACTGCAGTTGTTAATGCAGCAGTATTGTTCTGGCCTCTTAGCGATGTTGGCCTGGAGAGACTTCCAACGCAGACTGAAGCATAGGCTGTCACTGTCGTTGAACTGCTGAACAGCTCTGTACAATGAGTAATGGTAGACGGCTTTATTATGACGAGACTTGAGGAGACGTGACGTCAACTTCCCTTTCTCAATAAATAGAGAGGTTTCGCAGGTGATTGGTGGGGTGAACCATAGAGCTCAATAGTCCCGCCCTAGATTACAGCGTTTACAGTCTGAAGTTGACCCACACCGGAAGTGGCCACAATATCCTCCATTTGCACAGGTGAACCATTTAACTCTTTTGCTCCGCAAAAGGGCACAAGACCACCATTCTGCCAGCAGGGGTCAACTCAAACATAAATAGCTTGAACAGCAACCATGGTCATTATCTACAGATTCTCTAAGCATTTTCATGGATTTCTGCATGAAAAGATGGAAATAGGCCCAAACACTTAAAGTACTGCTGCTGCTCTACCTCTCCGGTGCTTCTGAGATGCAGAACTGCCCACTTTTTAGGTCCAGCTCTCAGCGACTAATATTGGCGATGAAGTGAAAATAGAGAAGTTGAACCCTGGGAGGCATTTGTATTTACAGTGTGTTTCCAGCCTCATGGCTGGATCCTACCTGACACTTAAGAGGCTCGTTGACTTTTAAAGTGAGTGATATGGAAGACCACGCTTGTGATTTCAGTTTTCTGTTATATGGCCTCTCTTTCTTTTTTTCTGGTCGTGTGGTATTTCGTAGTAACCCTCAAACTAATGTTTGCTTCCCTTTCAGAGGCCCAAGTCTGTTGTGCAACTCAACAATGGATAGAGATCAGTACCTCTCCTCTCAACTCCCTGAGCTTCCTTCTCCTCCACCACCAACCCAACCTCCAACCCCCACTCTACACACACACACACACACACACACACACACCTCCCTTTTAGCATGAAGACCCAAGAAATGTTATTGCACAAACAAGTGAAATGAGTTCTTCATGCAATTTTTCCCTGGCTTACCAACATGATCTTTTAATTTGAACTTTTTTGTTTTCAGGTAAAATTTCAACTTTTTTGTTTTCAAAAAAAAAAAGAGCCAATTTTAACAAAATGAAACTAATAATGCAGAGTAGAGGTTTTTTTTTTACTTACTACTAACAAATACTATTCCAGAGTTGGGTGGAACTGTAATCACATTACATTTGTCAATGGATTCTGCTATTTGAGGTGCTAGGAAATAGGAATCCTCCTCCTCAAGCCGTGAGGATGCATGCTGCAGTGTTGTGCTTTACCCTGTCATGTGGAGCCAGGGACTCAAAACAGAGTGATTTTCATCATGAGCGTAGCTGAAAAGGCCATTCTCAGAGCATAACTTTGGATGAAGATGCCATTCACCATCAATGGTTAAATTAACACAATAGAAATTCCCCTTTTCAATGTATTGCCCATTTAGCACTTAGGGGCTACCAAATTCATCTAAAACCATAGAAAGTGGTTATGCCCCTACCCGCAACAATGTTACATGCATATTGCATTACAGTGAATACCAGGCATTCTGGGGCACAATTTTTTGATTAATTAATTTGAAGGCATTATTTTAAGGTAAAATAACTACATTGTGTTGCTTTATATGTCACTGAAGAACCCAATGTTTGGTATTTGCAAAAACCATCATGCACAGAGAGGAATGTGGGTCTAGGATACCAGGCACTAGTGACAAAAGCCCAACATTTCAGACCCACTCATGGGCCTAACTCAACAATGAAGGTGGGCATCTCTGTGAAGTGCTCACATGAGTGTCTCTGCAGGCTGTAGTTGTTACACGTGTAATAATAAGTGCTTGTTACACCACTTTGCCAAAGTGGCCTCTCTCTTTAAGGAAGGGAAAAAAGTGGCTATGGGGTGCAGTTTGGGACTCTTGACGCTCCAACATTAAAGCGGAACTCATTAAAGCGTAACAGAGTAAATACAACCTAGGGTCTATTTACGGTAGTTAAGTTCAAAGATTGAGAGCAAAATTACGTTAATTGGTGTAATTTTGAGCAAGACCTCAGGACTAAATATTTAGTCCTTTGTACAGTGGT
Organism: Alosa alosa; assembly: GCF_017589495.1. Taxonomy (NCBI): domain Eukaryota; kingdom Metazoa; phylum Chordata; class Actinopteri; order Clupeiformes; family Clupeidae; genus Alosa; species Alosa alosa. The sequence continues at coordinate 32,885,141 of NC_063200.1, forward strand.
CAGTAATATTATTCATTATGCTCCATTGCAGATCTTTTGCTATGTTGCATATTTTTTTTTCTCTGGGGCACATTAGATTATTTAAGTTGCATATTGCTGAAGTGCCTTTTTCATGACAATGAAACCTGTGATTCGATCGATTCTCTTGTTTTGAAGAATTAAGCACCTCATTTAGCATGAAAATAATGAAAAAGAAACATTCATTTTTGAGAGATGCACATTTTTATTGGAGACAGGTATTCTCTTCATTCTGATTCACCCAGTCTCTTTTTTGGTTTCCAATATTGCTGTATTTGATTATCTATATTTATTATCTATTGTGTCTGTTTCATTTCAACACTCAGGTCTGCCTCCTACTTCTGCTTCTCTCTTGGTGCTCCGCTGACTCCTTGCACAGGCTAGGGAGCCAGCGGAGAGTTTGCCGTTAGTCCATGATCGACCTCTGTTACACTGGCACTGGCCATGATGAATGATTCATCCCCCCCACGCCACCCCAGAGAAAGTGCTGAGTCATCTTTGCTTCATAATTTCAGAGGGAGGCTCTAAATGGGTTTACTAGTATTGAAGGGCCCTCACCTCTGCCTGCCACCTCAATCGGCACAAGTGAAAACTAAACTTCTTTTTTTAGGTGGTTAGGCTGAGAACTATATATTTGACACACAATCTGATTTCTGTAAATCAGATTCTTTGCAACAATGAGCTAAAGGTAAAGATGTCGTCAAGTTGGATATTTTCAGTTTACCTCAATGCACTCTTCATGTCTTTTTATTTGTGATTGTGTGTTTGGGGATGCTCTCTCTTTCTCTCTCGCTTTCTGTGCTTGACCATCAATATCTTGAGATGCATGCCCTTCATTTCCAACTTTGGTTATTATGGACATTTGAAATTCTCTGCTAGTGTGCTACATTGAGCAGGGGGATTACACTTTTGCCTCAGATATTGTGCTCCAGAGCAGCAATGGCTTTGCAGCTGACTTAATGAGAGGGGAAAGGCTTTGTTGTGGTGGATTTCTCTATTCAATGAAGGTGCTTCCGCAAAGGTACTCTAACCACTTTTCCCCATGAAAAGGAATGACATCTAATACCTGAGGGCACTCCCTTATCTCCTGTCTGTCAAAAACAGACACGCTGATCATTCAGCCAAGGCTCTATTCCACAGAGGACATAGCCAATTGGAATGAACCTGTAATATTTCCCTTTATAACCATACAACCTTTTATCAGAAAAAAAACTCTGCAGCCTTCCTTCGTCTTCCTTTCTGTATACTCTTTTAAGCAACACAGAGACTGGTGTTGCCCACAAAACTGACACAGCTTACAATGTGTGCTGAAAAGCACAAGGAACATCAATGAGTCAATGAGAAACTCAGTAGCAGTTCCTTTACCTTTACTTAATATCTGTCATGTAGTTTCCTCTTACTTTTCCTATGGTTAATTGGGAAGGTGAATGTTAGAGGGACCTTACAGTAAATATGGTTACACATTACAACTCTCACTTACCTAACACAGTGCAGGCAATCATGACACTCCAACAAGGCCTTGGCAGGGGTGAACGCATCTTTCAGTCTTCTCACAGCAAATGATATGGCAAAGCCAAGACACAGATCATCCAAGCCAGTGTAATTTTACTCACCAAACAGTCCTTGAGATGACACGTCCATGACTAATATCTGTTTTGGGCTTTCGGCTTTGCAGTCAGTCTACCTCCTATCTCCTCAGAAATACTGACAAATGTGCAGATAAGTTGCAAATCGTTTTGAAGCAGATATGGCAGCACATCAGTAAATAGTAATTCATATAATTGTATGTGGTTTCAATAAAAGCTAAAATGCACCTGCTCAGGGTAGAGGGAAAGGTTGAAAAGCTTAAAGGAGAATTCCAGCAATTTTCACATCGTTCTCTGTTTCTCGAGGTCATTTAGTACTGTCGGTGCAAAAAAACATGCCCCCACAGTGTAGCACTGGCAGCTCTAGCTGGTGGCTGCTGCAACTCAAGATAGGTAGAACCAATAGTTTTGATTTTTTTGTAACGACAGTACTCTGTGACCTCAAGAAACAGAGATCCATGTGAAAAACTGCTGGAATACTCCTCTAACATTTCATTTTGAGCATTTTGAGCACGGTCATTCAGGTTTTGTCAAAGCTGTAGACCCAAAGTTTTTTTAATTAATTGAATTTTGTCCATAATCACTTCACAAGTAATATAAGCAATACTTAGGCTAATTTGCTGTAAAGCAGAGGATGTGAAGAGTTGGGTTGCACTCTGTGCATATAAAAGTGCTATATATAGATAAAAGTGACTTGACTTGAAGTAGTATGGAATGTGAGGTGTGGTTTATTTTCTTTGCATAGGTGGCAAGTGGCAACACCATGCTGTAGTCATATCCCATACCACTATGCAGTACATCTAGTATGCTACAGTTCCAAGACCTCTCCCATAGGAACATTTTAGACCTCAGAGATTAATCTTTGATAGCTCAGAACACCAAAATGTGAGTATTGAGATGTCTAAACATCTTGAGCTTGAATGTTTTTACTCTGTTGAGATCTCTTTTAACACCAAAAAAATGTAATTTGTCCACATAAAAGAAGTAGCACGAGATCATAAGCTATCTTGAGCATTTCTGAAACATTCAAGTTGGTAGATATTAACCCCAACCTTATGAATGGGAGCAAGGCAAAACCTAAACTTCATTGGCTCTGTACCTGTACTCTGCTAAATGACAATAAAGTTGAATCTAATCTAATCTAATGAATGGGAGCAATGCAAAACCTAAACTTCTGCTCAAGCCAACCTAAGAAGGCGGGATGGGTGCAACAGATGGTTGTCTGAGCAAGTCAGGGCTCCTCAGCCTCACAGGTGCGCCATCGCAGTGCAAAAAGAGACAGTCCGCATAAAGTGCATGCTGTGTCTTGTCATTTTACACTTAATGTACTATACCTGCAACATGGACGCATGTCACTATCTAACTATAAAAGGAATCACAAAAGGAAGCATACTTTTTTACAGCTGCTAACATGCTTTGTCCATTGGTCACATTTTGTCATTGTGACCGAAAAAAAATATGTACTTATAAGCCTCTAAAACTGTAACTGGGGAATATCCCAATACTCTTTCAGTAAATATTGAAATAATAGTGTTTCACTGAAATGTGCAGTGTCAAATGTTTTGAGGAAATTGTCACATGACCAGAGCTGTTTACTTCCTGGTTGCACCTTGAGAAGAGGATGCCTCACAGCTCCCAAAAAAAAGGTTTTTAAAGTATGTTATATACACAATAAACATAGGAAAAATATTTTTGTACACATGGTCTTTAAGGTGTCTAGTTATGATATATACATTTATAATTATTCAAATGTCTTTGGTGTGTTTGCAGAATGAGTAAACATGTTAACGGTCACAATAGTGACCGGTGGGATAGAATGTTGTATCTAGATGCACACTTTATTGAATTTTGAATATAATGAATACAATATTGAATTTCCACATCCTAGCATTACTTTAACCACTGCAAGGTGATTTCTTGCTTACAGTATCAAGAGCAATAGTCTAGGTCTACTCCCTGCAGGTGTTGCGTTTCAGCTGTACTTAGAGGAACACAGCAGCATTTTGGCAAATTACCTACACACACACACACAGGCATACACACACACATACACACACTCATACACAGATATACACACTCACTCACACACATACACACTCACACACACATATTCACACACACACACACAGATATACACACTCACACACACACATAGACATAAACACTCACACACATACACATACAGTACACACATTCACACACACACAGACACACACACACATACTGTACAGTACACACAGACAGACACAGACACACACACACACACACACACACATATTCACACACACTGATATATACACTCACACACACACATACACATGCACACACATAGACATACACACTCACACACACAGAGATATACACACTCACACACAAAGATACTGTATACATACAGACGTACACACTCACACATACACACACAAATGCACACATACACACACACACATACAGGAGGTAGACACATTCAGATATACACTCACACACAGATATACATACTCAGACACACACACACACAGACATACACTCACACAAACACAAACACACACACAAACATACACACTCACACACGCACAGATATTCACACTCACACACACAGATATACACACTCACACACACATACTGTACACACAGACATACACACACTCTCTCTCTCACACACACACACACACAGAGAGAGAGAGATACACTCTCACACACAGATATACACACTCAGACACACACACAGACATACACACTCACATACACAAAACACACACAAACATACACACTCACACACGCACAGATATACACACTCACATACACACAGACATACACACTCTCTCTCACACACACACACACACACACAGACATACGTACTCACACGCACACACAATATGCACACTAACTCTCACACCCCATGCAGATACACACTCACACACAAAGATACTGTATACACACACAGATATACACTCACACATACACAAACATACACACTCACACACGCACAGATATACACACTCACACACACAGATATTCACACACACATACACACAGACATACACACTCTCTCTCTCACACACACACACACAGAGAGAGAGAGAGAGATACACTCTCACACACAGATATACACACTCAGACACACACACAGACATACACACTCACACACACACACAGATATACACACTCACACACATACACACAGACATACACACTCTCTCTCACACACACAGAGAGAGAGAGAGATATACACTCTCACACACAGATATACACACTCAGACACACACACAGACATACACACTCACACACACATATACACACACACACACACCTATACACACACACAGACACACACACACACACACACACACACACAGACATACGTACTCAGCACACACAATATGCACACTAACTCTCACACCCCATGCAGATACACACACACACACACACCATATACACTAACTCTCACAGCTACATGCAGACACACACTCACATGCACAGACATACACACTCAGGGTTCAATTTTAACGAGCCAAAGCTCCTGGTAAATAAACAATGTTAACATATTTATTATTGCCATTGGTCTGTGTTCATATCAGTTTGAAAAGTTCTGTCAGAATACCTTTATTTTAACAAAAAAATAATTTGAGCAACCTTCAATTGAGTATACGCATATCACTTTTTCATCTACTTTTCTACATTTTTAAAAAATAATAATTATTGATTACTTCAAAGGGTTGCTAATAACACATGATTTGCATATTTGCATGTCTGGGAAAAATTTGGGCTTAAACACAACTCATGTTGTTTGCACACAATATGTAATCAATTAACATGGTTCTAAAAGGCTTACATTTTTTTACATCTTACATGTTTTAATGAACAGATAATCTGGACATTTAGAAAGTTAATTGTAAAAGAAAAAATATCAATCAATGTAACTTTTTAAATTAAAGGAATTATCCGGAGTAAAATGATGATTGGGAGTACATACGTTGAATTGACATCAAAATCATGTCATTCGGATGTGTTTTGAGAAAGTTCAATTTTACAGTTTTTAGTCAAAACTCGTTAGCCTGGAAGTGACCAGGGCAAGTCATTTCGCCGCTACAAAATGCTATTTTTATACCTCTTCTACAGTTCCAAACAACATTACACTTACGTGGTAGTGAGTAGAGGGTCCCTAAAGCCAAACCGAAGTATCCCGAGGTCTTTATGTGGTCGGATAGAGAGTCCAGAATGAATTTAATCAAGCCAGCATCTTTCTGGAAATGTTGCTGCTGTAGCTGGCATCTTTAGGGGAAAGTCCGTAGGAGTCGAATGCCGAGTGTGGAGTAACACGCTCTTGAAATTCAAAATTTAAAATTTAAAAAAAAAAAAAAAAAAATGTTTTTATGTTTTTTTTTTACCATTAATAAACATGTATGCTATGCATGAATTACATAGTGCATACAATATGTTTTGCGTGTGTATCTGGCTTCCACCATTGTAATGAGTTGCTCTGAGCAGTGACCCTTGTAATATAAATGACATACTGTATATAAGTTGCTTTGGATAGATATAAAAAAAAATGTAAATGTAAAAGTACTACAATTTACCAACTATTAGCCGCAGCTTATACATTGATTTTGCAAAATTTCTTCAGCTATGAGGTTAATACACTGGAGCAGTTAATATGGTATAAATATGTTTTTTTTTTTTTTTTTACTTGCATAAAACACTGTCCTGCAGCTTAACCCTTTGCAGATCGCACGCTCTAATTTCGGTACCCCAGTACCGGTGACATTCAGTCTAATAACTCTTCCTCAAAAACGTCACATCATAGGCTTTCTGGCGATATGATTGGTTAAGGGATTTGTGAAAAATCAAGACTTGACGTCTCCCTCCACTAGAGGAAAAACAGCAGGAAGCACTATGCATCGTTGATCTTGACGTCGTCCTTTTGTGCCCGTGCCGAACATTCCATTTTTGGTGCTGGATGACCTCCTCACACAAAAAAACGTATTTCTTGAGTATAATACATACCATCAATGGGATATACATACCATTGTAATCAGAAGGATCAGTTCTATGAAATGGTGTAAAATACTTATGGTAATGTTGATATAGTAATGAACAGTATTTCAAAAATCCTCTCCAAATGTATATCCGGAATTTGTCAAAATTTAATTTCATTCACACAAAAATGAATTTTCATCATATTTCTCTACAAGATAGAGAAAAATATAGAGTGTATGAAATGTTCAGCTGTGGGCTATTTAACAAAAAAAGACTGTATTGGAATATCATTAACCTTTCAAAAGTTATGATAATTTTAGTGATCAGTGTAAAAAAATGCAGGAAACGGGATTTAGAATGTTGACAGAATTCACATTCACTTTCTCACCAACAACATAAAAGTATGCATAAAAACTAATAATCAAGTCAGAAACAAAGGTTTAGATTTATTTGGTCTATAAGAATAAACCATTTATTTGTATATAAGCAAATGCTACAGTCAATAAGAATGACATAAAAAAAAACATACTGTACCTTACCAGTAATACAGGAAGTAAGTATACTGTATTCATTGAAGACCATTTCGGAAGAGACATAAAATACATTTGATTCAACAAATACAACTTCCTTATATAAATCAGTATAATATGAAAATTATATACATATATAAAATGTATTATTATTTATGAAAAGCTAGGAATACCATCAACATCACTCAAAACTCAATGTGTTCTAAACATTTGAAAGTGGATTACATACTTAGAACAAGCCTGTGGAGAATAAACACATACACACATATACACACAAACTCATACCCACACAGACACACTTACAGAGGAGGATAGGGAAAGGTGGGGTGGGGAACCTGAAGGTTGAAACCCCCCCCCACGATATCATCGTCCATCACGATGTTTTACTGTACACATCGTCAAATGCCAATTTAGGCGACATCGCCCAACCCTAGGTTCAACACCAGATTCTGCATTGCATTGTCAAACTTGAAATAACAAGAAGTTACTGGCAACGGCAATGTCAATGGAGAAAAAGTGCTTTCTGGTATTCTGCGTTTTTTGGAGTACACAATATGTATTTATCATTTGGTCAACGTCCCCTGATCCCTGCCAAGACTTGGTTCCCCAGTAGCAATGGATATTAGGGAGGGAAGTGAACCCCATGTAAATGATCAATCCCAGAAACCTGTGAAACTCTTCTGAGTTCTTTGTCCCATGCCCCTGCACTGTTTGCATACGACGGCCTACTAAGCACAAGCTCATATTCCTTCTGGTTGGTAAAACCACATATGCCTGGGACAACAATGTGAGTAAAAAAGAACATAACAAGTCTATTTCACGCAGTGTTAAAGTGAAAGTCTGCACCATCCTACGCACGGCACATAAATCTATACCTTCTTCCTCCATCCCCTCATTGTCTTCAGCATTGTGAGCGCAAGCTCATGAGCAGTCAGCTACCTCTTCAGGCTTGCGAGAAGGTCTGTGTAGGTCTTGTCATCCTCCATCTGAAACAACAGCGAAATCATACAAATACCTTTATTAATGTAAAAAATAAAATCACAAAACTACAGATTTGTGCATATATGCACACAAAAGAAGAGGTAGCCTAAACTATTGAAGCATCCTCAGAATATACTCAAAATATTTCTAAGTATGAAAAGTCATTTTATTACACATGGGTTTAGCTACCCTAAATCTGATTGCCTGGCTGGCATCAAGATAAAGACAGATTACATTTCACCTAGTAACAAACTGCTGAAATGCAATAATGACATTTCTGACAGAATATGTGATTTCACATCATGTTTTCTATAACTACATATTGAGAGGAGTTGTGCTTCATCTATTTCAAGTCATGCCATCTTAGAAAATGTTGAGACACGTCTGATGTTTGTCATTTAGAAGTTAGCAAGCTAAAATAGTTCACACTACAGACTGCACTACAGGTAACAACCCGAGGAAAGGCAATAAGTTAATTACATTTCTGACAGAATATGTGATTTCACATCTTATTTTCTACAACTACATATTGAGAGGAGTAAAATATTGCTCAACTTATTTCATGTCAGAGTAAGGCAACTTGAAATGCGGCGCCCATTGATTTATTCAGCTTTGGTTTGCTATACTGTCTTGCTAATATAATGCTTACCTAACAAGCAAATTGGTACTAGAAAACAAACTTAGTATATAACTCAGGTTATATACTAACAGGTTTTTAAATGAAACTGTCAAATGAAAATGAAAATAACTGACATCAAAAGCAAACGAGAATATTGCAAGCACGAGAATACGAGAATAACGAGAATATTGCAAGCAGTTCAGAATTATACAGTTAGCTAGCTAAAGTTACGTGACGATGCACTAGCCCCCCGCTAGCAGCTATAATGTTGACACTGATTAGAAAGCATATTACTGTCAAATAACATGATTTAAGGACTTCAAATTAAGACAAACCATAACTACAACTGATGTAAAAACAATATTACCTCAGTTTATCCAGCTGTGTGGTTTCCAGTCGAGGTAAACTCCAACTAAAGTGCAGGTGGCATCCGGCTGTCCACGTCAAATGCACCGACTCATCTTCAAGTATCCAAAACATTTCGCGCCATAAACCCCTTAACCAATCATATCAAATTGAAGCTTATGTTGTCAGCATTACGGGAAAGATTTCAGAAATAAAATCAGTCATTGGACAGCTGAGATATTAGACGATTGGTCATCATTACTTTTGTAACGAAATTAGAACGGTCGGGCTCGTAAGGGCTAAAGGAGAAACTATATCATCTGAGGTAAAAACAAGTCTTTTTATGTTATTACTACTTGTTATCCATGTTATTACTTCAAAATCGTTTTTAAAAGTTATTTTTGCTGGTAATTACACCTTGTATGCATGGCCGTAACATAATGCGTGTGTGTGTTCACTTCAGCTGATATGACAGCTGGTATTTTAAAAAGCACACCGTAGCTGCTAATCTTTAGTAAACACTAGTGCTGTCAAACGATTAAAAATTTTAATCACGATTAATCGCTGAATTCCTATAGTTAATCACGATTAATCACATTTTATCGCATGATTAAAATTCTATTATTTTGCATTTCTGAACTTTCCAGGTGTCCATGTAAACAATATAAAGCAACAATTGTGTATCTTGATTAGGATTCAAATGAAAGCAAAGCAAGTTACTTCATTAACTTAACTTAAAGACGTAGGTCTATTTGATTATTTCAAATCAAATTTCAAAAGATGTGCAGCAGACCTGAGGCAACACAATATATTCTTCAGAAATATAGCTAATAAAGGGCATAACAAACATAAAATACTATATTCATTATCTTTGAGTTCAGTTGAAAATAAGGAACTTTTCGACATGAGTGCACTGCTATTATATAGGCCTACAGTCTATGGTGTAGTCACTTGCCACACACATCAGCGCCGAAGTTTTTAACACGCAAACACTGGATGAACAATGGATTTTATGGAGCGGCATCGACCAAATATAACTGAATCGTGATTTACACGGCGGCAAAGTGCGATGCTGGTGTGCAGAGCTGTATTGAGAATGGAATCTAATGTAGCCTACAGTAAATGAATGTCGAAAGCAGAGTACATCGCACTCATGTCGGCATCGGTGTCCACAGCAATTTAAAACACCATTCAGCTGACCGGGAGTTCAGAACTGTGTTTATTATACGAATCTTTGGCCGGCACGTAAGCCCAAACAAGTGTGTGCAGCATATGCCTTTACGTAGCCTACTAAAGGTGCATCATCATAAAGATAGGCTACATTTAATCTGCATCACGCCCCATTTTAGCGGAAAACAAGTTAACATTATATCATTGATTCCAATGGGAAAGACAGATAGCCTAATCACACCTTGACGTTACATCTAGTTATTAATTTACAGGCCATTCAATCATTTTACTAACACGGCAGTTATGAAGAATTATGTGTATGTAACTTACTCATGTCGAAACTATGTAGGCTACATTACAACCCATTCAGCACTTACTAGCTACACTTACCATATCCCATGTAAAACGGTTAGCTTGCTAGCTAGCTAACTGTGGAACTTCAGTATAACAGGCATAGCCAATTATCTCACCTAGTTGTAGGAAAAAGTCAGCCACGGGCAGTTTGACTGTGCCTACATTCGTGACACTCCTGTTAGTAGGCTAAACTGGAAAGAGCAAAAAATAGGAACATAATGGTCACATTAATCTCATAAACACACAGATAACTCTTACACCAACCTTATTTTGTGTCTTTTATTCACGTTTGTTTCAAGATTTAGTAAGTATAAGCCATTTTCGCTCCCCACTTCGATGCAGCATGGTTTCCATTATCCAAACAGCTCCCTTTCCCCTAAAAGGGGGCGTATATGCAGCACGGTCTAGCTAGATCCAGTGTGGTGTTGTTGTTGTTCTAACGTTACTAGTTGTTGCAACAGCTTGTGAAAAAACGACAAAGTTTGTTACACCAAAAAGAACGTTAATCTCGCGATAAAAAAAATTGACGCCGTTAAAATAGGTTTATGTTAATGCCGCTAATAACGCGTTTAACTGACAGCACTAGTAAACACATTATTTTCAGTAATTTTTGGGGGGTTACTATATGTCAACCAAGATTACAGACCTACTAGGACTGACACTTTAACGATTTGTTCTATTTTGAACGATGTTGCTTGCTTGTAATCTGATGATACAGAAAACTAGCTAAGTTAGGTAACGTTAGCATCAGGAGAGGCTGCAACATGTCCTTGACGCGATAAAGTTCACTCCCGTGCTTCATGACTGCCAACTTTATGTCAAGTAGGCCTACACCTAATCGGTATTTTATTGTCAAATAAACATTTCATTCCTTCGTAATATGTATAGCACAATTTACAGTTGTTTGTAGCCAAGTAGCTTACTTAGATAGAAACTGACATGAATGACAACGTTAATGTTACGTTACCGACGTGAAGACTGTGTTGATCACCGATGGTGTAACGTAAGGATGATTGACTGCTGTTTTCATGAATACATGACTGAAGATTTGTTATAAATGTGTCTTAGTATTGTTTAGCTTTTAGGATGTAAGGTTGGCTGCTACAATTATGCTACAATTATGAGGTTTTTTCTAAGGGGTGGTTAATTGTCTAACTATGATGGGAGCTCATACACCCAAGCCTACTGGTATGCTATGTATGATTTAGCCAAGGCAATAACACACAGCTGGACACATTATTTTCTAAGGGGTGGTTAATTGTTTGATCTTTTCAGAAGCCTAACTACCAGACTGCAGTAGCCTACGCTACGGTGTGTATGTGTATGCATACGCCTGAAAACACAACACTTCTGTTTAGATGTTTTCTGTCATATCTCCTGACTCATGTTCATGAATCAATGTTTGCTTGTAAGCTGGTATGCTATGTATGATTTAGCCAAGGCAATAACACTAGTGAGCTCTGAGACTAATGTTACCTCTCCAAGCAATATTGGAGTCCCCCAGTGACAATAATACTTTTAGTGAAAAGAGTCATGGTTGGTGGTGATTAAGATTATGTGGAAGTAATGTAAAATAAAACTAAACAACCTATTCACTATCAGACCTGTGATTTTTTGTTATTTTAGATGGAGGGAGAGAAGTACGTGCAAATGAGGTGAAAGCAGCCGACAGTTTGGTTAGATTTGTAATTCAATTCCTAATTTTCTTATCTGACAATTTCTTTATTTTGTGCTTGGTCAAGTCCTATGTCAGGTAGAAAGCATACACTTTGCCTATCCTTCTAACACAGACAGGGACACCAACTCCAGTAGCATTTACACCTCATCGTGTGCTAGGCTTAGATGGACACACACACACACACACACACACACACACACGCCACAGCTGTGACAACACACACACCACTGATTTGGTGTGAATGCGGCGTTAGTGTATCACCTTATGTGTAGGGAAAATGATATCGATAATTATATATTGTATCGAATTATATGCTGTATGGTTGCTTTAATGTATTGAATTTCTTCTAATGTTTTAATTGTTTATATGTGTGAATGTTAATATGAATTGATGCTTTGTTCATCATGTTAAAGTATTTTGTTGATCTTTGTCATACTGTTGTCTTGTCATTCTTGTAGTTCTAATAGTTACTGCTTGTTTATAAACATATGTTTATGTTATTTACCTGAAGTTGTTGTTCCTGATTATTTAATGAAATTGTTAAAGACTTATCTAAATAAAATGATTTATTTCCTCTTTCGTAAACCTAACACGTGTGCCAGTGTCTTCTTATTCTTCTTTTCATAGTAGAATGAAGCACACAGAGAAGCAGTTACCATCTGCCTAGTCTTTATTTCAGCCTTTATCTTTCCTCCCCACAATTGATTTAGCCTCTTCAGAGTACAGTAAGACACCCTATTTTTAGCTGTGCATCTTGTTTTGATGGTAAAACATCTTATATTTGTTACATGACCATTATATCTATGTATTTTTGGTCAGATGTCAAACCAGGAAAGGAAAACATCCTACTCTTTAAAAATTCTACTTGTTACTGCGACTTAAATTAATCATAACTTCTGAACCAAAGGTGATAAATTGATTCTGTTTTTTTTTCACTGAGGAGAACACAACACTGTCTATCTTTCACACACTATATCTACAATAGACATTGGGTGAAAAGTAAGATTCATCTTGACAAATTGATATTTTTGTGTTTTTTGATGTTGAATTGTGAAGGTATTGTTTAAGAACAATGTATGTTACACTCAAACTTATTAACTATGATATGTGCCATTTTAAAGGGCTCGTTCTCCTGATTACAATGGTGGGTATATCTTATCTCTGCCATGTAGCATGGCCACACAACAAGCCTTTTTGTCTCACAAGGGCATCAAGTATGAAAAAAAAGGAATGTTTCGCGGTCGCCTGCAAAGGTCTAATAAATTTATCATAACTTTTGAACAAAAGGTGATACATTGATTCTGTTTTTATCATTGAGTAGAGGACAAAATTGTGAATCTCCCATACACTCTAATTGAAATTAGTTAGATTAATCTTGACAAACTGATAGTTTTGTGTTTTTTGGGGTTGAATTTTAAAGATATTTTTTTAAAAATATGTGTGTTCTCCTCATAATTATTAATTATATTTTATACCATTTGAAAGGGCTATTTCTCCTGATTATAATGGTGGCTAAATTATATCTCTGTCATGTAGCATAATCACACAATATGCCTTTTTGTGCCATAAGGCCATCGAGTATAAAAAAATGGAATGTTCGGCGCGGTCTGCAAAGGGACAATGCAGCTAATACACAGGAAATTACTGTAACGTCCTCGATTAGTGCTTCCACCTTGAGATATAGTGTGCATATGGTTATGGTTATGGTTATGGAATTTAGCAGACGCTTTTGTTCAAAGCGACTTACATTATATGAATATTACAATAGTTAAGTTAACAGTAAACAGTTTTAATAAAAGTTTTACTGTATTGAGCAAATAACAGTAAACAGTTTTGATAAATGTTGTTACTACATTGAGCAAATTATTAATAATAACAATATCAAACAATATCAAAATTGAAAATAAACAAACCATAAATATACAAACCATAATGTTAAAAATAAATGAATTAGGTATAAGCTAAACAGAGTCTTTAGACCCCTCTTGAAACACCAAAAGCTATTGCAGGAATGCAGAACACTAGACAACTCATTCCCCCAACGAGGAATCACAGAGGAAAAGAGTCTTGAATTTGACCTTGTTAATGGCTTGACAACACAGCAGACGCTCATCATAAGACCACAGTGGACATAATGATGATGACAGAAAAATGCATAAGAACTGAATTAAAGCGATGGGTTTTCTTGCCATGGGAACAAAATAATAATGTATTAGCAAACAAGAGAAACTGCAATAGTGTAATAGTGGAAATTTCCATAATATATAACAGAATCAGCTGCTCCGTGTTCATCTCGCCCCATGTTTTTCCCCCCAAAAATCCCACTTTTCCCATGACTCTCCCATAACCTTATATAAGTAAGTATGCAACTAGTCGTGCTGTCCTGCACAGTGTGTTTTTAGGAATATGCGGTTGGTTTGGATATATACCAAAGCATCTATATAGGCACAGGTTGCAGTGAAGAAAGTAAGTGCCAACGCATTTCTATATCTGCCACTGACTGGGAGATTTCTTTGTCTTAAGGCCTTGTGTGCCTCTACTCTGTACAGAATACCTGTTTCTCCTCATTCTTTCTGCAAGGGCTTTGTTGTGCATTAAAGGCCATTTTACTACTCCTCATCAGCAAATTTCTGGCTCAGGTGCTTAAATCCTCCAAAAGACCAGGATTTATTATGGGCATTGTTTTCAAGGCATTATTTTTTTAAGTTTGATCTTATCTTGCATCTGCCATCCTGTTCCAGATTTTTATAGTCTCACTGATCCTAGTCACCCTCATGAGTGTTTTTCTAGTAACAAGGACAAATAAGTATTTTTGCACTGTAACAAGATTCTGTGATTTTCACAGCATCACTGCTGTTTTTGAGAAAAATGTGTACTGTATTTGTGAATACAGTATGTTGCTGTAGTTTCGCTATGAATTATGGTCAAAAATGGTCAAACTACAGTAATAAAAATTTGCTGCGAATCATAACACAGTAATAAATCTGACTCCTCCCTCACTTGTCAGCTTTTGAAAATTTTGAAAAAACATGGCGGAAAATCAGTTGGGTTTTTCTGTTTTCTTTTTGCACATAAATACAAAGTTAAGCTCCCAGATAGCAAGGTGACATTGATATTATGTTGATTTTCCATCAAAATCATCATTTTGAAAAGATATTGAAAAGTCATGGATTTATGGTTTACTGGGAAATTTTGACGTGGTGATTGAAACGTGCACCGCGACGACGTTTGAACTGTCCGGGCGGCGGGAGATCATTTTTTGAGCTACAGTTCAGTCAGTCAGACCAACGGTGTTCAGCACTCTGTCAAGTTCGCAGCTCCACCTTAATGGTAAGCAAGCATTTATTTATGTAACGTTAATGTTTCATTGTGAAATTGTACTACATTAAATTCGGGCATGTGTACAGTCTATGTACGTTGTACTGTCTAACTTACAAACTCATCCATGCTTGTTGGATCAACTAAGTAAGTAACGTTAGGCTAGCTATCATAGTTACTGTTGCTGTGAAGGTGGCATTAAGTTTTATGTTACGTTAACGTTTTGGCAGTCTCGTTTATATTAGGCCTACCTTAGTTCTCAGTAAGTTACAGTTTATTATATTCATATAATTTATATAAAACATTCGCTAGTAGTGCTAGGCCTAGTATGTTACTGTCACAATGTTAGGCTGAAGATGATGTGCTGCTGGTTAACGTTAACGTGGAGGTTTAGCTGCTACCAGCTAAATTATGTAACGTTAACTCATCGTAATCAGTACATATATCTATGTGTTGCTGCAAGCAAACATCATCAATGAGCTCACCCAGCTGGCTAACGTTAGCAGCTAAATATACCTTGCGAAACTGAGTTATGCTAACACCATCTTCAGCCTGGCATTTTGACAGTAAACTCAAAAAACATACAGTATATATATAAATGATTATTCTAAAGTTTCACTTGTAAGTAGCCTTCAGTTTCAGTTGAAAATTGTTATCTAACACTGTTTATCTTTTTTTCTTCTATTTCTGCTAGGTGCTGCTTCACTCTGCTACTGGTGGTGGATCAGGCTGACTGCAACCGCTGGTCTAACGTTAGGATGCAGCACACGCGAGAATTTCTAAACGGAAAAAAAGTGAATAAATGTACTTTACTTTTTAAACTGATAACAAGTTGTCAATGGTTATTTATGCAAGTTTGTGTAGCCTAAACCATACCTAGGCCTAGTGAAATTTATCCTGCCTGTAGATAAAGCAGGATATGAATTTCCCAAAATTACTGTATATAATATTACAGCACTGGTATTACTACTGTACTAAGTTACAGTATGATCCATAAGTACTGTGATTAAAAATACGGTAGACAATTCAATTCTGTATACATTACAACACTGGTAGTACTACTGTAGTTTGCATTTACAGTATCAGGCATAGGTACTGTGATTTCATATACAGTAGGTGTACTGTAGAGTGAAATACAGCAACTTGCTGGTTATTTGCTGCCAGCAAGTTGCTGTAAATTTTATGTTAAACTTTTTACAGTGTGGTCTTTGGCATGCTCCACAATCAATGGTAGTATAAATCAAAGTTGTACTAGTCATACAATTTCTCAGCCATCTTCTTCATGGGCCTTTTCTGTCTGCTGAATTACAGTTAGGGTGTGAGGTCCAGCTCACATGATGACAGCATGCACTGTCACATAATAGATTAAAATATGCACACCATGGTGTCTTAAAGAGGGGGCAGCTGGCTATTGTGTCCTGGAGCAGATTTGACATGTACAGAATGGGCAGACATCTGTCCCTCCTCAGCTTCCAATTCAAGCAAAGTAGTACATTCCCCCCGCAAGTAACACAGTTATAAATACATATACACACATATACTTACAAATTCATACATGCACTGGACAGTCAAACACAAATTCAAATGCTGAACTCATTTAGAAAGGGGAAACTGTCTATCCAGCCCCTGTGCGAAGCTGAAGGTGAGCGCTTCTCTTTTCATCTAAAGGTATTGTAAGTGAAATGGGCCTGGTTGTATTGCTGTATTACGGTGGGAGAAAGTATCAGTGCTGGTAATCTTCCTGGGATTAATGGCTTCTTTTTTATCTGCTGCGGCTGCTCCGCTCAGATGTCTCGACTGTCTGGAAGCCCCCTGATGGAATACTAATGATGGCCCTTCTTCCTCTTCCTGTCCCCCTATGTTGAGGTGGGGGAGGGACACTCCAAAAATCCCTCAATTTGAAAGATGGCCCTGACCCTCTATAAACACACACATATACACACAAGGATATATGCAGTGAATACACATGTACCTGTACTAATAGCACATTGAAAAATATATTTGTTCTTTTATAAATTACCTGTACAACATTGGAATGAAGAAAGTGTAGCAGTCAGGATATTACAGGTTGTAAGACAAATATAGGAACAGGAATGATCTGTTAGTGTTTAAAAGTCACAGGAAGAGTTGTTTGACATGAAGCTCACTGTCAATTGTCATGAAGAAGATATTAGTCAATTTATGATTGCCACTGGAAAATGTTCATCAAAATAAAAAGATATCAAGATTGTACCGAATCCAAATGTATCATTCCTATTGTACTTTTTCAGTTTAAAATACATACAGTACAACACATATGTCAAATAACGTTAGCACTGATAAGTTGCTCACTGAAAATAAGCCAAAATAGCAAATCTACGTTGTAAATTACTAAATGCAATTTACAATTATTTTTCTAAAATAACCACATTATGAGAAGGAATACTTGATAAAGCAGTGTATGACATCTTGTAGCCTAACGTCAGCTACGCATTTATGGTCCGGCTTCCGTAACTAGTGAATTGTGCTGGGGGGGCGGGGGGAGGGGGGATATATACCATCTCACCGCTAGATGGGAGAATTTCCCCCAAGAATTAACCCATGAAATTACACAATGTAGCTTTAAAACATCATAGTAATTTATTTAATCCGCCATCATGTTAATTTAAACTGTATTCAGCAAACAAAATTCCATGTTGTTTCCCCCAATGTTTCCCATGAGTCACGTCAGGTAGACTACAGCCGGTGTGTCCAGGGTAGTCTGCCGTCTTTTCTAGCTCTTACCGTCCGACACCGGCAGTTCACGTTGACGGCTGAAGCCAGGCGCAGTCAGCCGTAGTTCATCCCGAATGAGCCTTGTGAAATGCTAGAGTTTTGACGCAATTCACTAGGAGGTGCTACACAGGGGTGGACGGTAACTTAAGTACATTTACTTAAGTAAGATTTTTGAGTATCTGTACTTAACTTGCGTATTAATATTTTTTGGAAACTTGTGACTTTTACTCCACTACATTTGAAAGACATACTGTACTTTTGACTCCACTACATTTGAAATATGAGCATGAAGTACTCATTACTTTTAACCACATTCTTTGAATGCAATAAGCGATAAACCATCTTGAAGTCATTTTTTTCAATAGTCTAATTTGAACTTGGCTGCATTGGCTGTGGTAATGATGGTGACAACAGAGCATCCTCCATGTAACCATGGGAGAACCCAGATGAACCTGTTAGCAATTGAGATTTGAGAAGTGGTCTGGGGTTAACCTGACATTCACCATTCACCTAGTTAGATCTTTAGTGTACATCATTAAACAATAAATAATCTACTCATAATTAAGTTATCTGGTTTTATATTCAGCAGTGAAAATGTTTTAGATTTGTGAACAGAGAATGCATAATGATTTCAATAATATTATTGCATCAATTCGAACAGTTGCAAAGTTATTGAAAATAGGTCAAATGTTTTTTGTTGGATGTAAGGAGGTATTTTCAAGTCCTATGACTGGCCAAAGGATGTGTACCCTATTAATGACCAAATAAACATTACATTATAATACATTAAAAAGGACAAATACTTCTACTTCTGAATACTTAAGTATTTTTCAAAGCAAGTACTTCTGTACTTCAACTTAAGTAAAAATCTGACTTACCAACTTTCACTTGTATTGGAGTAATATTTGACAAGGTGTATTTATACTTTCACTTAAATAAATGAATTGTGTACTTGTACTTGTGTATTTGTCTACCTCTGGTGCTACAACACAAATTAGTATAGTAATGAGCTTGGGTCATGTGCCTCCTAGATGCCAAATTTCTTTAACATTTTGTAAGTTAATAATATATAATTTATTTTCTAAATATATTGTACAGTATACTGTATATATTATTTACATTCCTCATGTCTAAAATAAAAAAATAACGATGCCATTACCACTAATTTCTATGTTTGGCTTTGAACAAGGTAGGCTACATAGTCTAAACCCAATGACAGACTGAGTTCAATTTTTACCATTCTCCTCACAGTTGCTCTACTCCCCTTACAAGTCGAATCATGAATAGGCTCAGACAGTGAACTATTTTGGCATTCAATGGCACAGCTTTCAAAAAACCCAGTGTGCATCACTGCTATTCAGCCATCATAGCCTGATATGACTCCTGTGACTTTATCTCCTCTGTCTCTCTCTCTGGATGTTTCAGCCCTCTTTCACCAGTGTTTTTCCAATTTTGTAGTTCCAGCATGTCCTACAAATCAAGGAATTACGCATGAATATTAAAACTGAGCACTACTGGCACTATCCTGCCCCCTTCTTTTCTACCTAGCAATCCAAACCAGCTCTAACCCCACACACAAAAACCACACCACACACACTGAGACGATTCTGACAGCCGTCCTCCCAATCCCCTTTTCCCACTTTCTCTCTGTCAACCCCCCCAACACACACACACACACACACACACACACACACACACACACACTCATGCGGTGATGGTCCTATTAGCTGGTGTGCTGCAGGGCTTAGCGTTAGTGGACATTTCCTTTGTCCTCCTTTACACTATTGGAAGTGCTCTCTGCTCAGGATGGAGAGACTACAAGGTCATGGCTCGTCACAAACAAAGCAGCATGGGGGAAAAGAGCCTACAGCCCACCGGCCCAATGACTAATGGTTTAATCACATCATAGAAGGAGGAAATCTTTGGCTAAAAATTATGTGCACGGTGCACACAGATCTAAAGCAGATTATTTAAAATAATGTATTACTAAATCACTTAACTCAACAAGGGCATAGCTGTGAGGTTGTAAAATACAGATGTCTGTTCCCTTGTCTAGACATACAACAGATCAAAGACCTACATGATTGCTGAGAAAAGCTGAGCGATATTTTTCAGTGAGTGACTGTGTGTTCATGAGAATGTCTATATGGATGACAAAAAGGTTCTCTTTGTGTCGATTTTGATGGACTCTGCCTTTGTTCTGGACGTGCCACTCCGTGTCTGTGGGCAGCTACCATTCTGCTTGAAGAAAGGGGTCCTTGCCAGCAATAAATTAGCCTCAAGAGAGACCCCCTGCCCCCTGGTGGATGTCACAGGGACCTGCATCAGCCCCACACCCATCACAAGGACACTTTCCCTGCCCACTGTGAAGGAGCAAGCAGGTGAGTGACAAGCTATGCGGCACACAAGTGGTAGGCAGCCTAAGGGTCAGCTGAATGCTTGATGTCTGTGGATTGCTGACATCAGAGGGTAGGACCAGTAAAATATGACATATTGTTTGAATGAAGTCTGTTGGCACCAACATTTTCAGCATGTTTCCTCACTAGCTCTTGAAATCTATTGTGGTCTTTTGTACCTAAACCAGATGAATATCAATTAATGTATAGTGCAGCACAGTACAATGCAGACCTTTCTATCATTTTGTCACTGACAGTAGCATTTCTCATGTTCATACTATATTCACAACATAACGTAATTTTCACAAAATTATAACAATACATGGTCATAATTATCTACTTGTTTACCGACAAAAACGTCCATCTGAGGGGAATCACTATTTAACAGAAATAATCTTACAGTAGTGAGCTCCACTGTACTTTGATATTGAAGCACCCCTGATAGCCCTGATGCAAAAAGTGACACCTTTGGCTTATGCACTGATCTTTGCTCTTTGTACCACATTTAATGTGTTCTATGCAAACTCTCCTCACCATCACTTGCATGAAAGGAAGAAACTAATTATTTTAGAAAGAATCAACAACAAAGAAAACATGAATGGATGAAGTAATCCCAAAACTCTAACTGTAACCTACCTTTAATTTTGACATCTCCAAATTCAACTACATTGTCAGCTACAGCATCTTGAGAATGCTAGATATTTTAGGAGATCCAGATCTCATCCAGGTTTTATTTTCCCCTGCCAGTTGATGCAAGAGACCATGCTCTCACTGTCAAAAGGGTGTTAAGGTAAGTTGATAAAAGTTGTTTACATTTTTTGTCTTGTTGTTTGCATAAATACTCACATTTGTAAATTATAATACAGTAAATAATCAATAATAACATTTGTTTATGAGCTATTTATGGAATTAAAATCACAGGACACATTTAAAGTGCAACTGAATTTAATTCATTCATTGATTAAATTTCATTCACTGATTGTGGGGTGCTACATTCACTGCAGTACAAATTCTGCCATGCAGACATTTTTTCTTGTGTATAAATATTATTAAAATATACAGTATATATGTAAATCTCTTATAAAATCATAACCTTCTCACACAAACACAAAACAAAATCATCAAATAAAAGGGTAATTTACGATCAGGAACAATATTTTCATCAAAATTCCTTAAAAATACCAATGCATTGAAGCAGTAATAAAAATCCTGTGATTTCATTATAGATATGAAAATATATTACATTATCATTTCATACAATTAAACGTACGAATCACTGAATATAGATATATGGTCAAAAAGCTATGAAAAGATGGGAATGTCCATTGATCAGTCTTTTTTCTTGTTGCACTTTGGATCCTTCCCTTCCACCTGGTCTGCCTTCTTTGCATTGGTGGAGTTCCTCTTCTGGAGCTTGGACTCATGAGAGGGGCTACTGTCTGTGTCCGGTTGCACAGAGCTCTTGGGGCTGTCACAGTGGACACTAGGGGTTTTAGATGACTGGAGTTCGGCCTGTGTACCCTCCTCAGCTAGAGGGGAGTAGGCTGCTGGACGAGCAAAGAGCATGTGATACATAGCAGACTCCATGACGGCAAACGGCGAGGAAGAAGATCCAGTCAACATCATCCTTGCCTATGATAAGAGAAATGGAGAATCTCAGAGAGTGGAGTCATGTTAGTCTGCACTGGACAAGGCTAATGAGGCAGAATGATGGGAAAGGATAAAAGAAAATCAGGTAAATGAAATTTAAAACCTCCAGCATTCGGTAAAACAACACCAGATAACAGTCTTCCATCAGTGAGGTGGCTGATGCAACACGCTGAGAAGTGATGCAAAAGCCTTGTGAAATCAGTAAGAACTTGCTAATGGGACTCTGCAATACCTGGCCAACTTGTGTCAGCCTGGTCAACCATGTTCAAAAAGAGCAGCAGATGAAAGAGACTTTTAGATGG
The DNA here is from genome assembly GCF_017589495.1 of Alosa alosa. NCBI lineage: Eukaryota > Metazoa > Chordata > Actinopteri > Clupeiformes > Clupeidae > Alosa > Alosa alosa. The sequence continues at coordinate 32,907,816 of NC_063200.1, forward strand.
AAAATGGCTGGTGCATTTGGACAAGATGAAGTCATGAAGAGTCGTATGTTTTAATGACAATAGGGTAACAAGTAACAGATACATTCATAAATTAAAAATAAATAACTTACGATTAAGTGTTATGATACATATCATTAGTCAATGAATGACACCAGTTTTATACACAGCAGTACATTGATTTCTATGTTTTCTAAGTGATGCCATTCCCTGAGCAGCTACTGTATGTCATTCAGGTCTAATGTTAATGATATTGGTATATATCCTAAAGAATGTTTATGTTAATGTAATAAAGATGTAAGGATGTAATAAGGATGGTCAAACCTTGTTAATGACAATGAAGACGGTATAGATTAACATCAGATGATGCGTCTTCAGAGGTAGGTAGTGATTCTGTTGTAGGGCGAACAATACTGCTCCAATCAGGGTTATCTTGGTTGGACTGCACATACCAAAAGTTGATGGTTAGCAGTTGATTAAATACTTGTGTGGAAATGACAAGACAGTAAAATAGCATTAAACAGGTTTGTCTTATACATTTGGAGGGCAGGTAAATTACCCTGTTTACAATCAAACTATGCCTTCCTATCACAGTTTTTTCACTCCATTGTCTGAAAATATGCAACTGATTATTTGAGTGCTCAAGGAACTGTAAACATTTTAAATGCTTATAGGCATGATGGTTATGGAAAATAGAGGAGAAAGTTGCATGGGCTTTGGTTATGGTAAAATGTGATTCCCTGTCTAGGAAATGGACACTTAACAGCAAACTCATCAGGTCCCTAACTCAGAGTACAGTCTGAGGTCAGGCCATCTTTTTAGCTATTTGTTGAGAAAAACAGTTGTTCAAACAACTTTTGGGCTAGAGTGATCTTTTTTCTTTTGTTTGGCTGAAAGAGCACCCATCTGACTTACTAGGTCATTCTCAGGAGCTCATTGGTTTCAGGTTTCCAGATCCCGCGCACAAGCTGCTCAAAGTTACTGATCAGTCCACCACCTGCACCTGCATAAGATAAATGATATTTGCTATGAAAATAGTGAAAAACAAACATATGCTTTATGTTGCCCTCTGATTCTAGATTCTAAATTAAAATTCAACTTTGCAGTTAGTTTGGAACATCACAAACATGCATACACATAAATCATTCATCATTCATTGTCAGATACAGTGTATTCAAATACAAATAATAATAACACCAACATGATCAAGAAAATGGACAGCTGATACAAATAAGTCGGATTAGTATTTAATGGGACGGAGGGGGTGGTGGTCTGGGAGTTAAGAACAGTGAGGCGGTGTTCACACCAACACGCTTTTTTCACCTACAAAACAATTGTATTCCAAAGTAGTGGGAAACATGCAAGGTGGAAATTGTGTACATGTTGTTGCTATAGCACAGTGGTTCTCAAAGTGTGGGGCAGGCCCCACTAGTGGGGAATAGAAACATGTTGGGTGGGGTGCGATGAACAGGAGGAAATGTTTTGTTTTTTTGTAATCTTTAATAATGCCTTTCTTTTTTTGACAAAAACAAAATAACCACACACAAACATAGGAGTCATAAAAAGACCCGACACATAAATAGTTCTGCTATAGAACATGAAGAAGTGGTCCCAAACCCCCCAATGTTTAACCAAGAGGCAGAGCTAAACGCCCCCTGATTACAGAACTCCATGAGCTGTATTGAGTCTGACTGTATTCTACAGTTTATTTCAAAACTGAGAAAAAAGATCACCAGATTGTGGGTTTTGAGTTTCATTGAAAATACTGTGATATATTTTGCCTTTTAACACACTCCTGATTCAAAGACACATCATACATGCCATTATTGGTGCAAACTACAACAGTGTTGATTATATGATTTAACTATTCATATATATAAGTATAAGTAAGCATATATACTCTTTTGATCCCGTGAGGGAAATTTGGTCTCTGCATTTATCCCGATCCGTGAATTAGTGAAACACACTCAGCACACAGTTAACACACAGTGAGGTGAAGCACACACTAATCCCGACGCAGTGAGCTGCCTGCTACAGCGGTGCTCGGGGAGCAGTGAGGGATTAGGTGCCTTGCTCAATGGCACTTCAGCCGTGCCTACTGGTCGGGGTTCGAACTGGCAACCCTCCGGTTACAAGCCCGAAGTCCTAACCAGTAGGCCACGGCTGCCCAATATGATAGTCATGATGATAGTCATGTCTCATGTATACCTTTGGCCCAGCCCACTGCAATCATCACCAACAGTCCATTCTCATACTTCTTCTGGGCTTGGACTACACCCCCCAAAACTTTCCAAGTCCGAGTCACCTCTTTCATTCCAGTCAGCACCAGCCTTACAGGTGATATGGATGTACAAGAGTACATAAGATCCTGAGGGCTGTAGAACACCAGATACCTGTCAGACAAAAAAAAAAGTGCATTTGTGTCACATTCTCATATCTGTATAACTTTTACATCAGAGGGTAGTATAGAAAAATGCAGTACATTTACTAACCTCTAGTATTTTATGAACATTTACTGTAATGCACACTAGAGGGCAGAGGTGTACAGTGGTATTGGGGAATGCATGTTTGTACCGGAGTGCTTTTCTGAACAACACCCTTCCATTTTTTTTAGATTAGATTTTTATTGTCATTGTGCAGAGGACAAGTACCAAGACTGCAAAATGCAGTTTGCGTTTAACCAGAAGTGCAAAAAAGCAGAAAAGTGCAATGTGATATACAAAGTATACATTCACTGCCAAAGTATTGGCACCCCTTTAGGAATGTTGGTTTTTAAGCAAAATTCACACACTTTGAGTTTTTTTGAGAAAACTAACAAAACCAGGACCATTTCAATGGCTCAACACAACTGAAACAACAATTGGTTTCCCCAAATTCAACACAAAATATCACCAAAATGCTGGGACAAGTGAATACTGACACGGTCAAAACTCTTGGCACCCTTCTCAAAAAGTGTATTTTGCACTGATAAAAGCACACTTTTCATTGTTAAAATCCAGTGCTAAAGTTATGGGTAGTCAGATGTCAGCTGTGGTAGCCTTTCTGAGAAATATCAGACCATTTCTAATAGACAATAGACTCAAGTTTACTCAATTTACATTTCTATTGGTTTCTATGGAAAGTATGATGTTTTCTCCAAGGATTTCCAAATATTTGAATGACTCTACCTACCCCTTTATATGCAGCAGATTATCAGTGCCAGAGGAAGCAAAATAGGCCTAGAGGTATTACCTAGTTATTGCCATGCATCAGTTTAGACAGGGTGCACTTTTCAGTGTATGCTTCATTCTTCCTCATCCAAACATACTTCTGTTCTTTAAGCATTAACAAAACAGAATACTGAACCAAAACCATATAATTAACTGCCAAACCTATCGTCATTCATTTATGGTTTTGGTTGTATGCACAATTGCCTAGCCTAGAAATCTAGACGCACCCTAGCGGCAGCTAATGTAATTTGCAGCCAGGGTAGTCTAGCAACTCTCCGTTGGCTTGCAAGCTGGAAAAATCAAACTTCGATCAGGCTAATCACATTGTGTATAGAGTCGATGGCTGAGCTTAACATAATGACAGCAGAGTTACGACGGTTCCGCATGAATTCCCTGCTACTTGAAAACAAAGAAGATGGAGGCTGCTGCTGGTGAACAGTGCGACTCGAGTTAAGCTTTGTTTAAGTTGGCAAACGTTTGATCAACTAGCCAATTAGTTCCGCTGGTGGGAAAACGCATAGGACTCATGAGTTGTAGCGCTATCCTATTGCGTGCAGAGGGAATTTGAAAGACAACCGTTTATCCCTCCCTCCGGTTTGAGCACTGCCAAATGCCAATGGGGAGTTCCCAGACCCTAAATCTTGATGTGGGTCAGCTTGTAAGGCTAGCAATTGCCCATACAATGACAGATCTGGAAAGAGGTCTGGTGTTGATGTAGTGCCATCTGAGGTCCAAAAGACCATGGCCATCCAACTTCTTTTTCTCTTTACCTTTTTTGCAAAGATCAAAGATTTCTCTGGATTCTCTAAATGTTTTAATAATATTATGTCCTGTAGATGATGAACTCCCCAAATACTTCACAATTTCATGTTAAGAAGCATTAAAATTACATTGTTTTTCATACCCAATTGTGTTGCCAATTACCCTAATTAGTTTGTTTCTTTATCATTACACAACTTTTCCAGAACTTTGTTATGCCTGTCCCAACATTTTTTGAAACATGTTGCTGGTATGAAATCCCAACTTAACATATATTTTCCATGACATAGTCAAATTTGTCTTTTTCAACATTTTATACATTGTCTGTGTCCTTTGTGCAACTAAATATGAGTTTAATAGATTTGCAGATTATTACATTCTGTTTTAATTCACATTTTACACAACGTCCCAATTTTTTCTGTTTGGGGTTGTACACACTAGTGCACCATGCAGAGGTGGCTGTTATGCGACCTTAGAGTATGATGGGTCATTCTGTGTCGAATCAGATTTATTTTCTTAAAATAGTTATATACATAGATATATAGACTTTATTCTTGCACTGTTGCACTGTTGGACTTACTCATTTGCACTATCACCATGACCACTATCACCATTACACTATCACCATGACACTCACTCACACAGAGCACCTTACCTTACCTTACTATGCACAGAGAATCACAGGCTCAGTCCCTGCCTCAGTCATTGCAAGCGCCTCTTGATTGATTAATCACCACTATGTGGATACTGTTTTTAGAATTGATTTAGATTAAGTGTTAGTTAGTATAATTTGTATTTTGGTATATTCTTTATATTCTACTGTCCTTATTGCTTAGTTGTGTTTTTATATTATATACTTTTAATTGCTTTTTCTGTTGTTAGTGAATGTGTGTGTGTTGTCTGTATGCTACTGAGACCTTGAATTTCCCCTGGGGATCAATAAAGTATCTATCTATCTATCTATCTAGATAAAGTTGTTGCTGTACCATATAAGTAAGTATAAGTATAAGTAAATATACTCTTTTGATTCCGTGTGGGAAATTTGGTCTCTGTATTTATCCCAATGCGTGAATTAGTGAAACACACTCAGCACACAGTGAACACACATTGAGGTGAAGCACACACTAATCCCGGCGCAGTGAGCTGCCTGCTACAACAGTGGTGCTCGGGGAGCAGTGAGGGGTTAGGTGCCTTGCTCAAGGGCACTTCAGCTGTTCCCACTGATAGAGGCTCGAACCGGCAACCTTCCGGTTACAGGTCCGGAGTGCTAACCAGTGGGCCACGGCTGCCCCATCAATAAATAATTAGATAGTAATAATTAGAGTTTTTCAGGAATAAGATAGATAGAGTTCCTCAGGAGGACCAAGAATGAGGTATAACAATGAGGTATACAACTAAGTGTATTTATCTATGAAGGAAACATGGTACAACATTGAGGGCCCTATTGTACACCCGGCGTCAAGTGCAACGCAAGGCTTGTTCCTATCTTACACCCAATTTAATTTTTCGCCATGCGCTCCACTTAAGTTGAACAGTAAAAAAAATAGATGTGGTCAGGCACATGATCCAAAAATTGCTATTTTACACCCTCTAAAAATCATGACCAAAAAATCAAGACTGGTCTAAAGCAAAAGGTGCATATAAAGCACAGCTGAAGACGCACTGTCACGAGATGTAAGCAGCCATTAGCAACAAGACCCAAAAGACTCGTCTGTAGGATAATCCTTAGGATTTTTATTCAGTCATTTGAACATTATTGGGGTAAGTGTCAAGCAGTGAAGTGATAGCCTATTGCAGGTAGGCAATGTTCACGTCACGTGAGTCAGACAGAAGACGGGCGCTGCTTTCTCTGTTGGTATTTCTGTCCTTCCGAAAACCGTGTTAAAATGGTGTGTTTAGCAGTCAGAATTTCTCATTCCAATGAATAAAAATGCAAACCAAAAGGTTTCATCCTTTATTTTTCCATGTTCATATCCTGTGGAATCCTATGTTGAATATTGGCACAACATTAATAAAGTATTAATAAAGACACAATACTGAATAATGTCATGTAGGTACAAAAAATACTTTATAGTACCGTCAATGTCACTCTTTTTTGCTATTTGTACCGAATCTAGGGCCTTATATAAAATCAATGGGCATGCAGTACAAACTTTAAATGGTCCAGTCATACTGAGAATACGTATGTTTGGGCATGCTAGGAATAATAAGCTTTAAGGTATTCATGTCCAAACATTGCTCCAAGATAAGGCATTTTAGAGTCAAAATCCAAGGACAAAGAAAATATGAACACATTGGAATTTAACAGAATATTTTACAGGTCTTCGTTTTGGTACCTAAACATTATGTAGACAAATTTTGAGCAAAATCTGAGATGGTGCAGAAACCATTTTTCCTGGATTCTGTCTGATTTCACACAGAATGACCCTGATGTAAAACTTATAGTACACAAATAGCATAAGTGCCTGTTGGCTCTACTGATTATTATGACACTTTGAATGACACAGTTTCATTAATCAAGTTAATTGGTGAGTGAGACATCTATCATTAGGCTATATCTATTTGTATGTGCCTCATTGACATTATGACATGCAATTTACAAATATTATATTAATCAATACATGTGTTGGTAACATATTGTAGTCAGAGTGTCATTGCCACCTACTGACCTTTCTTGGTAGGCCTGCTGGTTATACTAAAATCTGTAATGTTAGCCTACAGTATGTGTGCCATAGGCTGATAAGACCTGCATTATTAGACAGCCCTAGTTACTTGGGAACAGTGTAACCTATAGTTTTAAAAAGGGAAATGTAAAATCATGTTGTATCTTCTAGTAGCGAGTCTACAACACTGAAATAAAATTGAGATTTTATTTTTTGGCCATATCACTTAGACCTACTTATGCCGACATTTGTCTGGACAAAACTCCAGTCACACACTCCAGCCCCTGAGCCAGCCCTAATGACTAATAACATGGCAGTTACCAGGTTCCTGTATGCAACTACACCATGAAACTTTCATTCGGTCGGCAGATTACCTGCCCAATCATTCACACACAGGTACCCCCCACCCCACCTAACCTCCATACACACACACACCATTTCATCAATCCCCTCCACACACACAGTCCATTACCCATCCCACACACCCCATTAATCCCCCCCCAACACACATATACACTACCCCACCGCAACCCCCCAACACACACACACACCATTACAAACCCCCCCCCCCCACACACACACACACACAATTTCATCACCTACCCCCTCCAACACACACACCATTACCCCCCGCACACACATACACACACACCAACACCCCAAACACACACACACACACATACACATCATCCCCCATTTCATCATTCCCACCCACCCACCCACACACACACACACACACACACACACACCATATACCATTTTAATTACCACTTTAAATGTCTTCTTTAAAGTTGAGCTGACTCTCGAGCACAAGAATTTCATTACTTATAATTCCTTTTATGTACATGACAATAAACTACTTGAACAATCAGCGACGCGAGGGGATGGCGCTCTAGTTTTGAAATCGAAAGTGGCTGTGGTAGTAGCAACGCTCGCAAACTACTATGTTGTTAGAAGTGTGAGAGAAGGTAGAAGGTCTTCCTGGAAGAGTTGGGTCTTCAAGAGCTTTGTGAAGATAGAGAGAGACACACCTGCTCTGGTTTGCCATGTGCGTAAGGGCATCAGTGCGAGACAATATTCCTTGACCCAACTCTTCCAGGAAGACCTTCTACCTTCTCTCACACTTCTAACAACATAGTAGTTTGCAAGCGTTGCTACTACCACAGCCACTTTCGATTTCAAAACTAGAGCGCCATCCCCTCGCGTCGCTGATTGTTCAAGTAGTTTATTGACAATATTCCTTGGAGGACTGTAGTGGCCGAGGGGGTAACATAAGCCTTTATGAGAGCATATGAGTTAGTGGGAGGAGACCCAGCCATCACTTTGTAAGCAAAGTGCATTAGTGACTTGAATTTGATGCGGGCGGCTAAGAGTAATCAGTGGAGCTCAGTGAACAGCAGGGTAACGTACTGTATGCTCTTTTTGGTTGATTGAAAACCAGACACACCGCTGCGCTCTGGACCATCTGTAGCGGTTTCACCACTCAAGCCGGAAGGCCCATGAGGAGGCCGTTGCAGTTGTTGAGTCGATGTCTACACTGTGTTTATTCATTGAACTATAGCTGTAGATATACATTAGCTAATTGTTGGCTTTTGGCTTGAAATGGATTAAAGGTTATCAAAACATATTTTCAGATAAAAGCAAACAGTCTCATTTTAAGCATAATTGATAAAAGGGGTTCCATTTCATAAATATCTCATTGATAGTCATTGCTATTGCTATCTCCGTTCCTGTGGTAGTTTTGAGTCGTTTAAGAGGGGTCTAAAGACATTCCTGTTCAACATGTACTGTTTAAGCACTTATGTGTTATGGTTTGTATAATATTGTTTTATTTTCATTAGGCTGTTGATCAATTCGACATTATTGTTTATTATTGATATTCTTCTTAATGTAGTCTTACCATGTCATTGTTTTTATATTATTGATTGAATGGAGATTATTGTTTTATTATTGCTTTTCCCCTAATTTTTATTGCTTATTTTATTAGGCTATTGATTGAATTGATATTGTTGTGTTTTATCACTATTCTCCTTATTATATTTGACCAACATTCTAATCCTTTTCCGTGTTCAATTTTAAATATTATGTTGTTTTTGTGTCGCTTTGGACAAAGGCGTCTGTCAAATCCATAACCATAACAATAACCATTGAAATCCATCCAGTCACGGCCATATTTGGGACCAAACCTGATGACTCCCACTTCCTGTGGTCAGGAAGATCTCAAACAGTGGTGACATTTGCAACCTTATTAGCCCTGGCCGCCGAGCTGTTGCTGGCCTGGCGGCTGCCATGCCAGCTGCAGACTGGCGTTGGCCTGGTGGTGGGGAGCTGCAGTCTCACGGAGTAACGGACGGTCGCTGTTAGGAGTCCGCCGGGTTGCGGATCTACACGGTCGCCCACTGCTTCGGACTGTCCGTCTCTAGACTGCCAGTGAATTTCCCGGGTTGATCATTTGCTAACGTTAAAGAACTTTGTTGGCATATCAGTTTTCACGGATCATCATTGCCCTTGGACATTTTCAGCTGGTTTGGAAATTGGACTAATTTTAACATCACCTTTCCCCTTTTTAAATATTTTTTTTTTCACTTTTAATTTGTTTATTTGTTTTGTTGTCTGTCTTATATGTCTTGGTGTCACGGGTACGCTGGTGACTACGCCGCTCCGTCCAGCATTTTTTGTATTTGTTATTTTTTAAATGTATTTGTCATGTCTTGATGTCATTGGCATGCTGGCGACTACGCCCGCTCCATCCGGCATCGTTTGTCTTGTTATGTGTCTTGTTTGTTGCAGCGCTTTGGGTTGCACTATGTGCATGTTAAATGCGCTTTAAAAATAAAACTGACTCGACTTGACTATCCTGTTGAACTGGAAAGGCCCAAAATCTCCATCCCACACCAGAAGGCAGAAAGTTAGAAAAGATAAAATACACTCTCAGAGGAAACGTGGGAGAATTCTATTCCACCTGGGGGTCTTTCATGGATTATTTTGATGAGGTTTCTGCAGTAGACTGGGAAGAGGAGTGGGGCTACCTTGAGGAGAGGATAACTAAATGACTACCTGTATTTAATTATTAGTATTTGTGTTACTTTTTATTTATTTATTTTTATTTATGCCTTTTTATGTACATTCTTTTTTTTGTATGTATGTGGGGTATACCCTATTTTTTCTTTTTGATTGAGGGTGGCAAGATGTAGGTTCACTTTACTCCAAATATAAACTTGTACAGATAGGTTATGAGGATGAGGATGCATGGGGATTGGGGAGGGTGGGTAGAGGATATTTGTGTATGTATATTATGCTGTATATTTATGTACATGGCTGCACTGTGGCGCTATGTACAATTGTTCAGAAAACTTAAAAATAAAAAAGTTAAAAATAAATGTCATTGAATACATAAATGAGATTATCAAAGTACTCACCACATCAGGGAGGCCAGCAACACACTGGTGGTGTTGGAGAGTGGGGCCACAGGGGGCTCAGCCAGCATCATACCAGACAGAATGCCTCCCCCAAAGCAGAAGAGCATCGAGCTAAACCAGCAAGCAAATGGGCTCCGATGGGCAACCTCCAACACCCCTGCAAGCCAGTTTCATGAACATCACAACTGAGTTTAAACAACAGATGAACAATTACTATGTTTACCATCTTTACACATGTATGAACAGCAATAAAGGGTCTCTTTACTTCTTATTTTGATTATTCTCAAGAAGAGCATTAGAAGAGAGGCCTTGACTTTCACGATCAATATGTAAATCCAAATGCATTTAAATTCAGAGTTTGTAAGTTTCTTTTAAAACAATTCATTAGCTTCACAGCAACCGCTAAAAAAGTGTAATGTCACATATATAGGGCATATTTAAACTTTAATTAGTAAGTGGAGAAGAGTGTATCATCCTGAAAAGATTTCAAATACAGAAAAATAACCCTCCCTAGCATATCATCAATTGTACTGGCTTATCAGGATTACATAACAGACCAATTGGGCGCGGGAAGGGGGGTGCTGAGGGTGCTGCAGCACCCCCCGCTGGCAGGAGATAGATTTTTAAAAATGATTATATATTTTAAATAATTACTAATTTGCTGTCTGACATTATTTATATTTTTGTATGTGAAATGATGAGTCAAATAGCATGGGTTATGGATAGGTTTGAATATAGGCTACTAAAAATGAACGGTTATAGAGATCAACGTGAACGTGAGAGTCAGTTAGGCTACTGTAAGAACAGTAGCGTGGTTTCAGCTATGTGATAGCGATCAAGTGTGTAGGCCTACGGTTGATATAGGCCTACATATTCTATGTGATTTACACGTTCAAAAAAAGCATGGATAAGCTGAAAGAAACTTTAATTGTGTTTTACAGTTTTGCGAAATTAATAAATGTAGGCCCTATATCTATTGAAATCATTTCACTATCCTAGTCGCTAAGATAGAAATTATTAGGACACATACTTGTTGTGGAGACGACACACTTTAGGCTATTCAGAAATTATTTGCGAGATCATTGCAGCCTGATTATTAGCCTATATTTAAAGCCTAACATCTGTGTGTGGTGTGGTTTTGACGATCAGAAAAGTAATTTTCCTTAGCTATACTGAAAGGCCAATGATGTCAAGTGCGCTTCTGTGGGGTTAGGGTGGGCAGTGGACTTCGAGTGCTGTCGCGGAACATTGGAATTTGTGGCTGCCCAGGACTTTTCTAAAACTTCTCGCTATCACCCGCACACCGCACTAAAATTACGTATTTAGCAGTCAAAATCCGAAACATGTCCAGGGGAGGGGGTGTGTGTGGGGGTTGGGGGGAGAAATTGTCGGACATCCATTATTTTTGTTATTCAGCACCCCTGGTCAAAAATAGGTTCCCGCGCGCCTGATTGTGATAAGCCAAGGTTAAATCATAAGTGGTTCAGCCTAGCTTTAGGTAACATACATAAAATGTTACTTTTTGTCTTCAAAGCCCTCAGTGGTTTGGCACCTATTTACATAGGTGACCTACTAATTCCTTACAGCACTCCAAGATCACTTAGGTCTTCATCTCAGAATCTTCTCTATATCCTCAAAACACGCCTTAAAACTAAGGGTGATAGAGCCTTCTCTGTTGTTGCCCCCCAACTCTGGAATAGTCTACCTGTACATATTAAGTCCTCTCCAACCATTGACTGCTTTAAGTCTAACTTAAAGACTTTCATTTTCTCTCAAGCTTTTAATCTACCTTAATACCCCCACACACACACACTCTTTATTTTTGACCAATTTGTTTATTATTTCAATTATTTATTTATTTTCCCCCCATGTTATGTTATTATTGTTGTACCATTGTCATTGTTTTATGTTTGTTTGTAAGCACTTTGGTTCAACTCAGTCTATAGAAATAAAGTTGACTTGACTTGACTTGACTTGACATACTGTGCATGCACTGACTTTACCAGCGGTTTAAATATTAAGAGAACCAGAGAATGTGATGATTATCCAACTCCATTATCCACGGTCCATGCACTGTACAGGCTCCAAAATACCTTTAATAAATATTCCTCTAATGAGAAATGGGTTTGGGAAATGGGATCATGTGCTTGACTTTTCATGTCCTCAGATACTAATGGGGATTGTCTCACTGAACACAGTAAATACACATGAACAAGCTAAATAAAGCTTCACTGCACATTCCTATTTACATTTGTACTTCCAAAATGCTATGGCTATTTTTTCATTATAAGTTTTGTCATGCCCTAACATACTGTACAGCAACATACTTGCTTAAAGAAAAATTCTGGCGATTTTTGACATAGATCTTGTTGCTGCAGCCAACAGCTAGAGCTGCCAGGGGGCACTCTGGGGGCATGTTCATGAGCCATAGTCATGTTCGCACCGACAGCACTCGGTGACCTCGAGAAACAGAGATCTATGTGAAACATCGCTGGAATTCTCTTAACAAGTGTATTCCCAACATTTTGTGTTAACTGCACACCTATGAAGTAGCTCCAGTTTTAAATGAACTGCTTTAAGAGCTATGAAATAATGATCTGACAGACGTTCAGAACGTAGCATCATTGTAGCATATGACTGAGCTGGCTTTTGGCTTAGTTACGTGGCAGTAGGCTAAGTAAAATAGCCATTTTACATAGCTAAGGTTCAACAAAATCCTGGGATATGCCTGCTTGACAACGAGAGTGATGGAACTAAAACAAGCCTTTGGCCATAGCAACCATACATTTAGAATGGCAGTTTGCCCTGCAAGTTGAAATGATGTGATGAGTTGATAAGTGGCAGAAAGAAGTACTACAAACAAGACAGTTTTAGCGATTAAAAAGTTTGAATTATAACAGCAAATGAACACAACACAAGTGGCAACAGTGGTATAAGCGAGATAAATTAATGCACTCGAGGTGTAACAGCCGCATTACCACATCAAACATGCATTAATTTCTGTTAACCAAACGCTGTGTCGTCCATTATCCCTTACTTATGACCTCCAACAACTTTGGACAAATAAGGATTATTTTCCCGTGTTCCATTTTGCAACAATGCTCTCATTTTGTCTTAGCCATACATTCCTTTTGCTTCACATGGTAATACACAAGTGCTATTTAAAAAAAAAAGTCCTTGTATATGGGTCTAGAGGCATTTCTTAGTAAAAGTTGGGAACAGGACTTTTTATCATAATTAACATGTGCTGAATCCAACTAGCCCTGTTCCCAAGCAGAATTTTGAGTTTTTGACCATCTAATTAGCATAAACAAAATGGCTGCCAAAATGGCGATTTTGGGCACTTTCTTCGGACGGGCATCATTATACCATGTAAATAAATTAATATTGTTCACATCTGTGCATCTCAGAAATCTCCCGTGGGCAATAAATAAAAAGTAAAGGCTATGAAAAATATAAAAATGCAAAAAAAAAAACTATTATTATGCTAATTAACCGTATTATCACCTTATTATACTCTTGACTATGTTTACGGTCCTCTTTGGCAAAGAGTGTGGCCTGACTTCATTGGTAAACATCTTCTTCGTGGTGGGGAGACACATGTTTGGAGTTTAAAATCATTGGAGTTCCTTTGAACTAATCACGAACAACCGTTAACTAACAAGCTAGCATCATATCCTTGATACCAAATGGGAAAGATGGCCAGCAGTCACATGTTTCATTTGATTAGATTATCTTAGATTCAACTTCATCGTCATTGTGCAGAGTACTGAAAATATATAAGTGTATGTGCAGTATGAACAGTATAAATATCAGTAGAATATCGCTATGTTTAAGTGTAATAAAGTGTGTACATTTATATATAAATAGAATACTATGGGTTGGATAGGGGCAAAATGTTCGCCTCCTTGTTGTCCCTGTGAAGGTTGCCATCGACATGGACATCTCAACAGGCACAGGCAAGGAAGCACCGGGGATGGAAGGGTGTGAGGAACCAGTGATGCGTTGAGCAGTTTTCACCATCCTCTGCCGTGCTTTCCAGTCGGAGGCAGAGCAGTTGCCACCATACTGTGACACAGTTGGTGAGGATGCTCTCAATGGTGCAGCGATAGAGGTTTAGAAGTTCACCAGGATCTGAGGAGAGAGGTTGTGTTCTTTAGTCTCTTCAGGAAGAAGAGATGCTGGTGAGCCTTCTTGATCAAGGTAGAAGTGTTGAGGGTCCAAGAGAGGTCAACAGAGATGTGGACACCCAGAAACATGAACTGGTGACATTCTCCACCTCAGTCCTGTTGATGAGGATGGGTCTTTGTGTGCTAGCTTTTGACTTCCTGAAGTTCACAATGAGGTCTTTGGTCCTCTTGGTGTTGAGAGCCAGGTTGTTGTCGGTGCTCCGTGATGTTAGGTGCTGGACCTCCTCCCTGCAGGCTGTCTCATTATTGTTGCTGATGAGAGCAATCACCGTAGTGTTGTCTGCAAACTTGACAATGGTGTTAGAGCCATGTACAGGTATGCAGTTAGGTGAAGACCCTGGTGAAGACCCTGAGCACGGGGGCCCCTCAAGGGTGTGTGCTCAGCCCCCTGCTCTTCACACTGCTAACACATGACTGTACAACCACTCACAGCTCCAACCATCTGGTGAAGTTTGCGGATCGACACAACAACACTGGTGGGCCTCATCACTAAGGGCGATGAGGCTCACTACAGAGAAGAAGTAGACCTGCTGGCTAAATGGTGCAAAGACAACAACCTCCTGCTAAATGTCAGCAAGACCAAGGAGATTGTTGTCAACTTTCAGAGAGGCCACAAACAACTGCCACCACTGTCCATCGACGGAAATGCTGTGGAGAGAGTGAGCAGCACAAAATTTCTGGGGGTGCACATCAGCGACGACCTCTCCTGGACCACCAACACAGCATCACTGGCTAAGAAAGCCCAGCAGCCTCCTCTACTTCTTGCGCAAATTGAAGAAGGCAAGTGCCACGCCTCCTGTCATGACTACATTCTACAGAGGGACCATCGAGAGCATCGTCTCCAGCAGCATCACAGTGTGGGGCGGAAGCTGCACAGATCAGAACAGGAAGACCCTCCAGCGCACTGTTAACACAGCTAAGAGGATCATTGGAGCACCACTCCCTCCCTGCAGGACATTTACACCACCCGCCTCACCCAAAAAGCACTAATGATTGTCAAGGATACAACCCACCCTGCACACAAACTGTTCAGCCTCCTGCCCTCTGGAAGCGGTACAGGAGCCTCCGCTCCCCTTTCACCAGACTGGCAAGTAGCTTCATCCACCAAGCAATCAGGATGCTGAACACTCTACCCACTCTCCCATCACTGACAGCCCCCCCCCCCACCCACCAGCCAGCCAGGAACCTAGGAAACTAGGATCCCATCACTGTCTACCCTAACCCCCCCCTCCCCCAACACCGCCCTGTGGAACTGCACTGTGACTGCGCAGCCTAACGTGTTGCTGCTTCACATCAAGCCTGATATACTTGAAATTACTGCATATCAATGTAAATATACAGGTCACACAAGCACAAGTTTAAACTTCATGTAACTGTTAAGACTATATAAATATACAACACAACTACCTCTATTTTTTTTATATATATGTCCTATATTTCTATTTTGATACATACATGTTCTATATTTCAGTCTTGCACTTTAATTTAATGTTTATTGTCTATGGCTATGTCTATGTCTATAGTATGTCTATGTCTGTATTTAAAGCATGTCTATGTCTGCATGGGAAAGTAAGAAACGAAATTTCAATTCTTTGTATGACCAGTGCATGTAAAGAAATTGACAATAAAAGCCGACTTGACTTGACTTGACAAGAGGGAGTAAAGGAGGGCTCAGCACACGCCGGTGTTCAGGGTGAGGGTTGAGTGGGTGAGGTTATCTAATCTAACAGACTCCAGTTTGTTGGTTAGGAAGTCCAGAATCTAGTTTCAGAGGGAGGTATTGATGTCCAGTTCACTGAGTTTGGTGATCAGTTTGGAGGGAATAATGGTGTTGAATGCTGAACTGAAGTCAATGAACAGCATTCTCACATAGGTGTTGCTATTGTCAAGGAGGGACAGGGCAGAGTGAATTGCCGTAAAGATGGCATCCTCTGTGCTCTTGTTCTGGTAAATTCTCTTGAAGCACTCTATACTGCAAACAAAATCTACCTCTGGGTACAAATAAAGTAACTTGAACTTGAACTAGTTATAAAGTTATTAATCTAGCTATTAATTCACAGGACATTCAATCATTTTACTAACACAAAGGTTATGAAGAAATATGGGTAACACTTTACGGTAAAGGTACATGAATTATCATGAATTCATGCATGAATTAATTCATGATTTATGCATTACTTCCTTTATCCTTTATATCCTATTAATCATCAGGAATTGACATGAATTCATATACTCTCATTCATGATGACCTCACGTATGAACAACACATCAACTAAAGCATTAGGTGTGATGGGTATATCATTGTGATTTATGATTTCTTAAGAATGATCATCATGATTACATGAATTTTAGGATGCTCATGCATTCATCGTGTCTGTGGCCCCTCAACTAAAGTAGTGAATAATGACATGTGTTTAGAGAACTCCAAAGTTATGAGAATTTGAGCAGTGATGACCACATTTTTGGCAGAAAAATAGTCATGATCATGGTTAATACATCATAATTCATAATTATGTGCCCATCGTACCTAATACTTTAGTAATGTGTTCATGTATGAGGTAACAAATGACAAATTATGGACTCAGTAAATTCCTGCGTATTAATTAGATATTAATGAATAAAGTAATCCATAAATCATGAATTACTTCATGTACCCTTACCGTAAAGTGTTACCGAAATGGGTAAAGGCCTGTGTAACTTAATCCGAGACTACATACATTTACAACCTAATTCGCTTCAATTAGGGCTGGGACAACGCGTCGACGTAATCGATGACGTCGACGCAAAATATGAGCGTCGATTCGTCAAGCATAACGTGTGCTGCTAAATATTTTTAATTTTACACCTTCAGTGTTTTCCATACGTTGACTAATCTGTGGCTGGGTACCACGAAATCAAAACCGGCCACCACACATTGATGTTCTATGTTGTAGGCCTACTATTTAAATTAAAGATAAGATAAAATAATTTCATTGAGCTGCACTTTTTGCTCACACAGGTTTTCCTCGCCCCGCCCGCTCTCTCTCGTAACAAGCCCGCTGCTCCTCCTCTGCATGTGCATTTAACAAAATATTCACGATTGTTGAAGGATTGTTGTTGCCACATAGAAGCACTGCATAGAACACAGTGGGCTAAATTGCTGTTAAATCCGCTTAGCATCGTGACCATGCTGCGCAAATTTGCAGCATTTAAACTGCTGAATTAAAGTTAAAGTAAACTCTGCTAAGGTCTTATCAAAACATAGTACATTGAGGAGACTAAACTAAGTTAAGTTACAGTATGCAATCAAGCAGTATCTCAAAGGTAACGTTAGAATACTGTTTGGGTGTCAAGTTTAGCATGCTTACTTGCAGCTGCTCATTCGTTACTCATGCAGGGCTCATTTTATTGACTCTGAATGTTTGCAAAATCCCGATGTAAATGGAAAAGTGTTTTCCAAGACTCAAAAGTGCTTGTCCAAAGGAGAAGTACGAACCGTTATTTGAACTAACTACGTTATGAATTGCATCCACACACCAGCAGCCTTTTAACCGTGTTAATGTTAATTGCAAGGATTCCCACACGAACGTCTTAAAACAGGGGTGGGCAAACTACGGCCCGCGGCCCGCCAAGCACTTTCATCCGGCCCGCTGAGCATTTCATTTGGTTATCAGGCTGCTCGCTATTTTTTTCCTGCGATAGAGACGACGTTGGTTAGCTTTACTGCAAACTGCTTTTCACTCTCCTTAGAGAACGTTTACAATGTCAATGTGAAAACATCATGTTAAATAGAGATAACATCATGTTAAACTAAATTAACTCTTAGTTATCTCCTTTGCAGCAGATCTAACGTGAACATGCGATCCATTTAATTGGGAACGCGTCTGCACTCACGAGAGGGAGAGAGAGCCGCAGGTTCCAGCTGGCTTGTCATTGTTGATAATTTCTTATAAGAAACTTTTAAAAGGAAATCATGAAGGCAGCAGTAGTTCCCACTACTGACCATTTAAAAAGTGTGAGAGGGCCATACCATAGCAGGCAGAAGATCATTGAGAAATAAACGTGAATTAAAGCGACAGTGCACAATTTATACATTTGTTAAACAGCATAAAATTAGCAGTATTTTTAAGCAATTAATATTAAGAAAGATTTTGTCATACTAAATTATAGGTTATAAAAAATGTAAAAAAAAATTATGTGTGTGTCGGGGTGGTTGTTGTGCGGCCTGCCGGCCAATTTTCAAAACCCAGTGTGGCCCTTGAGCCAAAAAGTTTGCCCACCCCTGTCTTAAAATGACAGGCACTTAGACATACACTACTGAACTTTATTGAATGCTACCTCTGACTAAGAATGCATTACTTTGCACCAGGGCTCCGAACCGGTTCAAGGAACAAAAACGAAAACCGAAAACGAACGGAATTTACGAGGAGCGGAAACGGAAACGAAAACAAAATGGTCTTCAACTGTTCCGGAACAGAAACGTTATTCTGAAATCCACAAAACCGGTTAATAACGTTTTTTTTCCGTTCTCTATATAACAGCCTAATAATTGGATTTCTGCAGTTTGAAAAAAAAAAAACGAATAAATGGACCTTTGGTCCAAATGTGTATATTTTGTCTTGCTGTTGTAATGTAACCTATCCGCCTGCCACTTCGGATCTTAGGCCAGCTTCGTAGCGTAGGCTACTGAAACTGATTTGGAAATTGTTTGTAGCCTATGCGTAATAGCCTATTTTGCCTGTCCACGCCTTGTCGTTTTAAAGTCGAGATTTGAAATGTTTGCGCAATTATAGCCTATTCTATGTAGAAGAGTTAAACGGGAAATTTGAGATGGGCCTTGTCAGCAACAGACAGGTTCGTTTATAAACAGGGTTGGAATTATAGCGCAAGCCTTTGAAGATCTCCATATGGATAAAACTTAGGCTATAACCAGGTAAGGAGTTTAGCACGTAATATTTTTGATAAGAAATTATTCATAGGCATAGGTTAGGCCTACAGTAAGTCTGTAGGCTATGGGATGGATAGCCCATCTGAATGTTTTTGGATGCCGCCTGTGATTTATTATTTTTGGGCATAGCTACGGTATAGGCTAAATCAAGGGGAAATAATGAGTAGCCTACGTCTATTCTCAGGTAAAGTCCACAAAAATAGACTTGATAGGCCCGCCAAACACTGCCGGAACTTTAAGAACGAACGATATTTTGCGTTCCGAACCGGTTCAGGACCGATATGTTGGTGGCGGAACGCATGCAAGAACGAAAACGTTAAACATAGGCCTACCTGAACCGTTCGGAACGGAACGTTTGAAAAATAATTTCGTTTTCAAGCCCTGCTTTGCACTTGTATATAGTCTTTTATTTTGGAATCTTAAGAGCAATAACCATATATTGCAATGTTAAAGAATTCATGTTTTTTTTCATTCAGATGTGTAAATAAACATGTATAAGTTGCTATTAGTGAATTAATGGGGAGATACTCGATAATCGAATCGAAATCGAATCGGACTGAAAAAATGAATAGTTAGATTAATCGATGCATCGAAAAAATAATCGCTAGATTAATCGTTTAAAAAATAATCGTTTATCCCAGCCCTAGCTTCAATTATGTAAAATGTAATGTAAATCAGGTTTTATGGCCAAGTATACTTGGGTATACAAGGAATTTGTCTCTGCATGTATCCCATCCGTGAATTAGTGAACACACAGGTCACACATTGAAGCACACATTAACCTGGAGCAGTGAGCTACACATCTCATCACTACACATCTTTCTTGTCCCTCAAAAATCAAAAAGGTTTTTTCAGGTAATTAACATAGGCATAATACTAGATTTTTTTTCTTTTTTTCACAGCCTGTCTCCTTGATCTATTGGCCAAGGGAGATTTCTGTGAACAATATGAATTGATTTACATGGTATAATAATCCGCCCAATGAAAGTGCCCAAAATCGCCATTTTGGCAACCATTTTGTTTATGCTAATTAGATGGTCATAAACTCAAAATTCAGCTTGGGAACAGGGCTAGTTCGATTCAGCACACCTTAATTATGTTAAAAAGTCCTGTTCCCAACTTTTACTAAAAAAAATGCCTCTAGGAAGCACATATCTCAAAAATATCACCTGTCTATAACTGTTGTACATTATCTCTTTTTGCATGCATTTTTTTATTGAAAATTCAATTGAACCTATGGATGATGTTCCCAAAATCATTGAGTGATCGTGTTAAATAATCGTGATCTAAATATTGATTATCATTAAGAATTTTGACATCATTGAGTAGTTCTATTCTTTCATTAGCTTCGTAACCAGGGATGCATGATATTGGATTTCTGCCAATATGCCGATATTTTCAAACTCATTTTGGCTGATTGGCAGTGATGATACTGATCTACACAAATCTTTATCTTCTATATAAAAATGCAGATCTCATCCTTTATGAACAGATTTGTATGATGCTTCGGCTGAAACCCAAATAGGTTGTGCCGATAATAATCTTTGTGATTCTTCTGCCAAGAATATCTGCAGAAATGTTCATAATACAAGTCTTAAGATGACGATCCTGATCCAGTTATATTGTTATACCAAGTTAGATACACCAAGCCAGAGAACAGGGGAGCCTGTTTACAATAACCTCTTTTTCAAGCATCCAAGATGCTTGTACTAACAGACACATATACTTGGTAAGCTCAATAAAAATGCTATGCATAACTATAGTCACACTTTTTAAAAAGTGTTTACAGGTGCTGCATTAAGACACATTTTCCAATTATCAAGTGCATTCTATATTGGTCTATTGTTTCTTTGTTGTATGTTCTGTTATATTTGTTTTATAATTTTTGAGCCTACAACTGAGAATAAAGAACAAAATGCATACAATATTCTAAGTTCCTAAAGTAAAATTGTTATCAGAAGTGTAGCATATGTCTCAATTCAAGCCACTTTGTTTCCCATTTAGGCCACTGAGGCAGGACTGCATGAACAGCAGATACTGAACTGACAGGTAGGGGAACATTGGGAGTGTACCTTGTACCCTATGGTACCTTCAACTGCACCTTTTATACACACTAAGGATTAACAACAAATTAAGGGGGCAGGATGTGCACAGGCTGGTACTTCCTCCATTCATTTACATTTGTTCATTAAATCTACAGCAATGTAGACAATTAATCAGCATTTGTATTCTCTGGGCATCTAGATTTCATCAGTGCATTATCTGTTGTCTCCTTGCCATCATCCACCTACACAAACCCGCCAAAAGTTGCCACATTTCATTGAAAGGAAAATAAGATAAGGTAATTTACACTAGGATGAAAGAGTATGAGTCACAAAGGCAGAGATATCGCGTGTTTTTATTGTGAATGCATTTATGTGAGCAGCATACAAATTTCCCTACAGTACAATAAAGTATATTGTATCGTATATTGTAAAGAAACAGTAGCCTGTTTTTACATAATCTGAACATTCAAGACAAGGCTGAGGGGAGTCAAGATGACTGTCCCCTTGAAAATACATTCCACTCTATGCTTGGGTTTACACAAATGAGTAGGCTAAATGACAAACAATGGAAAATATAAATTTAAAACAAACGTTGAACTTTTGTTTGTTGTCACTTTCCAACTTGAACAAAACCTTAAACCTATTCATCTATCCTGATATGATGGATAACACAGTGAATTTACCTACCAGTCTGAGGCAAGTTATCTTTAAACAGCCTAACATAGTATATCTCTTTACAAAATGAAAACACCAAAAGTACTTAAACAATGGAATGACAAAATAAAAATATTTTGTAAGGTGTATTGTTAGCATGGCATGTGATACGTTTTTTTGCATCTACGTGCTCTAACAAATAAGACAGTGAACGTACCTACCTGTCTAAGGCAAGTTAACTTTGTCTACACAGTCTAACATAGCATATCTCTTTACAAAATGAAAACACCAGAAGTACTAAAACAATGGAATGGCAAAATAAAAGTATTTTGTCATGTAATGAATATTTGTTTGCATCTGTTTGAAGTAGCCTACATTGTGAATGGGAAATTGAAATAGACATAAAAAATGTCTTTGGTGTAATCATAAAATCAGATGAAGAACCACACCCCAATACTCTATGCACAACAATGTTGAAACTGGCAATAGCCTGTTCATTCATTCAACTTCTCTGTGTGCAACACTTGATATGGGATATTAAGTTCAATAATGAAGGCCTGAGAAGCTACTTAACCATGTATTTGTGATACTGGCACAAACAACTGTTTAAGTGGCTGGTTAAGCATGCAGCACTGTAGATCCCAGACAAAAGTCGCTCTAAAGCAGAAACTTGTGTCTATGTGGATCAAAGGAGGAGCACAGGGTGAGTTGACAGCATGGCATGGACAAACACCGAGTGAAGTCATTTCTTTATCACATACCTGTCTATGTTGACATGAACAGCAACATCGGCAAAGGCTGAAAAACCTACACAAATGACAAGAGTAATAAAAGATACTTTTGACAGGAATCTCATAACTTCAGCTAACTCAATGCAAACGGAATCAATCAGAGGAGGCACTGCATACTGCAGGGGACACAGAGGGGCCACCAAGGTAAAGAATGAAAGTGATGATATTTGCTCAGTTCTTATTCCTATAAAGCAAAAAACAATGTTTATCAACAGCTTGTACAACAACATTCAGCTTCATCCGAAATCATGCTTGAAAGGAAACCATGGTTGAGTTCTGAACTGCTGGAAATAATCTAACTGTGACAAATTAAATAGGCTCCACAACAGCAGGACTGCTCAAGGTTACTCGAGGGAACGAAGGAAACTTTGTTTAAAGTGTGATATACCATTAACCGTTAAATAACATGAAATTTGTCTTTGTTTTTGGGACTAACCACACTTCTGATTTTAGGATATTAAGACCTAATATATAATGACTAAGCAAGTATATAACAGCTTCATAAGACTTCCTAAGTGTTCCCTTTATAGATAGAGGGCTGTGTGGCTAGGTGAAAAGAGCAGGACTGATCTGCGGTAATGTTTATTTAATCATTGCCCATCTTGCTCAGTGAAGAAATCTGCTTCAGTGAGAGGTGGAGATGGTGAATCTACATTCTGCTCTCTATGAAGCTCCTCCTCTTGTGATAATGTTGCCTCAGAGACATGTTTTCATGTCATGTCTTCACACTGGCTGAGTGTGCTTCTCTATCCCTCAGGATCCATTGATTTGTCTACTGTAACTACAATCTGCAATTCTCACCTCATTATCTTTTAGCTTTGCCATGCTGATTAATAGCTATAGTGTTTACATAAAAAAAGACTCATTGATTGCCCTCTTAACAGCATCGAAGATCACAGAAACAAGTCAGATAAAAAAAGTATGTATGGCATTTTAAAGTCATTTGTTACCAACAGAATTTGATAGGTGTGATTAGTAAAAATCTCCATGTTATTTTCCCATATGTAACCTGCGTTGTGTTGAACCTGCGTTGTGTTGAACCTGCGCGATTCAGCCCTGCACACGCCCCGGACTCGAACCCGCGAACAGCAGCACCTCGGATCGGGAGGCGAGCGCGCTAACAGTTGAGCCAATAGCCCAGGCTACTGGCTCGCATGCCAGCAGCACTCTTGAGGCGTCGGGGACTGAGGTTTAACAACATTCCACAAGCACAGCTAACCTAGCTGGCATCCGTTACACTCACCCCACTAAACCTCACTCCAGATCCGGGTCACGGCACCAATGTAACCTGCGTTGTGTTGAACCTGCGCGATTCAGCCCTGCACACGCCCGGACACGAACCCGCGAACAGCAGCACCTCGGATTGGGAGGCGAGCGCGCTAACAATTGAGCCAATAGCCCAGGCTACTGGCTCGCATGCCAGCAGCACTCTTGAGGCATCGGGGAGTGAGGTTTAACAACGTTCCACAAGCACAGCTAAGCTAGCTGGCATCCGTTACACATAGATAAAATTGCTTCATATATGGGCAATAGTTTTTTGTACTTCAACTGAGGAAGTGTATTGAACTTAACAGAGCGTTATCCCCAGGGCCGTAGTCACCATAGACATTGAGGGGGACGAGTCCCCCCCAATATTCAAATATGACCAAAATGCCCCCAAAAAAAAAAAAATACGTACATAGAAAAAGAAAGAAAGAAAAAAAATGCTATACTAGGCCTACAGGAAACCAACACGCATCTGAAATGTAATCAAACGTAAATAACGCACAAATTAGTGACCTAGTGATGGTTCCAGAGTAGCCTACACCCCTGAGTGGTTTGTCCTGGTGGTTTTCCGTTTTTCTTTAGTGGCGTGCGCTATCAAAAGCTTCCATTTACTGCACCCTACTGCGGTGAGGTAGGACTGTCAACAATATCGCAAAAGCTACCGTTACAATTTTCACAAAACTTGTTGGAAAGGTGTTTGGAGCCGATCAGACTCAAAGGGAACTTTGAAACATTTTCCATATTGTAGCCTATTCTCGCAATGATAGTGAAAGTGAAACGTTTTATTTTAAATTATGAATTTGTGCAAGCCTGTGTCATTAATTTCTTTCACATGTCTTTCAACATAAATAATGCATTCATATGTTAGTAGTAATGCCAGAAATGACCATTTATAGGCCTCTTAGAAATGGTTGTTGCATCTTGCATATTATTTAGATGTGTACTCAATCGCGCATCCATGCAGGCAAAACTCAAATGTGGCGACAGCACACAAGTTGGAAAAAAACGTTTACAATGCACTGCCGGTGATAGCCTACAGCTATGTGAATCACGGACAATAACCAAAGAAAGGAATTTGCACCTCCACCACCAATTAAAGGCTGTAGTAGGCCTAGTATTTCTACATGTTGGCACAAAACGTCATTTCTGTCAGAAGCCAGTCTATAATGCAGGGGGTAACATGAGGTGAGTCAGACAGAAGGGGGGCCTGTCTTAGTAGCCTGTTCCTAAATCCTGTCCCTTTCAAACCATGTTAAAATTGTGTGATTAGCTAGCCTGGATACCAGACTCTCTGTAGGTAAAAGAAATCGAGCGGAAGTACGTAGGCAGGCGGAGGCCAGGCTAGTGGTTAGCCGCCAGCATGATAAAATCTAAATTAAAAGACAAAATCTTATTAGGCTATACTGTAGGTCCAAACCTATGAGTCTAAGCCTTAGTTAAAAAAAATCTTCAGGTAATAAGTCAAAGAACCACATTCTGTGTAATATAGAGGTTAAAGGAGAATTCCGGTGTGATATTGACCTAAAGTGTATTGAAACATGATACCGAGTGTGAGCATTATGTCTCATAGCCCATCTCGGCTTGTCCCCTGCACTCCAAAATCTGGCTAGTTAGCCGATGCTACCAACAGCTTTTTCAATAGTGGTGCTTGACATCGGGCTAGCCATGCAAATAAATCACTGTTTTACACCCATTTCACGAGGGCTCAATGTATCTCCACACTTCATTGGTAGACTTCGAGGGCCCTGACATTTAAAAACGAGACATTGAGAACTTTGAAAAAAGTACTGGTAGTTTACTTACAAGGCGATTTATACAGACAGTATCTTCCAATGAAGTTTAGCGTTTGCAGCCATCTTGAATTTAGTCACGATAAATTAGAACAACGAGTAAGAATGAACTGGTATGATAAGGGATCAGATTCCAAAAATAATTCAGTGGAAATGCATGGATTCCAGTTTCTTCCAGTAGCAGCAACTGGAATCCATGCATTTCCACTGAATTATTTTGGAATCTAATCCCTTATCATACCAGTTCATTCGTGTTCGACTTTATCGTGACTAAATTCAAGTTGGCTGCAAACGCTAAACTTCGTGAAGATACTGTCTGTATAAATCGCCTTGTAAGTAAACTACCAGTGCTTTTCAAAGTTCTCAATGTCTCGCTTTAAATGTCAGGGCCCCGAAGTCTACCACCAATGAAGTGTGGAGATACATTGAGCCCCGTGAAATGGGTGTAAAACAGTGATTTATTTGCATGGCTAGCCCGATGCCGGCACCACTATTGAAAAAGCTGTTGGTAGCATCGGCTAACTAGCGCCAGATTTGAGTGCAGGGGACAAAGCCGAGATGGGCTATGAGACATAATGCTCACACTCGGTATCATGTTTCAATACACTTTAGGGTCAATATCACAACCGAATTCTCCTTTAACAAAGATAGTCTAGTTTGTAATTTATTTTAAAGTATACATTTTGAAGATGGAGTCATACCACAGGTCCAGGTATGGATTACTGAATAGGCTTACTGGGCCCAAGAGCTCAGGGGGCCCTGAAGCCCAAGCCTCTGTGAGAAGTTGCTTCTTCTCCACCCTTCTCTTTTCACAAAACTCACCAGAAGTCATCATTTAAAGGCTATTATTTTTCTTTTTTTAAATAAAAATCTTCTGTGGGAGAATCCCTCAGGACCCCTCTATCTGGAGGGGGGGGGTGCCCAGGGGTTCATAATCCATCCATGCCATGCCTATGTCCGTCAAAAGTTTGGAATACCCTAATTGACTGACTTAACTAACGACTTGTTTGTGATTTTTAATAATATTTTTGCATGGTAGGAAATGTATCCCACATGTATTGTTACTGAGTCAAAATACATATAGCCATACCGTTAACCACACACACAATAATCCACCAGAGATTTGAACTCCAAAATAAAACATGGGATACAATCCTAGATTGGAGTTAAGGATAGGATCTGGGATTGGGTAACACCACTGATATATGAAATCTATTTGTAACTAATGTTTGGTGACCTGCTGGCACCAGGGTCTAGTGTACTTCATTCCATTGAGCAAGGCTTCCGGTCACTTCCTTCTCTGTAATCTGCATCTTGGTTTGTAATGTCTGCCAGGTGCATCTAGTCTAATCTCTACAGTTTCACATCATAACATCTATCTACGTCACATCAAATTGTTGATACTACTGTTTCAGGTGGGATTGCTGTATTGTTTTCTAATTTAGGGTAGATACATGCCAGCGAAGTGACACTGGCCTTCATTCATGAAACTTGCGTACAACATAAAACAGGCGTAGGACAGACCTACGCTCATTTTCATGCAAAGCATCTATATGAACGTGAGCGGTGGCTACGCTCAAATCTCACGTCAAGTCTCAACTTGTGTACACAAGTTTTTGAGGCAGCATACCACAGTGGAGCACTAAATCTAAGTATGATAGGAGGGAAAGGCACTGCCTCCTTTTTGTTTACTTTTTGCATTACTGGGAAAGTTACCATTTTACCTAACTTCTCTTCTGAACATGAAATCAATCTGCCACAATACACGTTCATAGGGTTTTATATCTCTTCAAACTCCTCAAATTAAATCTGAATTTGGTAAATTAGCTTTTACATTTTTTTCATCCAATAAATGGGACAAATTGCAAGAATTATTAAAATTAGATAGATTTGTGTCTAGGGTTGCAAAATTCCGGGAATTTTCTAAGTTGGAAACTTTCCATGGGAATTAATGGGAATAAACTGGGAATTTTTAATATGGCAAGTTAGTCTATAACAGGGAACTTAAATGTAGTGGACAAAACCCTATCTTGCAGTCTAATATTAGTTAAAACAACCTGATTTAATGCAATTTCAGTCGAATTTCTACCCTGCACATATGTCAATCACATGCACACAGCAATCGGCATAGGCTGCTAGACATAAAGGAAACCTATGGTGCATTTATATGCATGGGGGAAAAATGTTCCAACCAATCAGATTGTGTTGTTGAGTGGTGTGGTGCATCTTGGGCAGTTCAGTGTTGCTAGTTTAGCACGCTAGTAAACCATAGGCAGAGAATAGGATTCCCGCTAGCATGCTACCTAGCTTTGTATGCTAGGCTAAGCAAAAATACAAACATACAAATCATATTATTACGAAACAAAATGTTAATGTTTGTATATGAAACAGTTTGTATGAATTACCCAAAATTCCCAGTTAATTCCTGTAAATTCCCATTAATTCCCATAATTTCCTTTAATTCCATGATGGTTTCCAATTTGGAATATTTCCAAAATTCCCCAGCTTAACTTCCCATGGTAAGTTTCCGGAAAGTTTCCGGAAATTTTCCGCCCCTTTGCAACCCTATTTGTATCACTAGACCAATTCAAGGGTATGATTGATGATACGGCTGTTTTACAATGTTCTTGCTTTGACTAATATTTAGACCTTTTATATCATTATTATTATTTATACATCCCCCTTCTTTGTTTCTTTCTATTTATTATTAACTTTGAAGGCAGCTATGGTTGCTGCAGGAAGCCTATGAATTATCTCGATACGGAAGTAAATAAATAAATGATTGAACACCAGTGATAATATACCTCGACTTGACAGTTCAGTTGAAATGATGGTACACTTTGGTTCAGTATTTTGTTTTCATACGTCTGCGCTGTTAATGTGATCCTAAGGGGTTGAAAACATAGCCTGAAAAAGGCAACACTTACCCTAATAATGATGTTTGAATGACTAAAGATATTTATCCTGCAGAAGAGTTGCTGCTTACATTTTGTCAATGCGCTTTTCGCTATAGACCAGGTTTTTCTTGGTCAGTGGCATAATGATTTTTAGAGGGTGTAAGATAGCGATTTTTGGATCATGCGCCAGACCACACCTTATGTCATTAATTACCACACCCCTGGGTGCAAGGATTAATAAAAGTGGAGCGTGTGGCGAAAACATTCACCACTGATTTTTTTAATTCTTTCCTTTTTAAACTATTTTTTGACTATTGCCCTTCTATGCTTTTATCAGCTGTTCCTGTTTGCTTTTGTTTATGTAAAGCACATTGAATGACCTCTGTGTATGAAATGCGCTATATAAATAAAAGTTGACTTGACTGACTGGGTGTCGATATGAATAAGACTTGCGTCACACTTTGCGCCACCTTGCTTCAGGTGCACGACAGGTCCCTACATCTCACCAATGCTTTCATGTATATCAACCAACATGAGTATATGAACTTGGGACTCATTTGTGAGGATGCACAACAAATTTGGCATCACACAGATGAGTAGACTAGGGTTGCATAAGTTAGTTTACTAAAATTACTTTAAAGTTGTTATATTAAGGTAACAAAAATTTGGATGTCAAACTAGGATGACTTTTCCATCATACCGTAAGGGGGCGTTCACACCGACACACTTTCTTCACCTCCAGAACACAAGTATTCTGAAATAGTGATTGTTAAAAACATGCAAGGTAGAAATTGACGATGTACATGTTGTTGCTTAACTAAGGCAGGCAGCTAAGCAACGACCCATTGTTGAGAGAAAAAAAGAACTAAAAAGTTGACATTTTTTTAACTTTCAGCGTCTTGTGTTTTTAGAAGCTGACAATGGTCAGTCATAATGTTCCATGGGGAAACAATTGAATTATGACGCCTGGAGGTGAAAAACACGTGTCAGTGTGAATCCCCCCCAATACAGCTGTAGAGGCCCATCTAGTGCCAGCCTCAGACAACATAAGTCTGATCCCAGAAGTGGGATATGTTTTTATTAATTTCTATATTTAGCTGTTTATTTCTTTATTCATTCATGCTGTTATTGTTAAGCAAATACAACTGCTTTTCATCCAAAAGTGTGGGTAATGTGTGAGTAATTACTAATTACGTTCACTTAATTTTTCAATTTATTTACTTGCTTAGGTTCAAAAAAAAAATTATGGCATATATAGAGCCATTCCATTATCCCCAAAACAGTGACAAAGGGGAAAAGGTTGTGGGGGCATATGGGAGTGAAATGCCAAGCAGGGCAGACTCAGAATGCCATTTCAAAATAGCCTACAGCTAAGCCAACAACCAGCAGGAATACAATAGAGGATTGTGGGAAGGTCAACACTTTGTAATATAAAGAGCACTATATGGCAATTCACATAATGAAAACAAACATGGCACAAAGACAGGCTGTATCAAACCCATGCGGACCATGATGCAAAGATGAAAACACTGGACTAGAAAATGTAACATAGGCTATAGTTTAAAATGGAATGCAAACTCAAATTTCTCTTGCTATGCACATAGAGAGCTAGGCTGTGTTCTATCTAGCTCAACAGGCATAGAGGAAAGTAGGCTCTTACTTCTGTCTTTTAGTTACTTGTGACTGTGAAGTTTTTCCTTTCAATCCAGTCTTCCTCCTCGTCTTAGGAAACACTTTAAAAATACTTACAGCCAGATTAAAGTCCAGGTTTCCTAACTTGACATGATTGCGTAAATGTAGCCAGCAGTAGGCATACCTGTGCAGTGAGTGCTCCTCACCTCTAGTGCCCAGGGTCTGAGTGCTGCTTAAATTATATTTATTTGTTTTTTAAATGGAGACAATAATCACAATTGAAGAGTCCTACAGATGACCATTTTGCCTATTAACTACAGACAGACTGACTGTAGACTGTACGGGTAACACTTATTTGAAGCAATACAAATCCTATTTCCAATATTTTAACAAATTCACTGAATAGCCTACTCTAGTCAAGCACTTTGTTTGTTAGAAGGCCTACCCCTAGGTAATATTTTGGTAAACAGTAGAACAGTACAATTCAATGCTCCAAAAGGAACACACGAGGATACTTTGAAGGCAGGGTTGCTGCAGGAAGCCTATGAATTATCTCGATACGGAAGTAAATAAATAAATGATTGAACACCAGTGATAATATACCTCCACTAACAGTTCAGTTGAAATGATGGTACACTCTGGTTCAGTATTTTGTTTTCATACGTCTGCGCTGTTAATCTGATAATCCCTCGGGTATTGGTTGCAACAATTCCTAACAAATGCATGGATATGAAGCAACGTCTGGGTGGTGTCTTCACACACCGGAAGAATTCAGACTAACTACATTTGGCTGCAACTTCACTGTTCAGTTCACAATTCAATAGAAGACAAAATTCGTTGTTAAGGTTGTACCTAAAAGACTTAACTAGACATCCAAACAGGCGTCCTCTAAAGAAAAGCCAAGTGCTATAGCTGCTACTTACTTGACAGTCGAGTGGGACATGTCAATTATGTTAGCAATGTCACGCGGTTTACAGCAGTGAAGGTGCACGTCACCTAAACAGAATTTACCAGTATAAAAGTGGTAGCCTACTAATCGCTGTAAAAATATCCCTGATGATAAAGAAAATTTGAACAGCAAGTCATCAATAAGGCACAACTCTAGTGTTAAAGTATGCTAATAATGTTAATGTTACATTACCTGGCTGTTCGCGGAGTGCCATCACTGATATAATATAATGAGCTGTCTCAAAGAAGGGGAACATTTGTAGATTGGACAGCTCAAGCGAGAGTTCGTCCAAATTCAGTATTGTAAACCAATCCATTCTTCTTCTGACGTCGTTGCCGCTGAATGATGTTAGATTCCTTTTAATCTCCGCAGCTATACTCCACCGTAGCCGTCCAGCTCCAGTATCATAGAGAACACCAGATTCATCAGTGTTCCCTCCTACAGCTGGATATGAGCTGTGAAGCTCCCGCAGTTACCCAGAGGGAACTGCTGATCTAAACTGCAAACGGATAGATTACACTATGCTTTCTGCGCGAACAATTGATGGAACCGTCGCCATTACCACAATATGGCAGATGCTGCGATTTCGAGCTCTGCGATTGGTAATGGACAAGAGCACTCACCAATAAGAGTCGTGGCTCACCTTCTCTTGGTAACATCTGATGAAAGAAAACGCCTCTGTACTGAAAATATTGAAGAAACAGTGGCTGAATTAAAATTGCTCTAAATAGAAATTATCCAGGAAAGTCTCAGAAATATGACTTGAATAGAAATTAGGCCTATTAATTGATAAACTTTTAGAATACTTTGAGCACTTGCAATCAGCATAGGCCTACTGTATCTTACATTGTTTGCAGGTAGGCCTACATTTCATTCCGTTTTCAATGGCAAACTCGAACAACCACCAGTGGACAAAAAAGGTATTACAAGTGTAGGCTTACTGTAATGACTCGCCATAGAGAATTAATTGGGGAAATTACAGAGATGATAGTTTGACAGTGTCGTACCGGATGCTATATATCAATTCATTGTTAATAGGCCTAACTTCTATTGAAGTCATATCACAATCTCAATCACTCCTCATTCACACTCATCGGCCAACAAAACAACACAACTCTCTCACACGTAATTCACTTCTACTCTGACTATTAAACTAACTAAACGTTTTAGAACCCCCTATTATAATCCCTCCTCTTATCGATCGCTAACCTATCTGAACCCCTAAATATTCCCTCCTGGACACTTCCCCCCAATCAAAACACATCAGAACTCATTGTCACATTCTGTGACTGTGATGAAATGAAGTCGAACAGGTGATTGCTTTAACTCTTTTATGTAGTAAAAGCAGGATCACATACATATATCGCATGAGGGCTCTCATCAACTGAACTCCTAACCCCTAACTTCCTGTTGGTATTCTAATCCAATCAGAATAGAGGCGGAACTCATCACATCTCCCTCTTTTAGTTAGTTCCATACAAACCAGCCCCCAAATGATAATCATAATAATAACCAAATATTCCTTGTAAATAAACATTTGCTGTCACTCAATAGTTTTGCCTGACTCATTAGTATTCAGTAAACACAACCATAACAGCACCACACATTGTAATTACCCTTACAAGAACCATGTTTAAACCGATTAAACTGTGAATGCTATCTGATTGATCTGAATTTATCTAATATAGTCCTTGAACCTCTCGGGTGTCTTGGTGGCTCTTGCTGAGGACCTCTTGGTAGGCCCTGTTGTGGACGGTAGCTGTACAGCCGTTTCTTGTGTGGAAGAGTAGTCTAGGCCTTTTGCAGATGTCGGTGAGCCATATTGATTGGTGGTGACATCAGGTGGTTGGGTGTCGCTTTCGGGTGGCAATTGCCCTTCCATGCTGGGTAGCTCGGGGATGAATTGCAGATGCCGCCGGTTGCGACGAGTGACTGTGCCTTGTTCGGTCTTCACCAAGTATGACCTTGGTTCTGGTGCTTTGGAAACAATCACTGCAGGTGTCCCCCATCTCTTTTCCCCATCCAGCTTGACCTTTACCTGTTGTCCAGGCTGTAGAGCTGGTAAGTCATGTGCTGAATGTCTTCTGTTGTAGAAGAACCTGTAGTTCTGCTTTGCTTGCCTATCTTTCTCCTTCACCTGATCAGGACTGATGTGGCGTGGCTGTAGGTGTCTCCACGGAGCTGGGACTCTCGTTCTGATCTGACGACCCACTAGTCTGAGCAAATAGACCTCTCCAGAATAAGTCCCGCCTCCGTAACTTCCGTATTCATCCAACTTCCGGGCGTCGATTGTCTATGGGAAATAACATGGCGTCTCGAAATATCATACCGGTAAAACATCTGTAGGTAGCGAAGTAGAAAAAGCTGGTGGGCAGATTGGCCTACACACTTCTGCCATCTAGTTTCCACTGGATTTTTTGATTGTCGGTGCCGTTTAAGTACTTATACTAATACTACTTAAACGGCACCGACAATCAAAAAATCCAGTGGAAACTAGATGGCAGAAGTGTGTAGGCCAATCTGCCCAGCAGCTTTTTCTACTTTGTCACCTACAGAGTTAGTTACAGAGTCAGCTAAACTGATGACGACAGCGCTGCAACGTTGGAGGTCAGTAAACATTGGTCATAGTGTTATCCAATTGTGTCGAAGTCCGGAATCATTCAGAGTAAACGTTGGTCTAGTGTTATCCAGTTGTGTGCAGTGAGATTTTCAAATCCATGCTTGGTGCCGCCCCTCGAGTTGAGCCATTACATTGTTCGTAGCCAGACCCTTAATCTTTCTAGATTACCAGGGTCTGGATTTTCCAGGCTAGAAAATGTCCACTTCCAAATCGAATTGTCCAATTAACAATTACCACTTGACTATATAGTAATTTAGCATTCTGGAAGTTGTCCGAATGAGACAATGTAGATAGAAGATTTTACGAAGACTGTTGATCTTTATTCACCGTATTGCAATGATAGTACAGCCCAATCAAAGTCCAGACCAACCATCAAAGCAATAGGGAGGAGATGTCATCAGCTGGGGCCCCCGACAAGATCTCCCCTATGGATGGCTATACACCATATTTTATGCTCCTCAGCCCTTGAGAAGTGCCACCCTCTCACGCCATCTCCATCAACACCCTTCACCAATCAGTACCAAGCAGGGTCGCTTACATTCGTGGAAACCATCTTCCCATCATGCATAAAACTATATGCAAACCTATGTAATGCATAGGTAACATATGTAAAATAGTGTAACCCTAAGTTTTTTTGGTTCCTTCCAGTTTGGTGGCCTTCTTATCTTATTCTCTTCCTAGCTGGACAGGCCCCAACTCATAAGGCACAGTGGCCTCCTCATCCCTGTCCTGTCCAGTCCTCACCAGCTTGATAACACCCCCTCTCCCTTAACCATGTAAGGAGAAGATCCTCTCATCCTGGTACCCCCAGTACTTTTCCACTCACCCCACTCCTCTGACAGTTGGTCTAGCCCCCTTGGGGATCAATAAAGTATCTATCTATCTATCTATCTATCTATCTATCTATCTATCTATCTATCTATCTAGCCTACACAAGATACAGTGACCTCACACTGCTCACAGCAAATGCAGTGGCATTAAGACTTATGACACTAATGACTACATTCTTCTAAAACATGAAAACCCATGCAATAGTATAAACCTTTATGAAATCCATGATTACATCCCTTCACATCCTGAAAACCCACCATAATACCTAGTAGAATCCTAGGTAATATCAGTCCGCTGCTGCTGTTGCTTATATGCCTACTACCAACTTCAGGGAACAAAGTATAACTATTGCAATGCGATGCAAGGGTAGTTTTTATTTCTAACACTATTCTATCAACATAGACATTTACATCGATTGTCTAGCGTTATAATTTAAGTTGGAAATAGCTCAAGATGACAATGTTTATCAGATGTTTGACAGAACATCTTAAGCTAAATTTAAAGATCCTTTTACCAGTATGGGAGATGTCAGCTAATATCTATATGTGATAATATGCGATTTTGGCCCAATAATCATTATACCATGGTCCATTCAAAGCTGTATATCTTTTTTCTGGTACAAATCTGCGTTGTAGGCACCTGAAATTCTTAATCTACATGAAATTACGGTTCGATTGATACCAAATATCCTTTTGCTGTATTTACTTCCACCTTCAACTCTAATTCGCTCAAACTACACTGCCAGCTGGGCAGGGCTCTGTCCAGTGGCCTGTATCGGGGTGGCTCGGTAATTCATCCAGGCTAGGTGTGGTTCTGGTTGTCTCAGGATGCGTTTTGTAGTCTGCCTGTGGGTAATGTGGGCTCAACGTAGTGTGCTTGAAGTTATAAGCTGTCTTGAATTCATTAAAGTCTGCTGAGACAAACTGTGTTGCATTATCAGTGAATATTTCATATATGCTTTTAAGGCAATTTACCACTTGCTTGCTAGTTGTGGTGGGCAAATGGGCTATCTCTATGTCCCGGGAGTAATAGTCCACTACTACTAAATACTGCTTGCCATCCTGCTCAAACAGATCGGCAGCTATCTTCTCCCATGGGCCACCAGGTAATGCAGTTGTTTTTAATGGCTCTCTCCTTTGAGTTGGCTTGTTGATCATGCAAAATTCACATGTTGCCAAGCACCTGGTGATGTCTGCTCCAATTCCCGGCCACCACACAGACATGTATGACAATTCTGTCATCATACAGCATTAAACCTTCAGCTTCTGAGAGATGAGCTCTGGCAGCGTGGTAGCCATGTAGCAAGCGTGGCGTCTTTGACATAGCTGTGGGCCAGCCGTGACGAACGTAGCTGATGACTTTTTGGAGATCTCCATCGTAGAGGGTGGTGTCCCTGATCTTTTCCAATCTGTCATCCGACACGGGTCTTGTGGCCATCACGGCATGAACGTAAGCTTTGACATCGCCATCAGTTTCCGAGGAGTCACTGTCCATGAGAGGATTTCTTGATAGTGTGTCGGCAATTATGAGCTGCTTGCCCGGTTCGTGTATTGCCTTGACGTTGAATCTCATGAGACGCATTAACAACTGCTGGCATCTCAGTGGCACTTTCTCATAGCTCAAGTCATAACTGTTGATTAACGGCACTAATGGTTTATGGTCTGTTTCAAGCCAAAAATGTTCCATCCCATGTAAGTAGTGTGAGAATCGCTCACATGCCCAGACGCCTGCCAGACACTCTTTCTCAATTTGAGAGTATCTGCGCTCTGTGTCTGTAAGCGTTCGTGAGCAGAAGGCAATTGGACGCATCACATCACCCTGTTCTTGCAGGAGGGTGGCTCCCAGGCCGTAACTACTTGCGTCTGCACTCACCACAGTCCTCTTGCAGGCATCATAGAAGGCTAGCACTGGCGCTTTGATCAACATTTGTTTCACCTCTTGGAAAGCTTGCTTTTGGGCCTCACCCCACACCCACTGGACATCATGCCTTAGCAGTGCAGAGATTGGGTGCATGACTGGCGAGATGAGGCAGGAACTTAGCCAAATAGTTCACCATTCCCAGCATTTGCCGCAATTGTGTGGTGTTCTGGGGATTTGGCATTTCAGATATCGCCTTGACTTTGCTGCTGTCTGGCTTTATTCCGTCAGCCCCTACAATGTGTCCGAAATATTTGATCTCTGACTGTGCGAAGTGGCACTTGTCTTTGTTGAGCTTTAATCCTGAGGCTCTGATCGTTTTTATCACCTCCTCCAGATTGTAATCGTGTTCGGATTTCATTTTCCCATAGACTAGGATGTCGTCCATTACTGCGAACGTGCCGGTGTGGTCGCGCAGAAGTGTGCTCATTTCTCGCTGGAAAATTTCTGAGGCGGAAGTTATTCCGAATGGGAGCCTTTTAAAACAGAACCGCCCCGCAGGGGTTATAAAGGTGGTAAGGTTTTGACAGCAGGGGTCGAGCGGGATCTGCCAAAAGCCACTGGAGGCATCAAGAGTCGAGAAGACAGTGGCCCCCGACAACTTTGGCGCTACATCCTCCAGCGTAGGCAAGATGAATCTTTCTCTTCTCACTGCCTCATTCAACCTCTTTAGGTCAACACAGATCCTGACTTTGCCATTTTTCTTGGCTACCGGAACCATAGGCGCACACCAGTTGGTGGCCTCTGTTACTTCCTCCATGATTTCTAAAGACTGCATGCGTGCTAACTCCTCCTCTACTTTTGTCAGCAGTGGAAAAGGAACACGGCGCGGGGTGGTGATGCTGTAAGGCTTTGCATCTTCTCTGAGCTCTATTTGCACTGGTCTGCAGTTTAAAAGCCCAATGTCACCAAACAGACTCTCACAGTCCACCTCATCCACTCTCATAACCAGTCCCATTTCACATGCCACCGCACGACTAATCAGGTTATTGGGGTAAGTGCCATTTACGACGAAGATCGAAAATCTGTATTTCTGTCCCTTACGCTCGGTGGCAGCCAAAAACTTACCCATGCATTGGAGTTTGCCGCCTGGGCTACGCACGTCTGCTGCAGTTTGTTGTAGGACAGGTCGCTGGGGTAAGCTGAGGTATGTGTGTTGTGATATGACAGTAATGTCAGCACCTGTATCGATCTTAAAACGTAGCATTCTGCCACCAATCGGGAGCACCACGTGCCATTTTTCCTCTGAATCAGCTCCCTTACTGACTGCTCCTAAGAAGAATGCCCCTATAGACTCATCGTCAGTGTTCTGCGTGGTAATTTCCTTTATGTCTTTGGTTTTGCATGCAACTTCAAAGTGACCTACTTTATCACATCTCCTGCATCTTTTCCCAAATGCAGGGCAAACTCCAGCGCCATGTTCTCGATTGCATCTTGTGCTCTTCCCTTGATTTGGCTCATCCACTTTTGTTCTTTCATTTTTCCATGTCCCTGTTGTGCCTTTTTTAAATTGACTATACTTTCTATTCACTTGGTTTATTTCGCTCTCTGGTCTCATTTCGAGTGTCTGCTGTTTCACTTGCTCGGATTGACGAGCGATCTGGACTGCCTTTTCCAGAGTAAGATCAAGCTCTAGTTGTAACTTCTGTGAAACTTCCCCGTCTGCAATGCCAATGACGATTCTGTCGCGTATCTGTTCATCCTTTGCCAGCCCGAATTCACAATACTCAGTCAACTCATTCAGGTTCCGAACAAAAGCCTCGACACTTTCTCCATTTTGTTGTATGCGTTTGTGAAAACATGCTCGTTCATGGATCACGTTACGTTTAGGCACGAAATGCTCATTGAATTTGGCGATCACGGATTCAAAATATTCATTTTGTTCTTCGGGTGTGAACGTGAATGTGCTGAATATTGGCTCGGCATCTCTGCCCATGGCATAGAGTAAAGAATTTACTTGCACCGTCATTGTGCTCTTTGTCCAACTTTGTGGCTATTGGAGAATCGCTGCCTCCACGTTGGCCATGCTGATGGTTGCGCGAAATCGAATGCTTCGGGTGCGTGGAATTTCGCCATTTTCTTCTTTCTCTCGCGTTGACCTGTAGCCTATCTGTCTTTTCTCTCAAACGGGACGTGAGGCCAACACTTCTGACACCATGTCATGAAATGAAGTCGAACAGGTGATTGGTTTAACTCTTTTATGTAGTAAAAGCATGATCACGTACATATATTGCATGAGGGCTCTCATCAACTGAACTCCTAACCCCTACCTTCCTGTTGGTATTCTAATCCAATCAGAATACAGGCGGAACTCATCACAGTGACACAGGAGGGAGAGGGAGACACAAACACATACCCCCCCCCCCCCCCCTCCTCGCCATCGAGGAAACACTTGGATGGCCTCATCAAAGAATCGAGGCAAGCAAAGTCCTTTCCTTGGCTTCAGGCTATTCACCATATTCACACGGCGGCCATCTTGTTTTGACGTCATGCTCAGGGTGGGAAGTTCGAGTTCTGTACAGTTACGGTTGTGTGTGGATGTTGTGGATTGTATCAGTCACGAATATGTCTGCTGTGTGCCTGGGTGTAATTCCTACTACAAAAGACGGGAAAAAGACAAAACACGTTCGTTCCACCGCAGGGGTCTCAAACACCCGGCCCGTGGGCCAAATCCAGCCCGCGTCCGGCCCGCGACGTATGTCAAAATAATAATGTAATCCGGCCCTTGAGACTATTTTTAATTGCGACAAACAAGGATACTGATTAAAATAGACAGTGGTAATCGTGATGATAGTGTCCGTAATGGACGTGGTACAGACAGCAGGGCTAGTAGAAATAGGGCTCTAAACTACAAAGTCACCCACAATATGATGCGAACTTCTGATTACCCGCGATAGGAACTGATTTGACCACAATACTTTATTGTAGGCCTTGTGGTTTAGAAACCATATACATCTTAGGTGTTGGTATACATCTTAGGTGTTTTCCTGTTAATTTGTTATGTGGGTAATATGAAAAAAGGAAAGTAAACCTGCTCAAATATGTTCATCCAGTATTTAGAAAGGTGCATAATTTGAGGTGCTTGCCATCCAGTGGCAAATTAGATGGGTAAATTTACCCCCTTCATAAACTTTTGTTTTACTCAAAGATTTTTACATTTACAGTAGGACTTTATCTCTGACATAGCATTTTCAAAAATAGCCGGCCCTCCAATCAGATGACGTTGGCAGAATTGGCCCCCAGCTCATTTGAGTTTGAGACCCCTGGCCTAAGCCTATGCCTAGTCATACTTTCGTTCACATGATGACTGACATATTATCACTTTCTAAACATCTCTCTCTCCAAATAGGCTTAATCATTTTATTAGCGCTAAACAAATTAAAGTCTATTGCATGGCCTATTGTTATAGGTCACTTTTTAAAATCATGTCATATTATTATATCCTGGCCATGGATTGATTAATCATTGCATTTGTATTCAAAAATGTCTGGTAAAAAGCAATTAAGCATCCTCTCATTCACCCGGAGAGGAAAGCCTCCTAAAAGGTACAGGTTAGTGGATGCTCAGAGATGGTAAAAAGGCCCATTATTGAATTGTCAGTGCCTTGTGTCAAATCTTTTCTTTTGCAAATCTGAGCAATTATACATTATACATTTGCCCCATTTTGACTTAGGAGGGCATTGGTCCTACATACTTTAGCCAATAATCAAATGCCTGCTCTCTTTTGGAAAGCTGAGACTGTTGTAGAACAATTAGAATAACTGTGTCATGTACTGACACAAAGTTACAAAGGCTAGATTATTCTTTTATTTTTCTACCGCATAATGAGCATCTTTGAACTGACCACATTTCAGCCCTCTAGGTCTTGACTTGATATGACTCGAGTCCTAGCATTAGGTCTTGTGAAGCTGTGTGCAAAAGTAGATCAATATAGAATGACAACATGAGTACTTTAGACCATTATTTGCCAAGGTATGCTCATGCATTTTGTAAAATGCCCTATGAAAACTCCCCATAGGACTTTGGGTTATCCAAAATGCATACTGGCAATCAAATGCTTACTGCATATGAACCCCTTATGAGCATAATCTTGGCCTCAAATGGAAGGTAATACTCTGAAGTTTCATGCTTCCATTTGGATTGTAGGCTACTTCAGGTTCTGATATGACTACACTAAATATGCAGAGCCGGACAGTAACGAAGTACATTTACTTGAGTACAGTACTTGAGTACAATTTTGAGGGATCTGTACTTTACTCGAGTATCATTTTTGGGGAGTACTCATGACTTTACTCAAGTACATTTGAGAGGCAAATATTGTACTCTTTACTCCACTATCTATCTATCTCCACTATCATTTCTATCCATAACCGTGAGTACCCGTTACTTCTTCTAAAACAAAAAAAGGAAAAAAGAAAAATCTCGGAAACCCTCAATTTGTTGTTTCCCTCTCAAACGTGATTGGATTGTGCAGGCACCACTGATTGGGACAGCCTATCAGCAATCACCTTCAGCTTTCCGTCAAAGTCAACTCCATAGTCAGATTTAGATAAGAGACGACACCATGGACGAAACAATGGATGAAGACAAAGCAGGTCCATCCCGGGAATGTGCCAACCCGTGGCCCCACCTCGCCAGACTATTTCAATTTTCTGAACAAGTTAATGATAGTGTTCGCTTCAAGTGTTTCAATTACAAAATAGTATTTTGTATTTGAAATACGTATTTTAAATACATGTATTAGAAATACTGCCCATTCCTGGCAACATGGTAAAAAGATGAAATGTACTCCATGTAGGACGTTTCTGTACATAAATGTAAGCACTGTGGCAGTAGTAATGCAATATTTAGAAAATGTACTCTTGTACTCTTGATACACAAGTACTTTTAAAAACAAGTACTTCAGTACTTTTACTTAAGTAGACATCTGACTGTTGTACTTTTACTTGTCCTTGAGTAAAATTTAGCAAAGGGTATCTGTACTTTTACTCAAGTAATGAAGCTGTGTACTCTGTCCGCCTCTGTAAATATGGAATAATCACAAAAAAATACAAATCTTTACAATTTCTATTTCAATTCAATTGGTGTGTATAAGATGGACTATATATCTGCACAACTAATATTGGATCAACTGGTAACCGACCTGGGGTTGGTGTATGCTAGCTGGTGATGCTAGTTGCGCGTGTAAATCCTCACACCCCTAACCTTAAAAACGGTTCTAACCGCTGAGTTGGAAGCCTGGGCTTTCAGCTCAGTGGTTAGAGCGCTCG
The DNA here is from genome assembly GCF_017589495.1 of Alosa alosa. Taxonomy (NCBI): domain Eukaryota; kingdom Metazoa; phylum Chordata; class Actinopteri; order Clupeiformes; family Clupeidae; genus Alosa; species Alosa alosa. Next base: position 32,949,642 of record NC_063200.1, read on the forward strand.
ACTCCCATGCCGGTGTGTATTGAGGTGGTGGGTTCGAGGGCCATGGGTGGCGGACAAAACAACCTCTGTTACGGGGAGGGGGGGTGTGATTGTCAATGGGGAATGTCACTCTTGCCTGTCCTCAACTTGAGAGCCCTGCTGTTCAGAACAACTCAGGCTTGCATTTAAACCAGCCTGATTTTAGTAGCCAGTGAGACCGTTTCACGTGGATATACTATTGAATTTTGAGCTCTAGGTAACGTAAGTGTTACCGTTAGCCTTAAACTGCTGACAGATTCGAGATGTAAACTTCTTGTATCACAGTAGGCTAGAATACTCCGTTAGCCGGTCAGGCTGTCTTACTAACCAAACTAGGCTATAGTTTATGTTTTTTTTGTGCAACCTACGTCGTAGCTTAATTTATCTGCCTGTTTATCCTTTCATTTTATTGGCTTATTTTCGCAGAGATTTAACAAAGGCGAAGTTGTCTACTAATGCAAGTTATGTTCTGCTTTCAGTCAGGGTTGAGGAGGGTGGGACTAATGCCAATATTGTCAGGGTCAGGGCGAAGGCAAACCCCAGTATGTTTAAAAATGAGCCAGCTTACAGGGTACAGGCTAATGATTTCAATTAGCATACTATATATTTTTTCCCTAGACACTTTGTCTGAGCAACAGGCTTTGCATATAGACTTAGCCATTAACAAGTTTTAAATATATTTTCTTTTTTTTCAGGTTGAATTGATCAGCGGATTCAACAAACCAGCTGTGCCTGTGAAGCAGGTCTCGGGCACTGCTCACACCTTGTTGGCCTCCTGTATACTCTTGCTCATTACTCTAAATTAGGATACAAATCAGTCCCCCTAACCAAATGTAAAACCTCCTTACCCCAAACTTTGCACATCCCTTCTTGAGAATTAGGCCTAGGGCCCAAACCTGTCACTCTTAAAAATTAACAAGGTCAAATCCAACAAGACCTACAGTTGTCACAGTTGAGTAAAAAAAAGAATATGGCCATGGCCTACTTGAAATCAAATGCCCAAACCAAGAGAGTCAAACTGCTCATACCTGAGAAGAACAGTGGATAGAACCTTCTCCTTCAAGCATGGCCATGAATATCACTCACAAGTCATGGGACAGATGGCTCTTACAGGAGCAAAATGGTTTAATTACAGTGCATGAAAATGCACTGTTCTGTTATCCGAAGTCTTCTTCTTATTATTCTTCCCACCAAATTTCTGCGTCTAATTCAGCTTCAACCGTTTAACGTACAGTAGAAACTTTGTTCAAACTTTGTAACGTAGGTCTTGAAAAGGACACTTGAGGAATGTATTTTTCACTTTTGTAAACTTTATACTTTTTGAGATATTAACAAAAGCTTATTTTTCCCCATAGACTTGTATGACATCACAATGGACTAATTAACTTGATTTGCACCTGTATCAACTTCCAGCTGCTCAACTAGGACCTATCAAAGGGCCAGTTAAACTGATTGCACCTGTATCAATTGCTTTCTGCTTAACTAGGCCAACTCTCTCTGTGTCTCTCCATTCTACAGGGAAATAAGGCACATTCCATCCAACTTTCTATCCATTCATCCTCTTCAAACCATTCACTCATCCACCCATTAAACTATCCATCAACATCCATTAAACAATCTGCCTATCAACATCCATTCAACTTTCTGTCTATCAACATCCATTACACTATCTACATTTAACTTTTAAACTATATACTCTGTCTCAGGCTTTAAGCATACAATCTGGCTCTCTTAAGACTACAATTTCCTCTGCCCACAACTGTTTCAAAATAAATGTCCTCACTACAATAATTCACTATTAAATAATTTAACTATTTGAACTACTCAACTATTTAACTGTTCAGCCATTTCAACTGTCAGTTGTTATCAACTATGACTCCTGCCAACTGTTTCCAAATAAAAGTTTGTTTGGCATTTTATTTTCGTATACATATATGTTTATATTTTCATGCACTGGTAATTTCCTCGAAATTTCATTTTCTAGTTTTTTTTGTAATGTGCCAGGAGGATTACTATCTGGAGAGAATGCACTTTGATGCTGTCTTATTAAGTGGCCACAGCCCCATTGTTATGTACATAAACTTTATCATTAAAAATGTATTTCTTCATCTGTAGCTACTGTATTCACCTTATTGATGTCCATGTTGTAAGCTAATGTAGCATCAACATGTTTAAAGCCAAAGTTTAAATGCATTACAAGTAAAATAACTACATTGTGTTGCTTTAGAATCTATTCAGTTTATTTCATTTCCAGTTAAGAATGTGAAATGTCATGACTGACATAACTCCATGTCTAAAAGATGCAAAAAACACGCCCTCTGTCGTTGGCTAAAGTGACAAGAACAATGATCTGTGTCTCGTAGTCCTATAAAAAAAATATAAGTATAGAATAGAAGAAAACAGAAAACAGAAAATAGAAAATAGAAAATAAATTACTGTATGAGTTTTTTGTGTCCAAAGTATTGCTATTACTGTAGAAAGTACTATAGTAACAACACTGTAGAAAAAGACTTCATGTTTGATAATTATTCACCTGAAATCCAGTGTAGAATGTCAAGAACTGTGAAGAATTTTTGCTTCAAGCTGAAACAGGATGCCTTGAGGATGGTATTCTCCTGTGTAAGGCGGGCGATCTCCTTCCGTGCTGCTTCTAGCTGCTCTTCCAGTGACTGAGAGTTCAGCATAGTCATGGTCAAAGTGGGGTGCTGGCTTAACAACTTGGTCTGCACTATAGGAGACAATGACAAATCAAAAACGTTCAGTTCCAACTGCATGTGTATCACGTAAGTTGTATAGTATACCATGTAACCTACTACAGTGAATTTGTTTCATTAATGGAGATTACATGTTATACCCTGCTGCTACACATAGCCTATGTCTTATGCAGCAGCTGTGTGATATTTTGCAAGATGGACATAGGCAATATACTTTATAAGTGTCTTACCCAGTGTCAACTCCAGCCAGGTCTACACTTGCATCTTCTGTCTCTCCAGCAGGTTCATTGCTGTGTATGTAATGTAAAAACATTAGTTATTGCACAACTGAATGAATCAACTCTTTGTGACAGACCTAGGCTAAACATGACATAAGGAGACGTGTGAAACAATTTTCACTAACTGACCTCTCTCCCTCTAATTCGCACTGGTCTTTTATCAAGGCATCACCGTAGCGTTACCATACATAAATAAAACGACATCATGTTTGCGTTTGATTTAACAAGTAGCATGACAACGTTACACAGTGGCTATCTTTATAACTAACATTAGTCTGAGGTTAAGCTAACCGGTTGGCTAGCTAGATAATTATGCACTTACCTGGAAAAATGTACCGATGTCTCTTCTAATTTTTGAAATCCACTCTCTCTTCAATCTGGTGTCTGTCAGGAACCGGTGGAACAGGGGTCTCAAACTCAAATGAGCTGGGGGCCAATTCTGCCAACGTCATCTGATTGGAGGGCCGGCTATTTCTGAAAATTCTCTGAATGTTCTTTTTTTCAAATACCACACACAACTGCAAACAGAAAGTGCAAGTGTTTTTATCTAGTTTTAGACACCTGTGCTTATAAATAAAATAATGATAAAATAAATATTAATACAAATTATAAAACAAATGAAAAGCATAAAAAATGGTATGTGTGTGTTTCACACCAAATAAAAAAATATTTTCCTCTCATAACTTTTTTTAAACCTGGCAAACTATAGGTGTCAGGGTTAAGAAAGCAACACCATTGGATTTTATATCAAAATTTCAAAAGGCCCTGGCTTGAAAGTGGTCAGAGATAAAGTCCTACTGTAAATGTAAAAATCTTTGAGTAAAACAAAAGTTTATGAAGGGGGTAAATTTACCCATCTAATTTGCCACTGGATGGCAAGCACCTCAAATTATGCACCTTTCTAAATACTGGATGAACATATTTGAGCAGGTTTACTTTCCTTTTTTCATATTACCCACATAACAAATTAACAGGAAAACACCTAAGATGTATACCAACACCTAAGATGTATATGGTTTCTAAACCACAAGGCCTACAATAAAGTATTGTGGTCAAATCAGTTCCTATCGCTGGTAATCAGAAGTTCGTGATCATATTATGGGTGACTTTGTAGTTTAGAGCCCTATTTCTACTAGCCCTGCTGTTCGTACCACGTCCATTACGGACACTATCATCACGATTACCACTGCAACCTCCAAGCTATGTTGGGCAGAGGGTCGAAAATAAGCATGGTATGCTTAGTGGACACCGTCAGATACACGCAGACAGCACCCAGCACCTCCATTCAATAGACGATCGATCGATCATAATCTCCAAAAGGATATTCTCCTTCAGATTTAGAATAGGTGAATAGCATAGCCTACCTAAGACTTCATCACACATAAACGTTTTTCAACATTTGGTGTAGGCCTATTTCTGCTTAATTTCTGCTATGGCCTGCATCGCTTCCGCGTCATTACAAATGCACGTCTTTGTGTTTCTCGCGTGTAATACAAGTATTTCCTGAAAACTTTGCGCAGCGATTTTGAGTTTGAATGAAGCTCTGGATGTCTAGCACATAGTGGAGCAGAGTACAAATGAGATTTGTCACCGTACTTGGAACTATCGTCTATTTTAATCAGTATCCTTGTTTGTCACAATTAAAAATAGTCTCAAGGGCCGGATGACATTATTATTTTGACATACGTCGCGGGCCGGAATTGGGCCGGACGCGGGCCGGGTGTTTGAGACCCCTGGTGTACGTGTTTTTGTGTGTGTGTGTGCATGCATGTGCTTGTGGATGTACCTGTGTGTGTGCATGTGCGTGCATGCATACATATGTCTACTGTGTGTGTGAATATCTGTTTATGCACATGTGTGCATATGGAATGGGTTAACATGACCCCTGGAGGCAAACATACGCAAAAAAATTGGATATTCACAGAAAACTCTGTTGGTGTACGGTCACTAAATGTACACATAAATGAATTTATTGTTTGGCCCCCCCATGAACGAAAGTCCACGAAACTGGCATGCATTCAGAGGGTGTCATAATGATCCTACACTTTCAATTTTGTGCAGTTTTGACCATGTTAGGTCACAGATACCTGCGATTACAACACCTCATTTTTACTTTTTCATTTTTAACTAGGTGGCACTATACATGAAATGAGTGGTTATGTAATGGGTTGACATGGCCCCTTAAGATCAACATACAAAAAAAGGTGGTCCTCCTAAACCCTACGGTTCTCGAGATATTCACAGAAAACTGTGTCCGCCCTACCCTCCTTTCGGGGGTCCAGTCCAGCGGGGGGGCTACAGATCAAAACAATGGTTCCATGCTATCCTTGTGGGGCTACATGCCCACCAAGTTTCGTGCACCGCAGTCTTTCAGTGTCCCTGAAATCATTGACGGAAAATTGCCCAAGCGAAAAAGAAAAAAGAAATAAATCTGACTAAACCTATAAGACCGCATAATAATGGACCCAAGATTGAGCCTTGGGGAACTCCACAGGTCAAAGATGTTGGTGTAAAAGAACAGTTTCCAATAACAGAGAAGCTCCTGTCTAGTAGGTAGGATTTAAGCCACCTGATAACAACACCAGTGAAACCAACCCAGTGCTTAAGTCACTGAAGTAATATGGTGTGAACCACAGTGTCAAAGGCTGCACTGAGGTCCAGTAGTACTAAAATTGATGCCTTGCCTGAGTCTGTATTTAGCCAAATGTCACTTGTGACTTTGGCAAGAGCTGTTTCGGCGCTGTGGTTGGCCCGAAAACCTGACTGAAAGTTGTCAAGGCAGTTGTTCAGTGTTCAGTGAGTTTTTTAAAAACAATAATTTTGCCAATAAACGGTAGGTTGGAAATGTGCCTGTAATTGCTTAGTATGGATGTATCTAGGTCAGGGGTGGGCAAACTCCGGCCCGCCAAGCACTTTCATCCGGCCCGCTGAGCATTTCATTTGGTTATCAGGCTGCTCGCTATTTTTTTCCTGCGATAGAGACCACGTTGGTTAGCTTTACTGCAAACTGCTTTACACTCTCCTTAGAGAACATTTACAATGTCAATGTCAAAACATCATGTTAAATAGAGATAACATCATGTTAAACTAAGTTAACTCTTAGTTATCTCCTTTGCAGCAGATCTAACGTGAACATGCAATCCATTTAATTGGGAACGCATCTGCACTCACGAGAGGGAGAGAGAGCCGCAGGTTCCAGCTGGCTTGTCATTGTTGATAATTGATATCTCCTTCTTATAAGAAACTTTTAAAAGGAAATCATGAAGGCAGCAGTAGTTCCCACTACTGACCATTTAAAAAGTGTGAGAGGGCCATACCGTAGCAGGCAGAAGATCATTGAGAAATAAACGTGAATTAAAGCGACAGTGCACAATTTATACATTTGTTAAACAGCATAAAATTAGCAGTATTTTTAAGCAATTAATATTTTAAAAGAAAGATTTTGTCATACTAAATTATAGGTTATAAAAAATTGTGTGTCGTGGGTGGGAGGGGGGGGGGGGTTGTGCGGCCCGCCGGCCAATTTTCAAAACCCAGTGTGGCCCTTGAGCCAAAAAGTTTGCCCACCCCTGATCTAGGTTGTTCTTTTTAAGTAATGGTTTTATAACAGCAGTCTTTAGGGATTTAGGAAATGTGCCCGTCTCCAAAGATGAATTTATGATTTTCAGCAAATCTGGTACTAGTAGGTGAAGGACAGATTTAAGATGGTGGGCAGAGTATCTAGTGTGCATGTGGAGGAGCTGAAGGTTTGTACCGTTTTCTGAAGAGTTTCAGAGTCAATCATGCTGAAATTGGACATCAGGTTTAATATTCCAGTCTTTGTGGTTATTGGTTTTGGTTGCTGAGTGATATGGGTTTGAGATAATATGTTCAGTCTGATCTGATCAATCTTTGTTTGGAAAAAAGACGCAAACGCATTGCACCTGCTGGTGGAGATGAGCTCAGGTCCTAGTTGAGGGGAGGATTGGTCAGTTTTTCAACTGTCGAGAACAGAACTCGAGCGTTGTTCAAGTTCCTGTTTATAATGTTAGAGAAGAACAACTTTCTTGCTGTATATGTCTCAGTATTAAAATTTCTCAGAAAAAAAATCTCAGTATTAAAATATTAAAATCTCCTTATATATTTTGTAGTGTACCGGGAGCTTGGTTTTGTGCCACTGTCTTACTGCCTTCCTGCACTCTCTCTTCAAAGTTTAACTGTTGGGTTTTGTTTCCATGGGGCTTTTTTTTTTCCATTGAGTTTCTTAAGTTTTAGTGGTACTATATCATCCATAATTTCCAACACTCGTGAATTAAAATTATCCATCACGTCATCTACTGAGTTTGATGTTGGACTTGAAAGTTCTGGGAGAAATGCTTGTTCAAAGAGATTTTTTGTCAGTCAGTATGTTTACATGCACAGGTAAGTCGAGCTACAGTTATAGCTCGGCTGGGATTTGACCATAGACAGTAAAAGATTTGACTGGACCACTGTCATATTCGTAGACCTGTGTTTCTCAAAGTGTGGTCCGGGATCACTGGTGGTCCGCTAAGTTATCCCAAGTGGTCCATGAGCAGACGCGGGTAAAATATAATATAGATAAGTTGTTTGCAATATTGAACCAACTTGTATGTAAAAACAGTTCTGCAACACTATCTATGTAAGATATGCCAGTTTAAATCATACAGTATGAATCCACACAATAAGCAAAGTGCAAAGACAATAAGCAAGGTGGTTCAGTGAGTAGGCCTATTGTGTAGACTAATTATAGGCTACTGTTGAAGTAGGTCTAATCTTTTTTTTTTTTTTAGCTAGGGTTAGTTAAGTGGTCCTGAAACTGAAAAAAAGTTTGAGAAACACTGTCGAGGCCAAAGTATTAATGTTTTACTCCTACCGCTAGATGGCTTTATATGCACCCAAACACAACACATTCCCCAAAAAAGACTCTCCATCTTAGCCATAGCTAACTTGCTAGCTTAACTTTCCATATTAGCTTACTTGCTAGCAAACTTTGCATCATCAGTCTAACTAGTTAAATAGTTGATATTACATGATGAACATTTTCAGTATGGACATTCTGGGGATGTTAATTTGTATGAGAGAAGCTTCAACTTCTGGGTATGTAGCATTGAGGCATAAAGCTTAGGTAGTTAGCTTGCTAACTCTGGCAGAAATCTCCAGTGTTCTTGTTCCATGTAGTTTCGTGTTGCAGCCATTAGGTTGCAGCAACAGCACGAGACTAGCCTACAGGAAAGCTGTTGCGCATGAACTCATTCGAATATTTTGAAAACGTAAGAGCTAGATATTCTGTCTTCTCATTTTGTAGACTAAAATGAAGAGAGATTTTATCTTAGTTTTTATTTCATGCAAAACATTTTAGTCTCGTCTTTTTTCGTCAACAATAATGCATCTTAAGATAGTCTTAGTCAGTGTTCAGGACATTACTGCCGTCTCGTCATCGTCTCGTCTTAGTCATGAAAAAAAAGGTCGTTGACGAACATATTTCCTCCCATCTTGTCTGACGAAATTAACACTAGGGAGATATAGGAGGCCGCAAGGGGAGGGTCACGCTGGAAAAACTGTCAATGTATACCATAGGCAATGTAATTTAAGAGAATAAAAAGTCAGTTGTCTGACTCCATCCCTATTTGGATGGAAGCCATCTCTCCCAAACAGATCATCCCTGATTCAAAAATATTTGAAATTCCAAATAAAATTAAAACCGGCAGCAACACAGACATTTTTTAACCATAAGTACAGCCCAAAGAGGCGGCTAAAAGACTCACTTCCCCTAGAGGGAGATGGAATAGGGCCTGATATGATGAGTTGTTTACCCAGGGAATCGGCCTTAAAACAGAGGTTCTCAAAGGTGCAGTTTCGATGACCGCCTGTCCATTACATCATTTGCCCCAATATGTACAGTTATTAAGTTTACAGAGGGGTGAAGGTCAAGGAGTTTTGTTAGGAGGAGGATAAAGTCACTGACCTTATCATCACTCAGAGAGTATGAGATGGCCTCTGGGAGCATGATTCCTTTTATTATAGAACCTCTAGCAAAAGAAGTTGAGGATAAGATGTGTCCTTATATGAGAACACAGCAAGATTAGAGGGAAGATTTCAGGTAGCAGGGGGTTCTGGCTCCAAAGGGCCAGGAGGCAGTGAAGGCTCCCTGCATGTGTTGGATATGGGGTTTGGAAGCAGTGAAACAGAACCCAGGTGCACCGTCGCAGTCGCACCAGAAGGCCAGGGAGTACCGTGTGCAGACGCAGGTGTTCCTCCCAGCTGGTGTACTGTGAGAGAGGCATCCTTGGAGCCGGACACACTGGAGGGAGAGCTGCGACGACAGCGCTTCCGACATCCAACAGGCAAGGAAGAAGGAGAAGTGCTGCGAGAGGCGCTGCGTTTTCTTCTCCTGTGGCGAGGGCCAGGAGTTCGTTTGAGGAGTTCCTTGAGATGCGCCTCCGGGCTCAGCGGCAGCCACACAGCAACAAGTTGCTCCACTCTGCCTTTCGGCGATGTCTCCTGGCCCTATCCTTCAGTGGTAGATGATAGAGATGTTCTGTTCCTCGCGTTGACTCAATCCCCGCAGCCCCAAGCTCCATGTCCTGGAGTGTCTGTAGCGGTGCAAAGAAGTTGCTGACCGGGATAGCGAAGTCATCGACCTCAGGAGAAAACCGGAGGAGAGACAGACATTTTTTCTTCCTCACCACGGAGGACCAGGTGGAGGACGTACCCCCAGAAGGAGCAGTCGGACTGGTGGAGTCGTGAGGCGTTGAAACGGTGGAGCCTGATGGATTAACTCTGTGCAGTATTTCCAGACAGGAAAGGAGCAGTGATTGACGCCAGACAGCGTCCTCCAGAAGAATCTCAATGGATTGGAGTTCCGATCTCAGGCTGGTTAACTCCGCGTTCGAGTCGAGGATAAGGCTTCAGGTAGGCAGACTAAGGTGTTCATGATTTCTGGGTAGAAAGCAGAGGCCAAGTAGAATCTAGGAAACGTACTAGGAAATTGGTATCATTTGGCCTCTATAAGGGGCGTTGCAATACAGGAAGTGAGCTTGTATCTCAGCAACGCTTTGATGTACGAAGACCAAACTTGGTATAGGGACTTGGTACCTGATTGTGAGGACACACTAGGAAATTGGCATCATTTGGCCTCTATAGGGGGTGCTGCAATACAGGAAGTGAGCTTGTATCTCTGCAACGCTTTGGTGTACGAAGCCCAAACTTGATATAGGGACTTGGTACCTGATTGTCAAGTCAAGTCAAGACAAGTCAAGTCAAGTTTATTTACAGTTAAGAACAAAATTATTCATACCCCTGGCAAATATTGATTCAATGTTGATTTTCTCATTATCGATATGTTTGTTTTGACTGAAAATGACTCTACCACATGTCAAAAGGTTGTAAGACAATGTGGTAGAAACATGGAATCAAAAAAAGAAGCATCTTTTTTTACGTTTTTATGAAAAATGCTGTGTCTAAAATTATTCATACCCTTTTTAAATAATCAATGAAAATAAATAATCATTCACAGCTCTCAAAATGGTTCTTATAATACCTACCAAGCCCCTCCATGTCTTCACAATGATTCTAGACTGCACCTTTTTCACAGCAATCTGGGTTTTGAGTCAGGAGCGATTATTTGCCATCCCTCTGGCCTTGTGCTCACGTTTTTTGACGGATTGAGGTCTGGACTATGGCTGGGCCACTCTCAGTCAGTGGCAGAATGTGCGCAAGAGTTGTATACATAAGAAACGGCCAGACTTTGGGGGTGCTCCTCCCAAAATGTGTAACTCCCTCTATCGCGCGTAAATGACAGAGGGGAGAATTTGCAGAGGCTGAAATGCGCGTAGTTACGCGTTTTTATTTACTTACGCATATGGGAGAATTCCCCCCTAAGAGCGTCTTAACAGGTAGCCTACTTCTCACTGAGGTAACCAGCAGGACATGCAGGACATACAGGGAAAATACAACTAAGAATATAATTATCCAACTTACGTTCCCATTCTTTATTGTATTTACTTGTGATGAATCAGAGCATACATTTAATGGCCATAATAAAGTAAAAGCGGACAAGAATGCAATTAAATTATGAAACAAGATGTTACCAAAATAGTTATAGCCATTATCTTTGTCTAAATGTAGGCTATCGTTTATTAGGCCTTTGAGGTAAAAGCAGAGAAAGGAACATTTAGTTTAGTCTGTGCTGCGTCAAAATCTAAGCCTATATGTTATTTAAGCCTACACATTTCCTTACTTTCTTACTCGACCTCTTTCTTATCTTCAAACGTCTTCTTAAGTGACCCCCCGAAACATTATTGCACAGGCAGCACACACAGTAGGACTCTCACAAATAGCAAACAACTGACATGACCAATGTACCGAGTAAGATACTGTATAGCCTAAGCCTAATATGTTCATATATCTTCCAACGAACATAAAAACGGTGCAACCAACAATCTAATCTTAAATAATTACAATTATTTATGTCTGTGTGTGGTATATGGGATGCTTACATGCAGATGTCAGTTTTTCTATTTTTGTAATGATGGGCATTAATGTGTAGATCTGTAGATAGCATTTAAACGGTAGCTTTGACCTGCAGTCAACTGACCATCAAAATTGTTCTGATATTTCAGAACTATTAACATGGGGCTGGTTTCCCATAGCAGACATCCCAACTTGCAAAAAGTCATTTCAGGAAGGCATCACGAAGCCCCCCCCCCCCCCCCCCCCCCAAAAAAAAAAAAAAAAGCCTGTACAATAATGTCAGTACAACAAATAAGGAAGGCCTATAGATAGAAATTGTGAAAATAAAATATGTAGATTTTGGTAGTTTGGTCTTTTCATGTAGCCTTGGCAACTAGCCATCTAGTAGGCTATAGGCCTGAATAATATGCACATGAATTGACACTTGTTAAACTCACCTCAACATGTCTTTTGCAATCATTTAACCCGCTATGGGCAATGCTAAAGTCACTGTTTACAAACAGTGCAGCGTGCAAGACTAGGTCCATCATTATGTTTTACTCTTATGAGACAAGGCAAGGGTAGCCTACACTTTGAAATGGGTCTTACATTTTCCTTTTTTTGAGGCACTGACTCTACCATGACGCTCCTGTTTCTACTGAACTGATTAATTAAGTTCGGGAGAAAAGACATAAAAGCCCGCCTAGACTGAAAACTGATTGGTTGATTTAGCGAAACAGGCCAATCAGGATGCTCTCTGTCTTGGATGCGCTCAGACACACACGCACCACCCCTCTCTCTCTCTCCCCTCGTGTGCGCGCTACACTCAGATGCACACGCGGTCTCGCATGCGCGCTCTTGATCGCTCACTCTAGATTCCGGGAGATTTTATCTAATTTGCGGGCGTCAGGGAGCCGCTATCAATATGCGGGAGACTCCCGGAACTTCCGGGAGACTTGGGATGTCTGCCATAGCCTTCTCAACGCTATGTAGTTCGTAACCTCTACCTTAACATTTTAATGCATTCCCCGAAAGGTACTTTGCCACGAATGTCTGTACGTCGTTCGTTGGTAAGAGTGGTCTGGAGCTCTCTTAGCTGCACCTTAGCAATGTTTCAGCTCGCTCACGCTAGTCGCCGCCACTAGACTACAGCAATCTTTAGAAATCTCTGTAGCGCATGCAACTCATATGGTACGATATCACTGTTTGGAAATGTGCACGCACTTCAAAATAAATCAGCAATCAATCAGCAATACTATTCTATTAGTATGTAGGACGCTTTAGGGGGTTTTAGCTGGTCAAAACAAACGGCAGACCTTACCGAATACGGGGATATAAAGCATTCATTTGTAGCCTACAATAAGCCATTCCCGAGTAATCCAGTTTTTAAATTGCAGCACATTTCTACTTGGTCTCCAACTTCTGGCTGTAACTGTAATGTAATAGCAACCCAAAATAATGAACTACTGCTTGAATATTGTGTTAATAGTTCATCATATGAAAATATTTTCTTCTACTTGTTTGATTTTTGAACATTTATTTAAACTAACTACATAGAAAACAAAATTAATTGTATCCACATATTCGTATGCATTATGCCCATTTTCGACTAGCCTAGAACCATGACTGAAGCATAATTACTCTCACGTTCTTAAAGTGACAGACACTCAATTTTACCTACACACTATAGCCTACAGTGTAATTACATTAAACATAAATGTGAGTCAATATGACAATATCAGTAGTAGACAATGCCCAACTACTGTCCATAATAACGCGGAATTACATATATTTTTCTTTATTGCATTTTGCATTTCACATTATCCATTTATTGAGTCAACATTGTCTTTGTAATTCCTGGAATATGTCAAAATACGACATCATTTTATTTATACTGTCAGTCAGTCTCTGCTGCGGTCATGCAGCCCTTTATACATCTACCCACCCCTCTAGATGGGCTGCTTGAGAGCAGACTCGCAAGACAAACCTCCGCAGTCTCATTGATGGTTTTGGCAGATGGTGAGTTAAATACACTGGGGGAAACTTTAATGGGACAGAAAAAAAAGGCAGAGGGGTGAACTTTTGTGTGTGTGACAGTGTATGAGTGAGCGCATATGTCAAATGCATTATCTAAAGTGCTTTGGATGGACAACAAAATACAATGGAGCACCATACACTCACCAGCTGAGGCCCATGTTTTAGTCAAATGGTCATCCACATAGAAGAATTGATTCAACTGTTTATCATTTTAAAACCATTTTCACTCATTCACTCACACTGAAACTTACACAAGGTGAAATGCTTAAATCATATCTACATTACACAAGCGCAGTATCTTTTTGACTCTACTTGTAGGTATTTTCTTCATTATTTCATTATTTCCATGAGTAAGAGTGAAGACTTAGATGTGTAGCTTATTTTGATGTGACTTCACAATTGGAAGGCTATGGGGTTTCAGAAAACATGTTTCTGCATGCAGTTACCATTACAAGGGCAGTGGGGGAAAAACATCTTGGCCCTGTGACAGAGAGTAAGTGGACTGTTTGGGCCTCTGCGCAAGCACTGGTAAGGTGTGGCAACAAAAGGGCATGCATTATCACTGAATTCCAAACCACACCTACCATGTGATTCATTCACTGCAACAGAATGGTATCACAATTGGGAGAAAAGTTTACACCCACTACTCACTTCCTGCCCATGTCTCCACAGCATGCTGGTGTTCAGTACCTATTAGCAAATTGTTTCAGCAAAAGCATTGAGCCACATTTTTCTCTAAAAGACTGGTACAGTAAATGTAGAGGTAATTCTCTCCTAGTTAAACTGCCTTTTTTTATCAAACACATAACTACAGTTCAAAAGTTTTGGGTCACTGAGAAATGTCCTCGTTTTCAACGGGAAACATTTTAGCTATTTAAGTAACACCAAATTAATCAGAAATACAGTGTATACAATGTTGTAAATGTGTATTTTAGCAATAAAGTGCAATATCAGCATGGTGGAGGGAGTGTGTTTGTTTGAGAGGGCTGTGGTGGCCATAAAGGGAGAAATGTGTACAGAAAAAAAAAGAATCTTGAAGAAAGAAGGCGATTACTCCAATTTGCAATGCTATGCCACACTCAGTGGACGGCACTTGATCGGAGCCGGTTTACGCCAAAAAGAAGACAGTGACCCAATAAGGACAGCTCAACTATGCAAGGACTATAGGGAAGAAGCAGTTAGTTGGTATTCTGTCCGGAGTGGAATGGAAATTTTGAAATGTCCCCAAACTTTTAAATGACAGTGCAGCAAAGCCTACAGGAAACACCGCATAGCCATACAGTTTAAGTTCACCCACAGTTTATATAAATACAACATTTTGACAGTGCAAATACTGCAGTTGCATATATATAGTGTGCATTAGTTTTGACAATTTTGAACATTTGCAAAAAACACCACCGTACCATAAAATCCAATATAAATGTAAAAAAGTGCACAATAACTAAATCCAACATACTTAAACACACACACACACACTCACATTAACATTTTTCAGTTCTCACTAAGTGAGAAAATAAAACACTGCCATCTTATGCAGAAAAAGGATGCATTGTTCAAAGTATAAAGAGTGCAGGTTGTATAGCAATTTAAAAATCCAACATAAATACAAGTACACACACAGTCACACACACACACACACAAGATTAACCTTTCAGGCCATCTTTATCAGTGGAGGTATCCTTAGGAAGAGCCTGAGGGCTGAGAAATTTAAGCAAAGCACTTTGAGGGAGAAAGAAAAGATATGTTAGCATTTCCATATTTTGATATTTAGAAGGGATGCAGCTGCTTTCACAACTACCAATGCTATTGTAAAAACATCCCAAGCTAATGTTATAGGCTACATTGACCTAGGCCTACTTGTAGCTTAACATAGCATTTAAGCATTCTGCTGTTTGAGAATTAGACAGACGCACCTGGTGCTTTAAAGACAGTAAACAGCTGGCGTGCATGAATACTACTAGACATGAAAGTTCCAGTCTGCTTTGATGCACGGAATTTATCGTGTGGTTTTCCTAACCCCATTTGGTAAATAGATTATCACGGCCTAATAGTTAGTATAGCAGAGAAGCTATGCCACTTTCATCAAAACCTATTACAAAGCTATAGCAATGTTATGTCATTAAATACGATAAACAGTGATTCTGGAACAGATCTGCATCTTCCTTATCCCGTTAATAAACATATTACAGTATGTAACCATATTCCGTCCGCTCGAAATAAAAAAAGGCGCTTAACTGTTCTAGTTTGCTACAAGCAGCATGGGCCAGGGCAGGTAGTTAACATAAACATTTTTGCTAGGCTAGCCTTCCTGCTGCGACATTACACCATTTGTACAAGACAAGTAGAGCTATTTTATCCAGTGTAATTTATCACTTACCACTATCTTGTTTTTTTCTTGTCATACTCTTCCTTTCTCTTCTGGCTTCTGGACGCATAACTCCGCTTCATTATGACTGCCGAGGTTTTATATTTTCGCGGCAGCAGCAGAGACCACAAACCTGGCTGGCTGGCTGCTGTCAGCGACTACTGAGAGGGGCCCCCTTGAGGGGGATCACGGTATTGCCGGTAACAGTGTCGTTGCACTTTACCCTGGCCAGCTCGGGGCCCCAAGCAATTGCTTGGTTTGCTTGCCTTCTAGCAACGGGCCTGTGACAGTGATTTAATCACTCTTTTCTTGACCAAACAGCATTATAGAGCTGCATTCAAGTGAATGGTTAAGAGGTTTATGCCTCTGTTCTTCGTAAGATAGTAGGGGGTATGTGATGTTTCCAATGGTGGTACATGGGGACAAACTACAAGCCATTTTTCCACGATGAGTCATGATGATAAAGCCAGGAAGACCATGCCAGCCCTTGGATTTCTCCACACTTCTTACTAATTTGATAACAGTGGCTCATTAACTACAGCGACTTTGCTGAATGCTTTTGTGTTTTGGAGTTTTTGAAGATGTGTATAAAATGTGTATAATAATGAGACAATCATTACCGTCTGTTATAGGATTAAGCCAACTGTAATGATACTGACTGAAAGAAAAAAAAGCAGAACAGGCTATATGGAGCTGACCAACCACCATTTATACAGCACATTCCAATGCAGGGCCAGAGAATAATATTGAAAACAAAACAGCATAAATGCCACTCAAAGCCATATTATGAGTATATTGTCTAAATGCAACATGTCCTCCTTCTTCAAGGCCCACTCGTTCTAAACCTCGTCATCCATGGCTGACGAACAGTATAGTCTCAATACGAAAGGAACTTAGAGCTGCTGAGAGGAAATGGCGTAAATCCAGAGATGGAAATGATAGTAATTACCAGTCTTTGCTGTCATCTTTTTCATCCACTGTTACACTTGCAAAAAAGGCATTCTATCAGAGCAAGATTGAGAGCGCCACTGACAGCAGTAAACTTTTTTCCACTTTCAAGACTCTTCTCAATCTTCCACCACTGCGGGGACCGGATGGACCACTTCTGACTTGAACCGAACGTAACCCCATGTAGAGACACACACATATGCGCAGAAACACTTTGCAGGTGCGCTCTCCAGGAAAGGAAAACGAAAGTTTAGTGATCAGGAACTGTCAGGAATTTTGTAAATACAGAAGGATTACATAGAATAGCCATGAGATGCGAGGGAACATGGATGTGTTCTCCATTTGAGGAACGTAATCTATTGTGGATGTGCACAGACAGACACAGACACGCAGCGCCTAGGCCTAGGTTACTTTCACTTTCTAGAGTGTGCATTCATTACGTGAAAGATGCTTCATACCAAATAAGTGATCAAACATTATGTAATTTATCATGACATGTTGTCACAAACACTTAATCCAATTAGATAATCAAAACCAAAATAATGTAAGTAAAGACTATGTTAAGTGTAGTTCTGTCATTGATGCCTGTATAAGGAAAATGCGATTTAGGTTTGTGAAATAAATGCCATCCAGACTAAAAGGTACAGAGGCACGGATTCACAAGCATTTTGACTTTGGTTCTCTTTTGACGCTTCAAGGTAGATCTTGCCTTTGTTCAGGGATCTTTGGCTCAAAAAGGTTGGTGACCACTGCTTTACAACATAAGGAAGATCAGACCTTATCTGACACAAGATTTCACACAACTTCTTGTTCAGGCCATGGTCATCTCCAAGCTGGACTATTGTAATTCACTATTAGCTGGCTTACCTGCTTGTGTAGTAAGATCGCTACAGCTGATTCAGAATGCTGCAGCACGCCTGGTCTTCAATCAGCCAAAGAGGACATATGTAACTCCTCTCCTAATTACTCTCCATAGGCTCCTTATAGTAGCCAGAATTACATAAATCTCTCACTTTGGCCTATAGGACACTGACTGGATCTTCTCCCTGTTATTTTAATTGATCAAGACGTTCATCCTCAACCGTCCACTGCGGTCTGTGGAAGAGCGTCTGTTGTGTCGACCAGTCATAAACACTAGGTCAAATTCAAGACTTTTTTCCTGGTTCCATGTTGATGGAATGAGTTGCCCAGTGCTCTCCGTTCCTGTGATAGTTTTGGGTCTTTTAAGAGGGGTCTAAATAGCCTGACGAGCCAGACCCACATTAAAATGTAGGGTCTGGGCACTCACCGTTCGCAGTACTCAGTCCGAGGGGCGGGATAATCGGTTGTCTTTCAAATTCCCTCAGCACGCAATAGGACAGCACTAGTCCCATGCGTTTCCCACCAGCGGAGCTAGTTGGCTAGTTCAAACTTTTGCCAACTTAATAAAGCTTAACTCGTGTCACACTGTTCGCCAACAGCAACATTATCTTATTTGTTTTCAAGTAGCAGGGAATTTAAGCCAAACCGTTGCAACTCTGCCATCAATCATTATGTTAGGCCCACCTAACGACTCTATATACACGATTTGATTGGCCTGAGAAGTTTGATTTTTCGAGCTCACAAGCCAACGGAGAGTTGCTAGACTAGGGTGAGTCTAGATTTCTAGGCTAGGGTCTAAAGACATATCTGTTGAACATGCACTTAGTTCATTAAGCACTTCTTATGTGTTAAGGTTTATATAGTATTGTTTTATTTAAAGTTATGAACTGAGAAAATCAATTAGAAGTGCTAAGAGAGAGTACAGGGAAAAGGTGGAGTCACACTACAGCGGCTCTAACACCAGAGACATGTGGAGTGGACTAAGGACAATTACAGACTACAGAGGAAGGAGCGTCAGAGCAGAGGTGTCTGCTTCTCTTGCAGAGGAGCTGAACTCCTTCTATGCCCGCTTTGAAAATGATATCAGGTCAGAGTCTCTGTTAGAGCAAGATTGCTGCCCATTTCAGTTATCTGAAAGAAATGTGTGTAAATCATTTAGAAGGGTGAATACACATAAGGCTCCAGGACCTGATAACATCCCAGGTCGTGTTCTCAAGGCTCAAGGGTTCCCTGTTAAGTTTTAAGTATTATATTGTTTTGTATTTGTATGTCGCTTTGGACAAAAGCATAACTATATCCATAACCATGATTAGGGTTACAAGAATGATCAGATTGATCAACTATTACCTAAATTAATTGCCAATTATTTTGGTAATTGGCAAATTGGTTTGAGTAATGTTTACACAAAAAAACTCAAAATTATATGCTTACAGCTTTTAAAACGACATTGAATCTGTTCACAGGGAATACACAGGGAATCTTCAAAGTCAACTGTGATCCTCCTGGAACAGCTGTCCAAAAGTGACCCATCTGCTTATCCCAGTCAAGTGGAAACACTTCCTTTCATTAAAATGACTTTCCTGTTCGGTGACTTTAATTCAATATGATTTCAGTTTTCAATTATTGATTCCACTTAGAGATGCATGGCTGGGTTGCTCTGACATGACTGCCAACCACCAGCAGGCTCTGACTGACATAACATGACTGACAAAACAGTGACATCCCGGTGATTTAAAACATTGGACAAGTAGTCCCCCAAGTAGTCACTACTATATAAAGAGGTAAGCACAATAACTTTATCTTATGACAGATATCTAATCAAAAAAATGTCCAGTCAGGTAAACCATTACTGCTTAAATGACCTACCATTGACAGTTTGGGTTGCTGTACAGAAAGAGAGACTGCATGGTTCAATTGGCCACTGCACTTTTATGGAGGGGTTTGGAAAAGTGTTCACATGTAGGTGCTATACTCAACCCTTACAAAAATGAAATGTTTGCAGCAGATTTGCAGCAAACTTATGGGTGATTTGTGGGAAACAAATGGGTTCACCAGAAAATACTGCCAGAAGTTTGCCAATGTTGGCCGCTAAAGGCAAACTTCCAGCAAAGTTCTGGCAACAATGAGAAGTTTGCCACTATACTCTATAGAGAGTTGGAAAATCACCAAGATAAACTCCACAGGGAGTAAAGAAAAATCTACTCTATAAGCCAACAACTCTTTCCAGAGTCATCTTAACTCTTAATGGGGTAATCTTAGTTTATCTCTATTCAGAGTTTATTCCCAGCTACTCTTGCTAGAGTCACCATTTTGCTTGTCTTTATTTACCCTTTATCAAGTTCTACAAAATCTGAAGGACATACAGACAAATTATTGAAAAATATTTATTACAAAATATTAAGTTAATGTATCAATATACAATATAAAAAGTTTCATTTTTTTTCCTTTTGTAAATGCATGTACAACACATTTGGCATCAAATGGAACAAAGCCACTAGAACATAATATCAGGTTGTTGTTAGTGATACATTAGCTTACATACCAATTTTACTCACTCTACAGCAGGGGTCTCAAACTCAAATGAGCTGAGGGCCACTTCTGCCAATGTCATCTGATTGGAGGGCCACGTCAGTGTTAAAGAATAATACAAAAAAGAACGGCTATTTCCTAAAATGCAATGTTTTTTCAAATACTGTATTTTCAAACACAAAACTACAAACAGAAAGTGCAAGTCTTTTTAATCTAATTTTAGACACCTGTGCTAGCAACCTTAGCTTATAAATAAAATAATGATAAAATAAATATTAATACAAATTATAAAAACAAACAAAAAAGCATAGAAACAGGTAGGCCTATGTGTGTGTTTCACACCAAATAAAAATATTTTCCTCTCATAACTTTTTTTAAACCTGGCAAACTAGGCGTCAGGGTTAAGAAAGCAACACCATTGGATTTTTATATCAAAAATTCAAAAGGCCATGGCTTGAAAGTGGTCAGAGATAAAGTCCTACTGTAAATGTAAAAATCTTTGAGTATAAACAAAAGTTTATGAAGGGGGTAAATTTACTCATCTAATTTGCCACTGGATGACAAGCACCTCAAATGATGCACCATTCAGTAAATACTGGATGAACATATTTGAGCAGGTTTACTTTCTTTTTTGTCATATTACCCACATAACAGGAAAACACCTAAGATGTATACCAACAATAGTAAACTATTACTAGCCTATAACCACAAGGCCTACAATAAAGTATCCTGGTCAAATCAGTTCCTATCGCCGGTGACTTTGTTGTTCTTCAGAGCCCTATTTCTTCTAGCCCTGCTGTCTTTACCACGTCCATTACGGACACTTATCATCACGATTACCACTACAACCTCCAAGCTATGTTGGGCAGAGGGTCGAAATAAGCATGGTATGCTTAGTGGACCGTATACACGCAAAGACGCACCTCTATTCACATGACTCACCGTGACTATTACTGTCAATATACGATCGATCATAATCTACAAAAGGATATTCTCTTTCAGAATCAGAATAGGTGAATCTAAGACGTTTTTCAACATTTGGTGTAGGCCTATTTCTGCTTCAATTTGTGCAAAACTATGGCCTGCATGCTTCCGCGTCATTACAAATGCACGTCTTCATGTTTCTCGCGTGTAACACAAGTATTTCCTGAAAACTTTGTGCAGCGATTTTGGGTCAAGCTCTGGATGTCTAGCAAATAGTGGAGGAGAGTACAAATGAGATTTGTCACCGTACTTGGATCTATCGTCTATTTTAATCAGTATCGTTGTTTGTCGCAATTAAAAATACCCTCAAGGGCCGGATAACATTATTATTTTGACATACGTCGCGGGCCGGGAGTTTGAGACCCCTACTCTACAGTCTGTACTGAAGCATTCTAGCATCACCGACATGTTTAAGTCCACACATTCTAACAGTGAAGCTACACCATAGTGTAACTGAAGCGTTCCGTTCGCATAGCGTCTGCTGCAACAATTAGCTGCCACTATAATCAATGGAGGTAGCTACACCAGACATGATGGCGGCGCGTACGTTCGGAAAAAATATACCATTCATTTAAAATTAATTGTATGCGTCGCGAATGGAACGCTTCAGTTACGCGCCTGGTGTAGCTCATACCTAAGGCATGATCCAATGGATGGGGCCTAGAAGAGATTTTCAAGATTACTTAAAGTATGATTCATTTCCTCAACACTTTGCTTATCACTCAAAAAACTGAATAGTTTCCTTAAACTGTATCTCATGTACAACTTAGAGGTGGAGCAGAATGCATAACAGTCAAGTCAAGTCAAGTCAGTTTTATTTTTAAAGCGCATTTAAACATGCACAGAGTGCAACCCAAAGCGCTCCACAAACAAGACATATAACAAGACAAAAGATGCCGGATGGAGCGGCATAGTCGCCAGCGTGCCCATGACATCAAGACATGACAAATACATTTAAAAAATAGCAAATAGCAACCAGCATAGCAACCACCACAACTGACCTAGCAACAGCCTAGCAACCACCTCAAGTACCCAAGCAACAGCATAGAAACCACCTCAAGTACCCTAGCAACAGACTAGCAACCATGTCAAATACCCTAGCAACAGCCTAGCAACCACTTATACAGTTACAACCTAGCAACCAACATAGCAACCAATGGGTTTAACCTAGCAACCAGCATAGCAACCACCACAACTGACCTAGCAACAGCCTAGCAACCACCTCAAGTACCCTAGCAACAGCATAGCAACCATGTCAAATACCCTAGCAACAGCCTAGCAACAACTTATACAGTTACAACCTAGCAACCAACATAGCAACCAATGAGTTTAACCTAGCAACCAGCATAGCAACCACCACAACTGACCTAGCAACAGCCTAGCAACCACCTCAAGTACCCTAGCAACAGCATAGCAACCATGTCAAATACCCTATCAACAGCCTAGCAACCATGTCAAATACCCAGGTAACAGCCTAGCAACCACTTCCACAGTTACAACCAAGCAACCAATATAGCAACCAATGACTTTAACCTAGCAACTAGCATAGCAACCACCACAACTAACCTAGCAACAGCCTAGCAACCACCTCAAGTACCATAGCAACAGGCTAGTAACCATGTCAAATACCCTAGCAACAGCCTAGCAACCACTTCCACAGTTACAACCTAGCAACCAATATAGCAACCAATGAGTTTAACCTAGCAACCAGCATAGCAACCACCACAAGTACCCTAGCAACAGCATAACAACCACCATAACTACCCTAGCAACAGCCTAGCAACCATGTCAAATACCCTAGCAACAGCCTAGCAACCACTTCCACTGTTACAACCTAGCAACCAACATAGCAACCAATGAGTCTAACCTAGCAACCAGCATAGCAACCACCACAAGTAACCTAGCATCAGCCTAGCAACCACCTCAAGTACCCTAGCAACAGCCTGGTAACCATGTCAAATACCCTAGCAACAGCCTAGCAACCACCACAACTTCAACCTAGCAACCACCATAGCAACCAACAGGATTACCTAAGCAACCAGCATAGCAACCACTTAATTTGGCATAACAACCAACATATGTACCCTAGCAACACTATTGCAACTGTATCTGCATTATTTGTTTTTACTCGGTATGATATTTTACATCATATTTTTTTGCATTTTCATGCACTGTATTTCCTTCAGGAAATGCTTTTCTAGTTACATACTGGTATCATATTTGGTTGAGTAAATATTAACATGATAAAAAACATATAGCATTGTACAATACAGGAGCACGAATTGACATGTACCTCATGTTACAGAGGTAACGTTAATGTTAACTTTCAACCTTCGTTAGCAGTTAACTTAACGTTAGCCCCTGAAGGTCAACACATTTCAGCATGATATCTTGACCATACATTTACATTAAGTTACACTCCTCTTTCGCGTTACCGCTTATCGTTTATCATTTTCGAGGCACACTACATATGTAAAATAAATCTCTAGTAAGTGTATTTTAGATGAACATCTACTCACCTTCAACTGCACTTCAGAGAGATTCTTCTAATCAGGCTCCGTGGCGTCCCTGCATTCTCTCAAATGGAAGGAAGTGAGTGATAGGCTACTAACGTTCTTCTCTGATGTGAGATACCAGAGGGCACGTTCCACCAGTTAGTAATTTGTCTGGGCCCTTACACTCTTGCATGTAACAAACATACAATAATAATAATTATTATTATTATAATAATGTTTGTTTGCTTTGCCTTCTCTTTGTGAACAGCTACAGGCTTGATAACAGAGACTCCGTTTATAGCCTGGTTTATGGGTGATAGCTTAGCACTATTTGCCTATTTTACCCCCACATGAGCGGCCGACATCATGCCCAACAACGACGCATCCTTCAGGTTGACTGAAATGCACCAGTCGCCCAGCTGGACCGTTTTCAAGAGCTGCTAAACCGTCAGCATTCTGAAGGGCCAGGCTACGTAGCCGTTGAGCACTCATAGGTCCAGTATCGGGCACATTTGACCAGACTTCTTGGGAACCAGGAAGTACTTGGAATAAAAGCTGCTGTGAGTGTCCGACGCCGGTACTCGAACAATGGCGGTCTTCAACAGTAAACCCTGAATCCTCTGACTGCGGGCCCCTGGAGGACTCGACGACTCCCCGAAAGGGAGGAGGCGTCCTAGAAAACTGGATGGAACAGCCCTGGCTTAACGTTCGGTCGAGCCAATTGAGCAAATGACACAGTTGTCGCCACATCTGCAGTCTATCTGACAGCGGGCGTGCCTGTGAGCAGGGAATGGTTGCAATGAAAGACTGATAGCCAATCCAGGCCCTCTCCGCCGCTGAGGTTAAAGAAAGAGCCCATCCCAAGAGGGGCCTTTCATGGTATTTCCATCGCCAGCTGCATGGGAAAAAACAGAACACAAAGGGTTAATTGTGCCTTGCATTCTCGGTGACCACAGGTAATTTCGCATGGAAACAGTCTATTGAAAAATTCAGTAAGCCATTTAAGTTCCCTTAACCAATCAGCAACGTTGGGGAATGACGTATGCTGTGCGCCGGAGTTCAGGCTCTTACGCTTACCACTTCCGCTGTTCGTCAACACCGAGTTGGCCCGCATGTATAGGAGAACCGGGACGAATGAAACACTTTTTAATTAAACGTAATTTACAGAGACATCGCAAAACACTGAAAGTTCATATTTTGTCACTAGCAACCTACATCTGTCCTCTGACAAATACAGTTGCATTTACAGCACTGAACAAAAACGTTCAAGAGTTATTTAAGGAGAAGTCGAAGGTGCGTTTTGTTTCATTCGTCCCCTTGCTGGGACAAATGAAACAGCATGGGGGACGAATGAAACATACAGCTTAAATTATGTAAACTTCCCACAACTTCAATATTTGACAACATATCACAAATGGTACTTCAAGTATGTGTTATTTTAGATAGATTGCTGCTGGACTATATGCCTTGGTTCATGTCTGTTAACAACTCATCGCCGTCATGGTGAAGCGTGTATCTTGCGGTTATGGAAATACCATGCACTATGCCATTAATATAGCTAGAATAATGCATGTTTCGAATTATATAATGTTTCTATAGTACAAAATGTTATTTCACTCTGTTTTTACGTGGTTAAACCCACCACACATCCAACTAAGTGCCCTTCATGACCCAAAGGCCGTCAGTCTCCATATGTTAACATGGCAAAACTCGACCCCCTACCTGATAGCCCCAAATATATTTGCATCTTTCTAAAACGGCTTTTCCATGTCTCACCTGCATAAAATATAGTATAAACACAGATATGTGTGCATTGACTTAGAATAAATGGGTTACTGCCTGGTCGGGACAAATGAAACAGGTGTTTCAATCGTCCCGCCATAGACATTTAACATTATAGGCTGTTTTGCATCCATTACAAACAAACATGCAATGTGAACGTCTGGGATTGGGGAGAGCACTAAATGCTTTATTGAGCAAGCATTAAGTCAAATCTTTAAATGAAAAACACTCTTTTATACTCATAAAAAAATAAACAATTTGAGTCCCTTTTCTGGTTTGTTTTGGATGAACTAGAGTGGTGGACACCGAAATTTTGACGATGGGTCCTGTCTCGACTTTTCTGACTCTTTTTTCTGAATCCCACACCCCTAACCTAAAGAATGCTTCTAACTGCTGAGTTGGAAGCCTGGGCTTTTAGCTCAGTGGTTAGAGCGTTTGACTCCGATGCTGGTGTGTGTTGAGGTGGTGGGTTCAAAGGCCATGAGTGGTGGACGAACCGACATCGATTTACATTATCGATGTACATTACGAATCGGTTCACAACCTTTTCTGCTCGCTCAGACTCTCATTTACGTTGCAAGCAGCGCGTTCATCCCACTTCCGGTTTTTCCGGTTGACTGAAATGTTGACTATTCTTTTTTCATTTCAATACAGTATATGATACAAACCTCAGTTTAGATAATCATATTCACACATTTGTTTTTGCCTAGTTGACATGGCCATGATAATTGATAATATAAAATGAATGTGCACCTTAAGCAAATGATAAAAAATCTTTCAGAATGCTTTCCATTCAACTACATCGAATCGCATCGCATCGCATCGAATCATACTAAATCGTTTTTTATGAACATGTATCTTTTCTTGTATCGAATCGTGTCCATGTATCTAGATGTGAATCATATCGTCTTTTACATGAGAGATTCACACCCCTAGTCTGTGGATTATGAATATCCAATAAACCATTTTTTTATTTGGTCGAACTGGACTCATTTGTCGTGGCACGCCCCCAAATGCACAATTGTTATGCTTATCAGCCTAAGTAATTCCTTTGAAAACAATGGCAAGGGAAATAATAGTGGCAACAGCAATCTCAATGTATATTAAATTAAAAAAAACTAGCCTAGAAATTGCTTAACCATCTTGTTATGCTAAAGTTGCTAATCATGGGTAAACCACCTTAAAAACAGTTGGCAGTTGACAGTTGGCCTTTGCTAATTTGGCACGCCAGCCCATTATTAATATGCTATTCTAGAATGAATCGTTCAAAACATAAACGAACATTCCAAGAGATTCCGCCCCGTAACTCATTTTTTTTCATGGGTTTTACAGGGTTTAACAGGTTATATTCATGTTGTCAAATAAGCCATTACTTCAATTCATCATGTTTCCTTACTCTCTGACAACATATGGTGATCATTTTTGGAATGGTTACAATTTATTTTTCATTATTTCCTACATACTGGTCCTTTAACTTTGTGACGTTAGCCATTGAACATATGATAGATAGGCTACGCAGAAATTCTACTCACACTTCCTTTGCCTTCAAAGTCATCAAAGTTAAAAATTTATTTAAGTATTATTATTAATATAATCCTCACAAGTGATATCAAGTCGTGTTAATGTTGAAACTACCACACATGATCATCTTCAAAAACAGTCATGGTTAACAAACAAAAAAGTTATTGCCTAGCACTGCTATCTAGCACTAGAAGCTAATCTTCTTAACACTTTTCTGACCTACGGTCAATCCATCGATAACCTCAAAAGATTATCGTTAGTGCCGTTTTTCATTAGGTTTACTTGCCTCTATCGAATGCTTTACCTTAACATACAATGGTATTGTAGGCTACATAGCTTTGTTCATGAGTTTCCGTGCTGGCTGGACTGAGCTTCTTATCCAAACCATAGACTGTATATATAGAACTGGACAGTGTGGTTGTATTCAGCAGTGTTCTATGGAATTGAAGCCGCCAAGGCGACGCCATCTTGGAAAATTTGCAACCAATTTGAAGTGCGGGCGCGCAGAAGTTGAAGCATCGCGCCAGTGAAGAGGAGTCGCTGGTCAGGCACCGCCCACTGGGCGAGTTAAACACGCCCCTTGTTGAGTGAAACCCGCCCCCTTCTCCTTTCCACAACGCAGGTCGATAATGAGGTCGACTCGGCGCCGAAGGCTAACTGGTTGGATGAATTTTGCGGTTGTGAGTTAGCTAAACAGTACAAACAACAATCTTCGGTTTGTTCTTGTCTGGTAAGTGTTGCTGAAACTTTTTTTGTCTATTGTTGTTCTTAAATACGTCTAAGAGGGCTTATTATGTTGATTATAGACTGTGACAATTTAGTATGGTGAATACTAATGAGCTAACAACAGAAATACGGACAGCGAATTACATGCTAACGTTAGCAGCTACATTAATGTTACCGTCAATGGTAGTCGTTTAAGTGATGATTAGCACACAGCTCCCAACTCCGCAAGTTAATAACATTCACACCGCATATTTAAATGTGTAGTTAACATTAGGTGGGCTGTGAAGTTCATTGCACACATATATTTAATTAATTGGTATTACTAGTGGTGTTGAGTGTTTGATTAGATGCTTTGAATGTTGTTGACTAACTTTATTGTAACTTTCCTTTTTTGCAGATGAGGTATGGGTGATGGCTGAATGTACAGGAGGTGGCGGCAAGGTGGTCTCCATGGTCTACATCGGTATGCCTACATGAAGTGGTTTGGCTGGGGTGGTCTGAGGTGGCATGTCCTCCCCCTTTCTCCAAGTCCCCTGACATCCATCTCCCTGACATCATCCCCCACTGTCACTCAATCAACCTGAAGCCCCTTATACATGGGACATGGCACAGCACCACTACGTTCTGAAAACACATGGCTTTCAATAACTTACGTGGCACCAAGAAAGGTCTGCCGCTGCTCTGAACCTTCTGTTAATGTGACCTCATTCATACTTGAGGCTGTACACATCCCTTTGTTTCTATTTTCTTTATTGATGTCACCCAAACTTCAACTTTCTGTATGCCCCTGAACTCGTGTCAGAAACACCCAACATGTCAATGATCCCAGGAACTAGAAATGAACCGAGTATTCCTCTTTTTTAAAAATATTAAATTTATTTTACTATCACAGATAAAACTAACAACAAACACACATGAATACAATAACGAACAATGCACATATTATTCAAGATTGCAGTACACAGTTAAGCTCAGCTAGTTAAATTCCCCCCTAATGTCCAAGTATCCCTTTAATGTTCAAATGACCCTTTAAAAGTCTGTAAGCCACGGCTCCCGGTGCAACGGAGTAGGCCTAAGGGTTTCCCCAAGTGGGCGTGACCAATGACGCAGGCGGTAGGAATCCCCGAGTGCTCGCAAAACTCAGGCGGTGGGAATCCCCGAGTAGTCGCAGCACTCCCTCGATGCAAACACAAACACCAGAAGTCAGCAAAAGGATGCATGCTTTTTAGTTCAATAAGACAAGCCACAGATAAAGAAGAAATTGACTTTCCTGTCGGGAATATGTAGTGTGCTCCTAGTCACAACCCCTCATGGAATGGTTCGGTGGACGGATGAATGGACTCCAGCAGGCCGCGAGCTCACACTGTAAACGTAAATGGAAGAACTCAGCAATGTAACGATCATCAAGACAGTGAAGCCACCAGAAAGCAAGGCGGATTAGAAGAAAGATTACGTCCCTTGAGGGAATACTTCCGTGCGTTGAGGAGTTCAATCGTTGGTTCGTCTCGCGGCCCACTATTCCAGAAGTCGGCCGTCACGGAAGAGAGGGGTCGGTGTCCAGATCGGAGCAGCGCACCGTGGTAAGTATTCCAGTCTCTTAAATAAGTCCAGCAATAGCTGTTAGGCTGATTGGGAGGCGTGATGGCTGGTAAGTTGATGGGGACACCTGGAGCTGTCGCTAATGTCCGCAGTAGGCTTTTAGGCTTGTAAACAAACACACA
The DNA here is from genome assembly GCF_017589495.1 of Alosa alosa. Taxonomy (NCBI): domain Eukaryota; kingdom Metazoa; phylum Chordata; class Actinopteri; order Clupeiformes; family Clupeidae; genus Alosa; species Alosa alosa. The sequence continues at coordinate 32,979,072 of NC_063200.1, forward strand.
TGCTGAATTGCAATCAGAAAAACACTGCACATCGCCACCACAATCTTTGCTGTGCTCACACTCCATTACATTTGTGTCATATTGTGTCACATCACACTGTGAACATGCCAACCAAGAAAAATAACATAAAGCCATACTGTCTCATCAGGCATAATAATCCCATCTGACACTCACACAAATTGTAAATTGCAATGCGCCATTTAACCAGTGGTGTAGTCTAGTTAGCTGTAGTGGTGGGTATACTGTGAGCAACCCCAAATGTTATTTAATATGTATCGTAACCATAACCATCATCATCATAATGTGGTATTTTCTTGTGCACTTGAAACAAAGAATAAAAATAAGTTTCTTTAAATGTAGTACAACTTTAACACATCACACACTGAACAGCAAAGTAGCTTCCTGATTATGTGTAAAATGTTTACAGAGTATCCTGATGTAGTAGGTCCATGTTCTCATATTTTTACAGCTGACATGAAGGCTGCAATATTACAATTTTGATTTATAATGGAGCACCCTCTCTGGTGAAAGACCAGCAAGCCTGTGGTAGAGGCATACGATTACAGACATATTGAGAGAGCCTGTCAATGAGTTGTCACAGTTTTCAATTTAGACATATTATTTTGAAATGGGGTACGTCTACGGGAGGATTTACACATCACTGGCAAGACCTGATCAAATCATACCAATGCAAAATGCTTCTCCAGCAGTGCAATCGCAGGTAACAACGATACCTTAACTCAGCATTTTCAGATACCGCTGTTATGAGCATACTAAGCAAATTGTCCATTTGTAACGTTGAATCCTACCTCATGTTAAGCTACGGTCCAATATGTGTTCACTAAAAAACAAGTAACGTTATTTGTCTGGCTAATTAATAAATGGTCATACCGAGGTTGTCGACCTAGCAGGCTAGGTGACGTTTATTGCCATTCGTGCAAAACTAAGCAAGAGTTAATGTTGAAGAAACTTAACATCGCCTTCTCCCAGTGACTTAAGTGTATTCAAATGAAGTTGCAATGGTGGTGGCGGCAATCACTGGTTACATTAAACCATTTGAAACAAGTAGGACTGTAAATGATCGTGACTATGGCTAATGTTACTTCGGATCAATATAGCAGAGCCCTTTTACTTTACCCATCAACTGGCTGATGGTAGCATGATTTAGCATGCTATAAGCTAATATACTTAGCATCTATGAAAGAATAGCACATATATTTTTTCACTAAGAATCTGTCACAACTAACAACGATGTCTCTTACAAACAATTACACAATGTATGACTATCAATATGTATTTAATCAGACTGTGATAAGATATAGCCTAATGATAATAACAGCAACACTTATTTAGGTTAGATTACGTGTCGATATTAGGTGTCGTTAAAATAAGGTAGCGACAAAGCGGTGTGTCTGCTGCCAGCCAGCTGTCAATCATAGGTGTATACACGCCCTTTTTAGATTTGTTAAAATAACACAAAAAATAATAATTTCAGCGAGAAAAGAAAAATAGTGTGTATTGAAGCATCTTGAAAATGACTTTTTCGAATAAAATGTTGTAGATGCAAAAATAGTTTTAGGTGAGAAAAGTGACACGGAAAGTTGGCTACTTTGAAATTGAAATACATGGAGATGGGCGGAGTTACGCATTGTACTGCAACCAGCCACCAGGAGGCTCTGGACTAGTGCTCGCATCACTCTTAACAGACGGCACACTGTCCAGTTCTATATACAGTCTATGATCCAAACAATACGGTCAGAGAATGTCTAATAAGGGGAGAACCTTCACTCTCGGAACGCTTCCGGTGTGGTACTGCATCAAGGGGCGTTCGCGGGCGAGTCCAGAATGAATGGAGGTCTATGGAGCTGTACCCCTCATAATCCACTTTTCTCGGGATATAATTTTTTTCAAATAATTTGAATATTGTATTCAAAGGGGAGGCAAAGACAATACACTTGGTTGAGTATTATATTTTTTAAAGTCACTTAATTCTTCTAAAAAGCCTGTCAAACGTGTCAATGACGTCATTCATTAGCATGATCATAGCATAGCATAGCGTGTTATGGGCAACAACGACCCAACCTGTAAGAAAACGAAAGGACATGACTCCCCGGATTATTTCACTTTGATTGATAATCCATATCCATTTTGGCGAAAAAATAAAATAAAATCTGAGGGTTTTAGTTGTTAAATAGGTGAAAACAATAAATGTAGCCATGTAGCTCCATAGGACCCCTTGTATTTTGACTCACCACATCGCCATCTAGGTGAACTCTGGTGAACTGCAGCCAAATTCAGTTAGTATGGGATTAATAGAGAGTGGGGCTCTCCGTAGACGGGCTCTGATACGGTTGTCTCCCTACGGTGCGTTAGCTGCCCTACAACCGGACTCGCTAACTATACTTCTTACGGGAACCTCAACGTTACATACAAGGTAGCTGAGCCTGTTTTGCCGTCTATTGTTTATGTAGATAATACAGAAGCTACAATGTCGGCACAGGATATATGCTATATTAAGTTATGGCATTTCAAAAAATTCCTAAAATGAATGGGCTTCTATGGGGGTTAGCAGAGAAGTGGTCCCTCCAGCCTCCATTCTTTTACTTCCGGGAATTCGCCTGCCCCCTTGGAAAAATCGCACGGACACTTTATAAGAGGGGTGTGTCGTCTAAAGAGGTCTATGATTACATGAACTGCGGCTAGAGGAACTAGATCTACAATCGCCCCCAGTTCCCTGTAGTGCGAACACGGAACTACAAAAAAACAGTAGGCCATATAAAATCCCTCCAGTGTGAAAACACATTCTGACTACAATAACCTTCATAACGATAGACCACAAAGGAAACGAAATGTGTTTTCTTAGATGTAGGCCTAACTTAGATGTAGTAGGCTGGCCTAAGATGTAGGTAGAACTTCACTCTCTCTGTTTCGTCAGCAGGTTTGGTGTTACAGCGCTCCTCCCCTCTCCTCTCGCGGCTGGAGTTATAGATCATTCACTGTTCCGAATCCTAACCACACGCATTCCAATGAATTTAGTCCTGATATCTGATGATTTAGGATTATTTTCCAGGAGTTGACTTTGCCTGCGCCGTGTGGTCGTTATCCGTAGTCGGTCGGTGTGGAATTTACAGAGCAGCTTTCCCCACCGAAATTTAAGGTGCAGATCGGTATGCCAGTATACTGGGCTGCTGTTCGACGCATGCTGTCCACAGGTAAGTCCGGTGCTCTGGGGTGACTGTACAGGCTAACGTGACTGATCACTGTTAACGTTAATTGCTCAGTCGGTTTTGCATTGTCGCTTAGATAAATAAGAAGCATCGTGCGTTACCCCAAGTGCAAACAACATGTCACCAGCCCCACCGGACGACGAGGGGGCGAGATGGTTCGGTTTGTCGGGTGCTATTGTCTAAATTGTTGCCTATGCATATGTCATAGGCTTCAAAACGGTCGTTCTTGTGAAAGCTAGGCCAGATAAATATACCGGTAAGTGAACGGTAATGTAATCATAGCAACAGGGATACAGATTGAGTAGGTAGACAATTTAAGCACGTGCTTTCAACACTTAAGCAACACAAAACTAGGAAACGAACAGGTGGCTGAATAGGCCGCTGTGTACTGTGAATGTACACGTTTAATATTTTAGAGCTATAACGTTATACTATTATAAATTGTCTGTGGGTGTATTCGTGACAAGCAATGATAGTGGCATGTCAAGAGCGTTTTTTCATGGAATAAATATGCCAAGAATGACCAGATGGGAGAATTTATATGGCAATAACGTAACGTAGTAAGGTCAGCTCAAATTCATGTACGTCTAAGGCTTATTGTCAAAGCGTCAACGTTTTGTCTTGGCCAATTTATGGAGAATTTGTAGACTATTTTATGGTCACTTAATGTAGCCTAACATTATGTACACTAGGCTAATGACCATAAGTATTCTACTTAAACCTAACCAGTCTGTTTCCTGAAATATTTGGAATGAGCTAATAACATTGACTTTGCAGCAATAAAGACTTAGTTTTCCTGTGTAACTATGTGAGTCAAATATTACCTCACAAAACCTATTCCTAAGTAAACACCATAACTTAGTCATTTGGGTGTTGCTGCAGACTTCAGCCTTAAAGGAGCACACCAACTTCTCTGTTCTCTGCCATCTCTGACCATATGAGTAAAATATTAGCAGTGCTGGGAAAAAAGTGCCGGTACTCATCATGGTTAACATGTATCGGACGGTGTATCGATATCAGCAAATATCGTCGGGAATGGAGACATCGAATGGGCTATTATTTGTAATATTTATAGTGAATAAAATATCTAAGACATATCAGCAGAGGTGGGACAAAGTCACTGTTTGGCAAGTCATAAGTAATTGTCTCAAGTCTTAACACTTAAGTCCAAGTCAAGTCCCAAGTCAAGACAGAGACGTCTCAAGTAAGTCCAAGTTGTGTCTTACCAAAGCCAAGTCGAGTCCAAGTCCTTATTTTTTTCGAGTCCTAAACAAGTTACTGATGGGAAGCACTGACGAGCCAGACCACATCAAGATGATAGGATTGATGATATGTCTGTTGCACAATGTTCTTAGCCTGGCGGGGCCATCCTATATCATTGAGATGTATAGTCTGGCATCGAACCATTCACCTCTCTTAATCCAAGGGGCGGGCAGAGAATTGTCTTTCAAACTGCCTAGGCATGCAATAGGCCAGCGCTACGACCATATCCGTATCCGGTCGGCAAACGGCAAATACATCCTTCTTCGAAAAGTAATGACTTAAGTGCATTGTGTTGCTCAACTTTCAAAGAAAAGCACAAGTCCAACTCCTCCAAAGTTGACGCCAACGCCGATTCAAACAACCGCTCTTCATTCGCCATAGCCACCTTCCTTGTTGTTCACAGTCGCAGGACTGTCGTTATCCTATTAAGCCCGCCTTAAGACTCTAACAAAATAGAGCGCTGTGATTGGAGAACATCCACGGTGCTAAGCCAATAGAAATCCCTATGGTTCGATACTAGACGTACAGGCTGAGCAAATTAATTTGCCGCCGCTAGGGTGCGTCTAGATTTCTAGGCTACAATGTTCTTGCTTTGACTAATATTTAGACCTTTTATATCATTATTATTATTATTATTATTTATACATTCGCCTTTTCTTTCTATTTACTATTATTATTTTTATTTGATTTTTGTTATTATTATATTATTATTATTAATAATAATAATAATAATAATAATAATAATACAACATGCACTTACAGCAGAAATGGTAAATATAAGTATAAACATATAACAAAACACTGTACAATAGAGACAGTAGAAGATAAGAAAAACTAACAAAACTAAATACTAAATATACTATATAAATTAAATAAAAAAAATCCACAGTGTGCTTGAGTGTGATCAAGCATGAGACGTTTGCAGTGACAGGGCCGGGACTGGCCTGTAGTTCTGTGTGCATGGTAAGGTGCTCAAGAGAGTGAGTGTCATGGTGAAGGTACAAAAAGTAGTCCAACTAGGGCAACTAGGGCTGGGCGATAAAACGATAGCGATATAGACATGTAATCGATATCAATAAAAATACGTTCGATAGAAAATTCGATAATTAAAAGCAACACACACCTCCTTATGTTGTCCATAAATAAATAAATAGGCTAAATATATCTTGCATTGTATAGCTATGTGCAACTCTACCAGAGTAGGCAATAGAAGAAGGCCTACCTCAACACAGACTCTCAATGAGTCCTTGCTCCGTGCACACACACACACACACACTCTCTCTCTCTCTCTCTCTTTCTCTTTCTTTTTCTTTCTTTCTTTCTTTCTTTCTTTCCCTCCAAACAGGCGCATCCCCCCCTCAGCATGAACATAATCCAAACATTCACAATCGTGCAAGACGACTGGCTACATTGCTATTAAATCCGGTTAGCATCATTAGCAAGCTGCATGAATTTGTTCAAAACTGTTGCATTCAAATTGACTGCTAAGTTCTAATCATCTCAATCCCGATGCAAATGGAAAAGTACTTTTCAAGACTCAAACGGGCCTGTCCCAAGAACAAAAGGTATTCATTTGAAACTTAAACACACGTGGGGAAACTGAACAGTCTAACCAGTAGACTATGATAAACTAGCAAATTAAGCTACTTTGTTTACAATATTTCCAGGCTTCAACCAGTGCTGCTTTTCATTCAGACTTATGTGCACATTTATTTATTTGAGTGTTTTTCATGATTGTGTTGCTATTTCTTTTCCCTGTTTGCTTTGATTGATAACTGAGGTGATTAAAAGAAAGTTTAAAATAAAAGTGTTTAAATTGAACTTTCAATTGGTCCTTATCTGAAATAGATTTTTAAAAAAAAATCAATAATTATCGATATCGACTGATATTAAATACTTATATCGTAATACAGTTTTCAGCCATATCGCCCAGCCCTAAGTCCAGCAGTGCCTAAATAGCCTATTACCTGGGAATTATTATTTATTGAACTGCATAATTTTATTGAATGAAAGTAGTGATAAAGACAATCATTTGTATATTTGCCTCTGAAATTCTCATTGTGTTGGTGTGAAGGGGATATCCGAATCTAAACTTGAGTCTATCGACTGTTTAAAGTCGGGTTCCATTATTGGAGCTGGCAGGGGACAGACATGTCATACCCAGCATCATTTCTGCCTGTTGAGCGTATGGCTGGGAGTTGTGTGGTTAACACATCCGCTGTGCATTTAAACAAGACCAAAAAAAAAGGGTCACAGTCATGCCACTATGCACAGTGGTTGAGCTCTAGGAGACTGTGATGTTTGTATGGAATGCACCTTTGTGGCAAAGCCTGATTAAAACTAATTGTTGAAATAAATAGTTTTGTGTATCTTTTTTATAAAACATTGGCCATTGCTAATGACACAGCAGTGTTTCCCACAGAATTGGATTCAATTTGTGGCGGTAGCTGACTTGGACAACGGGGGGGGGGGGGGTATTAAGATCGTCTTGGTAGTGTATAGAGCTGGAAAGTCCCGCCCTTTCCGCTGGACCTCTAGATTGAAAAATCGTCAATGCAAGTGAATGTGAGAAAATAATTATTTTCTGGTCCCGTTTGATTTGTGCCATGAATGTGAACATATGTCGTCTGTGAATTTTTTTTATATAATTTTTCATGTTACGAGTTTGACAGTATATTATATGATTCTTCGGCTATCAGTTGTGGAAAAGACATAACGAGAAAGACTACATGTCGCCTGTGACGTGAGCTAGCTCTAATCGCTAACATTAACTGAGATGCTAGTTTTTGTAACGGCAGGAATAAACACACATGGTAACAAAAATATTTGAAACATGTCTAGCTTCACTCAACACATTAACACTACGATACAGTGTGATTGTAAAGTTGGATGGTTCACTGTGTTCAAAGTCGATCTTAATAACCCTCTACATTTCGACGAACTGATGGTTGTTATGGGAAACTAATGATCTGTCGTCTAGCGGAAAGTTGTAGTCCACAAAGTGCTCTCACACAAAGTTTAACCGCATCAAACTTCTACCCGCTTTTCTTTACACGAAAATGTATAATAAAAATTCACAGACAACACATGTTCACATTCATGGCAAAATTCAAACGGGACCAGAAAATAATTATTTTCTCACATTCACTTGCATTAACGATTTTTCAATCTAGAGGTCCAGCGGGGATAACGGAAAGGGCGGGACTTACCAGCTCTATAGGTCTAATTGAGTGCCTGTCACTTTAAGACGTTTGAGGGAACCCTTGCAATTGTAACACAGTTGAAAGGCTGCTGATGTGTGGATGCAATTCATAACGTTTTCTAGTACATAGTTAAAATAAAGGTTCGTACTTCTCCTTGGGACAAGCACTTTTGTATTTTGGAAAACACTTTTCCATTTATATCGGGATTTTGCAAACATTCAGTGTCAGAGTCAATAAAATGAGCCCTTCAACGAAATTGACAAGCAGCTGTTAAGTAGGCTAAGCATGCTAAATTCGACATCCAAACAGTATTCTAACGTTAGCTTTGAGATACTGCTCGATTTCATAACTTAGTTTAGTCTCTTCAATGTAGCCTACTATGTTGTGATAAGACCTTAGCAGAGTTCACTTCAATGCAGCAGTTTTGAACAAATTTATAGCATGGTCACGATGCTAAAGCGGATTTAATAGCAATTTAGCCAGACGTCTTCTATACAATGCTTCTATGTGGCAACAATAATCCTTCAACAATCGTGAATATTTTGTTAAATGCAAATGCAGAGGAGTGGCAGCGGGCTACGAGAGGGAGCGGCCGGGGCAAGGAAAGGCTGCGTGCGTAAAAAGCGCAGCTCAATGGCAATGCAAGGATTTGACCTTATATTTAATTTAAATTAAATTAAACATAGCATATTAATCTGTGGCGGCCGATTTTTATTTCGTGGCGCCCCGCCACAGATTAGTCAATGTATGGGAAACACTGCACAGTAGTGAATCTAGCATACTTTCATTAAATAAATCAATTCAAGCTAAAATTAAAGAGTTAATTAGGCTATACTGAGCCTGATCTATTTATACCAGAGGTTTTCTTAAAATTAAGTTAATACCTTTTAGAAAAATGTCACCTGGGGCAAAACTCCCCCCTGCTATCCTGATTTGCATTTGTATAGCTGACAACATTTTCATTTACATGTTGAAGCCTCCCCTAGAATTAAGAGGAGGGGGGTCATGGAGAGACGACTGCCAAGCAGGGCCCACGTCAATTCACAGCAGTTTTCAAACTTTGTGACGCAACGATGTGACACAATCTCTAGCCTATTACGCTCTGTCTGCCACTGATCGAAATTACATAAGCCTACAGCTTTGATGTAAGTCTATATGTTTAGCCTATTGAATAACTTAATGACAGAACACAAACCATTTTGTAGAAAGATGCGACTTTGGTAGCATAAGTGACATGTCGCTCTGTCTGGCACTCATTGTCTAGCTGTGTGGCATTCTGAAACGTCCTTAAATTTTGAACCATTAGCCTATCGCTCGTGTCAATTTGGGACCTTGCCGTCAGAATTGTCGTTGGTTTATTCATAGTCTTAAAGGGGAACATGGCAACTATTTCAACGTAATAAACCCGTTTAGAAATCATTTGGCTGGTTAAATGACCTGTTCCGGTGAAAATGGTGACTTTCCCCGCTGCGCCTAGCGTCCTCAGGCGGAAAACCAACCTTGCAACATTGAGACTATCGTCCCAGAAAGAGAAGTGAGAAACAAGAAACTAGTTTTAAATCGTGTTTCTTACCTTGTAACATCCACATAGTTCTGCCAAACTTATGCTAACCGTTCGCTAGCTTGTAAACAAATCCATGTGCTTTATCGTTACCTTTTCCTACAGTTTGAAATGGCATAATGCACAATTTCTCCAGCAGAGGGGGAAATCCTGCCAAGTTTCCCTTTAAGTCCAAAGTAGGCTGGGTTATTCAAAGTGTCAGTTTATTGCACATCATTTTGAGTTTTGAATAGCCATTGCACACCGTGTTGGCGTGTTGTTCCAAAATCCGTGGAATCATTCTATGCAAGCAAACTGCATACAGCGAGTCTTTATTGTTGATGTCAGACATGATAACCATCCATATATCTTGCATGTTGACCCGTGATTCAGTGCTGACAACTCTGATTACCCCTCTTTCTCTGGTCCTGCGCTGTGCTGTGTGGGAGGAGGAGTGGCTACAGTAGAGTGGATAAAGCCAAAGTGTGCTGCTTTTACCAATATATTTACCAATACATTTTGCATTACTAATCCAAACAACTTGGCACTGCACCTACTCGTGTCTGTAGCAAGACTCCTGCCAAGTTTGAAAACAATCGGACTAACGGTTCGAGAGATGTGAATAACAGACAGACATGCGTTCCTGCAATTTATAGATAGATTGTAGGTCAGGTATATTTCCCACGTCTTTTTCAGATAAACTCAAATTCAAGATTTTCCAACCTGCTACTAGGAAAAAAAAGTTTGAGAGAGAGGGAGATTTGATCCTTTTATTAATCCTTTACAGGAAATGACAGTGCCACAGCAGCTTCAAGACAGACATAACACCACACATTTACTCTAACCATACCTAATAAGTTAAAATACAATAAATAAATACTAATAAGTGCAAAATTATTAGAGACAGAGAAATCTGGATGTTTTAAAGGTAGGACTTGTCTGTTTGTATTGAGATGGTGGACTACAGAAAGAACAGATATCTGGCTGCAGGCTGTGTTGATTTTCTCACCTGAACATGCTGTTCAGGCTTTGGTGTGGAAGGGCTTTCCAGGCAGGCTCACCCCCCATGTGACTCATGCCTCTCACATTCCTTGCATTCCGACAGCCAGGCCTTACACCTTTTGGACTGTAGTGGAATGTTGGGGTCTTGATATTTGCAGGAAATCCCAGGGGGTGGGTAGACACCAAAGGGCTGTAATTTGGAAGGTTTGAAAAAGTGAACATACAAGTGTGGGTTATTCCAGTTAGCCTATAGCTAAAGGGAGCTTTAGGCTTACTTGAACCCTTAGCAGAATTAGGGCTGGGACAGTATGGATTTTTTCTTACCATGGTTGAAAAGCAAGAAATACACGGTATACTGCTTTAACACCCCAAAAAAAAAAAAAAAAAAAATGGCAAATGCTTCAGACAGTTTAATCAACAAGGCTATCACGATTTTAGAACTGTTACATTCATGACGTTTTTGCTACTGTTAAAACGGTTTCTAATGGCTGCGTCATGTTGTAACAAAGGTAGGTTAGCCTACATGTCGCTGTTAACCCCTTTACGCAGATAGGAATTCCAGCTTCATTTGGAACGATTTGTACTTGAAGACTTTAAGATTCTTTATCTAATGTTTTACATGCAGCACATTGGATATTAAGGGCTTAAATTGAAGACAACAAATGGGCCAAGACATTAATTCACCTCCAGACCTTTATTTCCTTCATTAAGTCTACATTTTAGAACATCATATACAGAGGAAAATGTCAAAAAAGTAAAAAACGCCTATTATTTTTGTAGTTGTCAGTGTGTCCATGGATGGTGTGTTAGAACAGCAGGTCATACACTACATTTCCTGTATCTACATGTTCTTAGGAAGCAAACTCCAAAATTTTAAGCAGATGCATAAAATTACATAGGTTCTACACAGCAATTTCTAATAGGTGCATATAGGCGTTTCCAAGTGTCCATAACCTCTCCAAGCTCTCCAAAATACAAAAACAAGATTTTCCCCATATAGCAGGTTGTGTGTGTGGTATTTTTGTGTTTTGACCTTGTAAATATAAATTTCACTTAATTTCAGGCTAATATTTACACTTATTTCAAGTTAACCAATAAGGAGGATCCTTACCTCTCCAAATGACAAATACTGTATTGAAACTAAGCTAATGTCTTTTAGGGGAAATGTAGAAGTGTTAGAAAACAGTCCACACCAGAGCCCCGTTAGCCAGAACAGTTGCAAATATGATATCTGCAATGTGCTGTTACCACCTCCTACGACGAGGACGGGGGGGTTGGATTTTAGGAGACAAAAAAGGAACACAAAAAAGGAACACGGAACTCCAGAACACAGGAACCTATTTACAATATGTACAGTCAATGTGTGCTCTGTGAAACACAGTCTGTCCACAATAATGCAGAGTGGCACTCTGCAAGACCTGCACATGAAGATTGTCTTCATTTTGCAGTGCACACATTTTCTTCTCCCCTGAGATGTCCTCTGTCTTGGATCAGAGGAGACCTCCCCCACAGTAACAGGGAAACACCCTGTTGGCCCTTCCTCCTCCTGGTTTGAGGAGGATGCCTCACCAGTGGCTTCAGCAGGCGTGGCTGCTTCACCGGAAGTCTCTGCTGGTGGGCATGGCTGTGGCTCAGCGAACTCCGAGAGCTCAAGGCACAGCAGCTCTCTATAGCCCTTTTGGGGGAGAGGGTTCTCGTTCCTCGCCAAAGCCATCTCCTTGTGGAGGATGAAGCTGTTTACCACTGCAATGTCCACAAAGTGGAGGAACAACTTCATGTACCATCGCCGCATCTTCTGGGTGACAGAAAAGTCCGACAAGTCCACGCCCCCCATGTACTTGTTGTACGCCCTCACCGGCTCTGGCACAGGGATGTGCTGGGTGGACCAGGTGCCTGCACGCTTGTCCTTGACCCGCCGCTGTATAGTCTGCCCCCCATAGACTTTGTGGATGGTCGAGCACATGGTGACATCACGACTGTCTCGCCACTTCACAAACAGCAACGGGCCATCCCTGATCCACCGCATCTCTCCACGAGTGGCAGCTGTTGGTAAGGCGTTCTCCTTAGTACGGGGAAAGCCTATCCTGTTCTCCCGTACGGTGCCACATGCTCCATAGCCCAACCCGTGTAGATGCAGGAACAACTTGGAGCTGGTGTAGAAGTTGTCCACGTAAACCATGTACCCTGAGCCCAGAGAGGGTACGTGGAGCAGGTCGACCACTGCATCAAAACTGAGGCCCTGACCAGATGGAGCCTTCGCCTTGCCCTCGTACACGGTGAAGTTGCACGTGTAGCCATTGGAGCTGTCAGCCAGGACAAACAGCTTGTACCCCCACTTCGTGGGCTTATCCTTCATATATTGCTTCATGCTTATCCTGGCTTTACTGGCTACCATGCGCTCATCCACAGAGATGTGCTGCCGTGGGTGGAAGTAGGCCTTGCAGGCAGCTAGGATCTGGTCCTGAAGCGGCTTGAGGCGGCAGAGCCCATCAAAACCAGCCTGGCCCCGGAGCTGGTCATTTGCTGCATCTGCAGCGGGGTCGCTCATATGCAGATAAGCCATGATGGCTTCGAAGCGGTACCCCGGCATAACCGATACTGGAAATGGCTCTCTGTGCAAGGGGTCCTTCCTCCACAGGTCCCGCGCTGTTGACGTCCTCAGCAGGCCATGGTAAACGACGATGCTCAGGAACCTGAACATCTCCTCAGCACTGACGTCTTTCCACTGCCTCTTGCGCCCCTCTGCACACTTCCGCGCAGCGTATAGGTTTGTGTTCCTGCAAAGAGTGTGCATAACCTCCTTGCTGAAGAACAGCTGGAACAGATCAGATGGACGGTAATCCAGGTGACTGTCCACCTGTGGTCCTGGGGTCCTCTTGGGACAGAACTTGAAAGGAGGAGGCTCCACATCTTCCCAGTCTGCATCATGCCACATGTCCACTGGGGGGTCACTCTCCACTGGGGCTTGAGCTGGGCGCTTGCCATGCCTGGCACCACGCTTCGCTGTAGGAGGGCATGGAGTTGAGGGTGGGGCTGGGCGCTTGTCACGCCTTGCTGCTGGAGGGCATGGAGTTGAGGCTGGGACTGGGCGCTTGCCACACCTGGCACTACACCTTGCTGCAGGAGGGCATGGAGTTGAGGCTGGGGCTGGAGCTGGGCCTCTTGCACGATGCTGAGGTGCACTAGTGCTGGCTGAGGGACCAGTGGCAGAGGTACCAGGAGTGGCGATGGGGGGAGACGCTGGAGGCCTGACAGGTGGGGCTGTAGCTGAGGTCCCTTCCAAAGGGTCACTGGAGGTGAGGGAGCGAGGCAGAGGGGCAGATGGTTCAGCACTGCATGAACAAAAAGATGGGACAATATATTAAAATGAGAAATGGCTATATGTTACACTGAGTAATTAATTATATTTTGTGCAAGCTAATAAATGTATCACTCACAAAAAATTGATCACTATACCAACATAACAAGTGCATGTTTGATGGAGTCATATAGTATAAGAACAATGAGCCACATGTAAAAGTTTGCATATTTAAATGGTCACCATGTAGTATTATAAGGCACACCTGCATGGCATGCTACTAACAGGTTAATAGTGATGATAAAGTAGCAACTTTAGGGTGGGCAGCAGTAGCACTGACCACGTGGAGCCGCAGAACTTTTAGGCAGGGTGGCTACTAGCTCGCAACACTGGTACTGTATGCATCTCTAATTTCTATGATAAATTACTCCATTTTACTTGCCAATACATTATAATAGTATGCCTTACCCTTTCCTACACTGTGCAAGACATGGACATATTTATGACGAACAGGCTGCCAAAGTATCTCACTCTTTCTCTCTCTCTCCTACATAACATGCACTGCGTTCAGCTAAATGCAAAGGCTAACATTCGTGAGACTTTTAGTATCTCATTCGCTCGTACGTGACATGCACCATAAAGTTCAGCTATGCAAAGGCACACATCCTTATATATATATACATTTGCATTACTTCAACTACATTACGTGAATAGACACAAGATCACTTACAAGTCAAGGAGGACATCCATGCCCTCCGCGAATGCATCCTCTACCTCGGAGTCCACGCTGCCAGACTCTGAACCACTATCCCCAATCTCCTCGAAGTTGAAGTCCGACTCCACATCAATGAAGGCGTGAATCTCCTCCAAAGTCATGCTTCGTGGTCTTGCCATGATGCTAAAATAGCAATATTATCGTCAGAAGCAAAGATATCGCTCGTCAAAGCTGCTGACTATAACGGCGCCGTGTCTCACCTCTGCGTAATCAACATGCGCATAAGCACTACACGTGGGTCCTTGTTATGACGCACTATCCTTGGAAAGGCATGGTTAGACCAATCAGGGTAAATGACACATCTATGTTTTTGTAAGAAGGCATACTATTCGTTAAGAAAGACCTCAATCACTTCTGGGAAGCCTGACGCGAAATAGGAAGTAATATTAGAGACCACGTTTGAATGTAAACAAGACAAGCGTTCTCACCATAGGTGAAAGAGACCGTCATTTATCAAAACTAGTTAGTTTACAGCAAATAACAACTCTGGAATTATAAAGAGGACATCTTTAGCTTTTGATTCATGTATAACATTGTATGTAAACTTGAATTTGGCGGTCGGGAAGAGTTTGAGAAGATCTTGTTGCATTTATATAGGGTAAATGTTACTGTTCTTCACTGTAACGTGAGCAAGCAAATAAACAACCTTTTTGGACATATCCATGCAGCTGAAGCCAATTATTAAGATATGTTGAAGGTAAATAATTTTATTTTGAGTTTATTTGAACTTAACTTTACATCTTGAACATGTTTAAAGAGCTCCGTTTTAAAGGGAGGCTACTTCCGGTGTAAACAATAGCAACATGCTAGGCTAGGTGAATATAGTTCGTTCTAGTTAACTATTGCATTAGGGCTATCCACAATACATATGCACATAGTTGGAATGTTAGTAACAATGACTAGTTGGTTGTTTTGGATGAATATTGATGACTGCAGGAATAAATTACAAGCTAATTTGAATATTCATAATGGGCCCGCCGGCGGGCCCACTAGGGGGCGCTTCTGCCTAATAGGGTTAAAGGGACACCAGGCAACGGTTTCGTGTTTTCGTTTTCTCGCCCGCCCCTACTGCCTGTAGAAAGAATATCCCACTTGCAAGTTCGGTGTATCCTACCCACCGACCGAAGCAGGATCAGTTTACAGCACAGAGGCAGGCTAACGAAACGCTAGAGATTGTTGCAAACGTGTGTAATGGCAGAGCCGGCGAAGAAGCAGCGAAAACCCTTGACTGAAGACGCAAAGAAAAGGAAAAGAGCTTCAGACCGAGCGAGTGGGAGTTTCGTAGAGAAAAAGCATCAGGCTTGATGGTGTCCCTTTAAGTTAAATTTTTATCAAACTAGTGTCCCTTTAAGTTAAATTCTTATCAAACTAGAAAATATTTTTTAATTCTTTTTCAACTTTAATGGAGTAAGAATCCGTTCATGTATGAATCCTTTCTGGCCAGATTTCACAGCTTTCAAGTCTAACGTCTTTGTGTAAATCGAGTATGAACAAAGAGAATAAAGTGTTGTGCCAGTTAATTCTCTCGTACTTTCGCATAGTAATAAAATAAAAAATGCGGTTACTGTCCCAGCCCTAAGCAGAACTCCCAATTCCAGTAAATTAATAATGTTTAGCTAAGCAAACTTGTATTGCACACACAGAGAAGAGGAGGGTATGCATCCTATTATCTAACTCTGGAGTAAACAGCAAAAAATTTAATTTCCCAAAAAGTTGGTGTACTCCTTTAAAATGATTAGCAATATTAGGCTGTATTTCCTGATGTCAATGTTGTTATCTATATGCCTCTTTTGCTCTGATTCAGATGTTTAGTGGTTTGAGGTTAGTCTTCTCTCTTTGCAGGTGAATACTGAAAACGGAACATAATACAGTGCAATATTGGGAATGATGTCAAAGCTTCCCTACCTTAGCTTATTAAGGTCTGCTGCATATTGACCTGAAAGCAGACCCGTTTGTCCAGGAAGATGTCGACCTGTGGTGAGTTTGCAGAACACGTGTGGAAACCTGGCTCATGTAAGAACTGCTTTCACTCGCGTAGTGCCCACACCACCAGCACTGTCCCCAGCTGCTATCAGACAAGCGTGGGGGGCGGTGAGGAGAATGACTGTGTGACCCTTCCCTCACCCTACTCCAAGCCCATCATTGCCGTCAGGCCCACCATGATGAGCTCAGAGTCTTCTGAGATGGAGGCTAATGATGGCATGAACGCAGAGAAGGTAGAGTGAACCATGAGTAATTTCTGTAATTTCTTCTTTAATTATTTCTTAAATCAGTTCTAAAAGGTGGCATGTATAAGCTTGGCTATCAAGCTAAATGATTTCATCCTGCTCATCCCAAGCAGATTGATCTCAACAAGTCAAGAAATATGTAAGAAATATACATAGGTTACACCTTTATTTGTCCACACATTCTATATCCTTTGCTATGTCCTTCCAATTGTATTTTCAACAAGTAAGGTCAGATTGTTTGCAATGTTACACTGAAGATGTGTAGTTGGCTCGTATATGTTATTACTGGGAAGCTAAAAGTCATTGAAGATAACACATTTGAGTTGTAATGTATTTAAACATCAGTCAGTTGAAGAAGCACTATGCAGGTCTGGTTATTCCTTCGCTGTTTCTGGGTTTTCGCCGGATTTGGGCTCGCATTTTTCACTACACAGCTCCCCCTGCAGCTTCGGTAGCAAGTGACTGCTACACCCCACTAGCTAGCGAGCTAGCAATCAAGAAACCAAGCTAAACACATACAGGGCTCACAATAAAACATTCGAGCAAACACATTGTTCAAGAGACTATCAAACCACATTACAAAGACGAAGTTCACCCAAGGGTAGGCTACTTACAATTTCAACAGCAACAAAGCCAAGTCGGTGTCCGTTTTGCAGTCTTCTTCAAAACTACAATCTGACTACTTTTTCGAGACCGGGTCCAGAAAGTTGCATATTCAGTTTTTCTGCCTGCATAATTATAAGTCATTTTTGCTAAAATTGTTGCATAGTGCTTCCTTTAATAAATTTATTTTTTATAAAACTTCTATTAAAATGTCTAAACTGTTTAGTGTTTTGGCAGGGTTTGCATCATCAAAAGTAATACTCCGTTTTAGAGGATAACAAACCCCTTTGAATATAAAACAAAGCCTAAAGTGCAACTGCTAGGGCTGTAACGATATGCGATTGGAAACCGAAATCGCGACACTCATCCACGATACTGTGTCGCAGTGTAAAAAGGCAGAACCGCGACACACCCTTTCTAGTGTTCACACAGTGCTTTGCAGCTTACGCAGCTGCATAAGCAACACACATCTCTCACTTTACTTACCGGTAGCCTACGTTGTCCAATAATAAATAAATAATAATTTCATACCTCTTGTTGCTTTCATTGTAGAATATGTGTTCAACTTTACCGAACAATATATTAAACCCCCTCTCCTTGCCCCTCTCGCTCTCCCTCCCTCTCACTCTCCCTCCCTCTCCTGCTCAATGAACACGCACGACTTGGCCAACACAATCCAAATAAAACATTCACAATCGTGAAAGCAAGGACGCATAGAGAACTGCTAGCTAAATTACTATTAAATCCGCTTAGCATCATTAGCATGCTGTACATATTTGTTTAAAACTCTTGCATTCAAGTTGACTGATCATCTCAATACCAACATTTCCCAAAAGGGCCTGTCTGTCCCAAGGAGAGCAATTACCTTGAAACTTAAACATACATAGGGAAACTGAACAGTCCAATCAGTAGATAAGCTAGTCATCTATGCTACTTTGTTAGGTAGAGTTGTAATAAAAATAGTAGGCCTAGGCTAAAAGCTAATCTGCATAAAGTGTGCTGTCATAAATATCAGACATTCAGTAAATTATTTTTATATCAGGATATAAAATAATACAGATATATTATAATATATATTATATTGTAATCCTCTGGTGTTCTAAGGTATGGCTATTAAAATGTTATTTTAAATGTTATTAATCAAGACTGTGCCGTGATACACCAACCTCACGATTTGGTTTGTATCGTTACAGCCCTAGCAACAGCTACTGAACATTTACATTGAATTCCGTGGTATGCCGCTGGTTTGTTAGAACAAACAAATCAGCAACAAACCAGCAACTTTTGCTTTTTGCTGCTGGTTTGTTCAGCAGATTTCACAATCACTAAATAATTTTAGAGATTGATAAATCACTTAAAATAGGTATTGATACAGGTAATTAAGATATCCTTGATGTGATAATTCCTCAATGAACATAAATTCTTTTTCAGGAAAATGACAAGAGATTGCAGCTAAAGAAAGTTGTGGATGTGGCCCCACTTTGCGTTGACAGTAACATCTGCAGCAGTGTGCGGAAGGAGACCATATTCCACAATGTCATTCCTGGGAACACAGATTATTCCAGCAGCTTTTCTTCTGGTGCCTTGACCCAGAAAGACTCCAGAATCATTAGAAGCACTTTTGAAACTCAGGATGACAGCCTTGGCCCTCAAACCCTGATGGAAAATGTCAGCAGCACATCCTACAGGCCACAGATTGACAGGGTTAAGTGCACTTTTACATCAAAAAAACAGCAGCAGCAGGAATTTTCATCACCTTTGGGTATCGAGATCAACATAATCACTGCCTATCCTAGTGACTATACCAGCTATCCTACCAGTGAGCTGTCCACCACTTTTCCTTCCCCTACACTTAGCCCCAACTCACGACATGCCAGCTTGTCAGACTCCTGCTCATTCTGCAGTAGCACTGACTCAGTCACGGTACCTGCAAATTTTTATCAGATTGACCCAGAGAGCACTCAGAATGGGCCAATCAGTCCAGAGCCCATTTACGCAGAGAGCACTAAGCGAAAGAGGAGGCCACAACGGGAGAGGAAAGAACAGCTACGGGAGCAGTCAGATATTGAGGTGGAGCCGGAGGTTAAGGCTGGTGACAGTCAGAGGGCCACTATCACAGTTATGGCAGCCCACACAGAGAAGAATAACCGTACTTTCTACCTGAGCAGTCCGGATTCAGCGGTTAGTACACAATGGCCATACCTCAGCCCAACTGCACTTCAAGACCCCTGCAGCCCTTCTTTCAAGTGGCCCACACCCTCTTTCTCCATGGAGACACCCTCCTCAGATCTTCTAAAGCCCAAATCCCAGTGTAGCCCTCCCCTACCACCAAAAAGGAACACCCGTTCCCCTGTCCCTCTTCCTGATTTGAGCTTCATTTCTGTCTCCACAGTGGGCAAATCTTACCATTCCAACACCCAGTGTACAGACCATCTGGCTGGCAATGCCATGGAGAGGAGGCATAAACTTTCTAGCAATACCTGGACCCCAGAGGTCCGTATAGAGGAGGAGGAGGAGGAGGAGACAGAGGCTGAGAAGGGGGTGGCTGATAAGGTCAGGCTCAGTGACCATCCTGCAAATGGGACTTCTGTCTGCAAAGAGTACAACTGTAGCTCTAGTATGCAGGGTGAGGGCACAACATACAATAGTGCCAGTCAGGAGCAAGCAGCTGTCCGAGTCATGCAGGGCAGTTACAGTGGCAGCGGCAGCATGTTGGTAACAGGGACAACAGCAGCATCTCTCATCCATGTTCATGATCTTGCAAAAGGAAAGGTTAACCGGGAGACCACACCACCTCCACCTCCTCCAAAGAAGCAAAATAGGTAAGCTTTCTTATGTTATTATGCTGCCATCTTCTGAGTGGTGTTTATTTAGTAAACAATCAAGTTTGTATTATTTTGTTTTGTATAATTGGTTTGAAAGGGGAAATCAGTGACTATTTAAAACCGAATACAGTTCATTTTCGTTTAAACAAAAGTCTGTTGAACTCGTACTGCACTGTATAGTGCCTTTGGTGTTGTGATAATGTTGGAAGTGTTGTACAGAGATAACAATTTTCACAGAGCTTAAGTGAATCATGCTTCATATTATATAGATTGATTTTTGGCAATCATGGCAATTTTTATATTTAAATCTAGTTAATGATAAACTGATTTGACGCCTTGTATCACTTTAGCCAAGGTAAAAAATCAGTTATTGTACACCAACAAACTAGCCTCATGTGGACAGTTCTTGGCAGTACTTTGTACAATGCAACTCTTCATTGGTCCTCTCCTTTTGTTTCTCTTTCTTTTTCATTCTGAAATTGTTTAGCCTATTTAAGCTGCTATCCTTAAGCATCCAATTGGTTCTTTGTGCTCCACAGTGTTTTAATAATGAATTCCTTGTTTCATTCACAACGTTTTACATTTTCATTCAGATGCACAAAAATAGCCTGCTTGCTTACAATGGAGATTCAATGGGGATTCATTCAATAACGCAACATGTGAAACATAATTCTTGTCTTCACCAACAATGCAGTTGTCTTTTGACTATACCAAGAAGTGAGATTAAAGGCATTGTGTCAGCCAATAATGTAATAACGGCCAATAACGTAATAATTTTAATGTAATAAAGCCAATTCTGTAATAACTTGTCAATAATGTAATAACATTTCTGAACCAATAACGTTTTGCCAATAATCTATTAAGTTATGACATTGTAGGCTGGTTATTACGTTAGATTGATAGATAAATAGGTAGATAGATAGATACTTTATTGATCCTCAAGGGGAAATTCAAGGTCCCAGTAGCTTAAAGACATCACACACAACATACACTTACAACATAAACAGCATGATAAAATAACAAATCCAAATAAATAATATGTGCAGTAAATGATTCTAAATCAAAAATCCACATGAATGTGCTTAGGGATGTATAAGCATGAGACGCTTGCAATGACAGGGTAGGGACTGACCCTGTGATGATGAGTGTGTCTCATGGTGGTAGTGCAAATAAGGCCAACAGTGCAAGATTGGAGTCTAGAGACCAGCATTAAATGTGGACAATATAAGAGAATAATGCAGACATAGTAATATAAAAACTATAGCAGTGCAAGGATAGCAGTGAATATGGTCTAAAGTTTAGTAGAAAGTAGGAGAGACACAACAGTCAATATTAGAGGTCTGAATTAATAGGGTTGCAGCCATTGTCAAGTATTAAGTTAGGCCTCAGTCCAGGCTTGGGGGAAGGAGGCAGGGGTTGTGCATATGGGCTAATACAGTATAGCCAGTAAACAGTGTAAACCAGGGGGTATTATTCATGTCAAAATAATAATGTAATTCGGCCCTTGAGGGTATTTTTAATTGTGACAAAGAACGACACTGATTAAAACAGACAATAGCTAGAAGTACGGTGACATTTCATTTATACTCTCCACCACTAGTTGGCAGACATCCAGAGCTTTGATTCAAGCCTAAATTCGCTGCACAAAGTTTTCAGGAACTACTTGTATTACCATATTACACACGAGAAACACAAAGACATGCAAAGACGCGGAAGCGATGCAGGCCATAGTTTTGCACAAATTGAAGCAGAAATACACCAGATGTTGAAAGTCTTGGGTCTGTTATTCACCTATTCTGATTCTTAAGGAGAATATCTGCCTTTTGGAGATTACGATCGATCATCTATTGACAGTGATAGTCAATGTGAATGGAGGTGCGTCTGTGTGTGTATGCATGAGGTGCCAGTGGTAATCGTGATGATAGTGTCCGTAATGGACGTGGTAGGCCTACAAGACAGCAGGGGTAGTAAAAATAGGGCTCTGAAGAACTACAAAGTCACCCGCGATAGGAACTGATTTGACCAGGCTACTTTGTGGTTATAGTAATAGTTTACTGTTGTTGGTTTACATTTTATTGTTTTCCTGCTCATTTGTAATGTGGGTGAAATGACAAAAAAAGAAAGTAAAACTGCTCAAATATGTTCAACAGTATTTACTGAAAGGTGCATAATTCGAGGTGGTTGCCATCCAGTGACGTGATAATATGCATGGGTAATTATTAGATGGGTACATTTTCTCCCTTCATTAACTTTTGTTCATACTGAACGATTTTCACATTTACAGTAGGACTCTAACCACTTTCAATCCATGGCCTTTTGAAATTTTGATGTAAAAATCCAACTTTTTTTTTTTTTTTTTTTACCCTGGCGCATATACCTGTTTTTTTTGTTTGTTTTTATAAATGTTAATAATATTTATTTTATCGTTATTTTATTTATAAGCTAAGATTGCTAGCACAGGTGTCTAAAAAGAGATAAAAATACTTGCACTTTCTGTTTGCAGTTTTGTGAAATGCATTTTCAGAAATATCCGTTCTTTTTTTAAATTATTCTTGAGCGCTGACGTGGCCCTCCAATCAGATGACATTGGCAGCAGTGGCCCCCAGCTCATTTGAATTTGAGACCCCTGGTGTAAACAGTGTAAGCAGTGAACAGTGGGCCAGAGGACAGTCAGTACACAAACATTGTTATAGGAGAGGGTGGAGAGGCAGACATGCAGAAAAGTATATCTCTCCTCTTCCCTTTTGTGAAGCATTGTAGGGTTGTATGGCCCTAGGGACAAAGGACTTCTTTAGCAGTGTGCATACAGTAGTCTTGAGCTGATCATGCTCTTCTGCTTTGTGATAGCGCTCTGGAGTGGATGACGGTCATTGTCCAAAATGTTGATCAGTTTGTTCAGGGTCCTTTTATCTGATATTGAAGTGATGCACTCCAGTTCAGAGCCATATCTAGATAGATAGATATGTAGCCTAATAGCAGCTATGGAAAACGAGAGGAATAGCGTTTAAAATGTCCATTTAAATTGTAGCCTAAATGTCCATTTAAATTGTAGCCACTGTTGTGCGTTTTAAATCTGAAATAAGAATGTGAGGAGGTTGCTATTAACTTTAAAGAGTGCATCTACAATCAAAACTACAGTATCTACATGCAAATTGAATAGCCTTATGTCCGGTCTATGGATGTCTTGTTTAGTTGACCGCACAGTCACTAGATTTTAATCGGTCAAGTTGAAGACCTGGTGTCCGTTAATGTTTGTGCAAATAGGCTGATTCATGTCCCTTGCAGTTTGCAATTGTGAGGTCCATGGCACGCGCCCCACAGAACTGTTTCATTTTGCGATTGAGATGAACTACGTCCTAATAGAAAACTGTTAGCTTTCCTGGCTAAATGGTATCAGTTAGGCCTGTTACACAACATAAATTGTGCTGGCGACCCAAATAAAATCTCCTGCGACCCAGTCTTTGGGAACCAATGTTCTAGAGTGCTTCAGTGTTGGCTGACCATTCCAGTTTATCGTCCAGGTGTATCTCCAGATACTTGTAAGTAGGGCTGGGTGATATGGCTGAAAACTATCACAATAAAAGTGTTTCATATCAGTCAATATCGATATTTTTTGCAATAAGGACCAGAAGAAGATTTTTTTTTTTTTTTCAATTTAAACACTTTCATTTTAAATGTAAACTTTCTCTGATTTTAATCACCTTTGGCTGTTATAAAATTAATATAATTAATTATAATATAATTATGTATTATAATAATATATTATATTAGTATATGAGCTACTGATATAATTGTTTTACATGATTATTTATTCATGACGGCACACATTATGCAGATATTATATGTAGGCTACTGTTAGGCTACTATTCTCCAACAGCTCTACCTCTTTCTGTCATCAGCGGTCAGCAGCACTGAAGCCTGTTTATATTGTAAACAAAGCAGTTGATCATAGTCTACTGATTGGACTGTTCAGTTTCCCCACGTGTGTTTAAGTTTCAAACCAATACTTTTTCTCCTTGGGACAGGCCCTATTGAGTCTTGGAAAAGACGTTTCCATTTATATCGAGATTGAGATAATAAGAACTTAGCAGTCAACTTGAATGCACGTTTTGAACAAATTTTTCGCAGCGTGCTAATTATGCTAACTTAAGGGAAGAGGAGAGATAGGCATTATATCCACCTTATTTCTTCGACTGACATAAATGGCCATCTTGGCCTGCCCTAAAATGAATTTCAGTAATGTGCATTCATTCTGCCTGCGTCTTGTGTACTTAAAACCAAGAATAAAAACCTCAGTGGAGAAATCTGCACCAAATTTACTAAACAAGCGCTGCAAAATAAGGAACAAAGGCCTCAGTCTAACACATTGTGAGAATGCATGAAAAATAGTCTCTCTCTGAAAACAAAAAGGACATTCCTGACCAACATTTGGATTTAAAATTGAGACAAAAGAATTGACCGCCACAGCCCCATGAACTATTCTCCACTGTAAGTCGCTCACTCTTTTGGCTAAAGGTGGTTTGTAAAATGCTCTCCATTCCGGTGTTCTATCTGGGTTCAAACCAAGAACAGTGCACCACGGTGTGTCCACCAGGGCTTGAAAACAAAATTATTTTTCAAACGTTCCGTTCCGAACGGTTCAGGTAGGCCTATGTTTAACGTTTTCGTTCTTGCATGCGTTCCGCCACCAACATATCGGTCCTGAACCTGTTCGAACGCAAAAAATATTGTTCGCTCTTAAAGTTCCGCAGTGTTTGGCGGGGCCTATCAAGTCTATTTTTGTGGACTTTAGAATAGACGTACTCATTATTTCCCCTTGATTTAGCCTATACTGTAGCTATGCCCAAAAATAATAAATCACAGGCGGCATCCAAAAACATTCAGATGGGCTATCCATCCCATAGCCTACAGACTTACTGTAGGCCTAACCTATGCCTATAAATCATTTCTTATCAAAAATATTTCTGGATACGTGCTAAACTCCTTACCTGGTTGTAGCCTAAGTTTTATCCATATGGAGATCTTCAAAGGCTTGCGCTATAATTCCAACCCTGTTTATAAACGAACCTGTCTGTTGCTGACAAGGCCTATCTCAAATTTCCCGTTAATCCCATTTGCATAGAATAGGCTATAATTGCGCAAACATTTCAAATCCCGACTTTAAAACGACAAGGCGTGGACAGGCAAAATGGGCTATTACGCATAGGCTACAAGCAATTTCCAAATCAGTTTCAGTAGCCTACGCTACGAGCTGGCCTAAGATCCGAAGTGGCAGACGGATAGGTTACATTACAACAGCAAGACAAAATATACACATTTGGACCAAATGTCCATTTATTCGGGTTTTTTTTTTTTTTCAAACTGCAGAAATCAAATTATTAGGCTGTTCGCCTACAATCAAACGAGTAGAACACTTAGGATATGCTTTTGTGAAATTTTATAAAATATATAGAGAACGAAAAAAACCATTATTAACCGGTTTTGTGGATTTCAGAATAACGTTTCTGTTCCGGAACAGTTGAAGACCATTTTGTTTTCGTTTACGTTTTCGCTCTTCGTAAAATTCCGTAAAATTCCGTTCGTTTTCGGTTTTCGTTTTTTCGTTCCTTGAACCGGTTCGGAGCCCTGGTGTCCACCCCATTTATTAAACATTTTTTGTTAAACACACACATGCATGGTATAACTGCTTCCCAGTGACGACATTAAAATAAAGTGATAACGGCTCCTTAGATGCAGAAAACAAATAAGCACTCTCTTCCAAAATAGGTGAGAGCACAAGCCCGGGAAAGAAATCACGCTCATCAGGGCACAGCGCCCCTGTGCAGTAGCCCTGTGCGGTATCCCGCCATTTTTTTAGGAGTTGTGACACCACCCGACAAGACCTTAACCCCAGGCAATCAGCGAACCCCTTCACATTCCCAAAATCAGATCCTGCCAAATGTATCACATTTTTTTAAAATCACAGTCTTTGAGCTGAGAAGCATCTTCTTGATTGCAGGTAATCCAACTGCGGAAATGTCCAAACGCGCACCCCCAATCACAGGCTCATGCAAAAGCCAGTATAAGGAGGTTACTGACCCCTGCCTTTGTACACTGAAGAGGGCCCAAATTCTAAACAGACTCCGATAGAAAGGTGGTAAACCAGACACATTCAGTCCATGCGATGCCATTAAGAAAAGGGACTTGTCCATCCCCAAACCTTTGAAAGTTCTTAAGATTGAGCAGCTCACAAGACTCCAAGCTGCATCCGTGGGCCCAGCCAAGAGTCTCTTTATGAACTGCAGTCTGAAAGCTGCATCAATGCTTTGCAGATGGATAAGACCATGCCCGCCTTCGTCCTTCGGTAAAAACAAAATAGACTGTGGGACCCAATGTAACTGATCCCAAAAAAAAAAAACTAAAACGGACTGTATTTTGTACAAGAGATCCGGTGGAGGGTCCACACAGGCTAGACGATGCCAAAAAGATGATGCCACCAAGTTGTTAATAATAAGTGTGCGCCCCCTATATGACATCTTTGGTAACAGCCACCTCCACCTCCCAAGCCGCCCTTTAACATTTTCAACGGCCCCTTCCCAATTTTTCTGCATTACTTTTTCATTTCCCAGAAAGACCCTTAAATACTTAAAACCCATCTCTTTTCCAACACAGCCCATCTGGAAGTTTTGGTTCCCCCTCTCTCCATTGACCAAGCAATAGAGCCTCACTTTTTGGCAGTTGACTTTGGCTGATGAAAAAGCCCCAAATTCCCCCAGGGTACTTAAGATTACCTCTACATCCCTTTCCCCACTTATTAAAACAACTATGTCATCGGCATAGGCCGATAAACGAAGGGGTACCATACAACCTGGTACATGCACACCACTCAAGGTTTTCCTTAGTCTGTGTAACAGAGGCTCTATTGAATATAACATCCCAGACAAAGAACAACCCTGCCTCACACCCCTTCCCACCTTAAAAGGAGCACATAAGCCACCATTAATCTTTAAAATGCTCTCCGCATCACTGTACAGAACCCTGATCTTCTGCACAAAGCCTTCACTGAAACCAAAGGCATTTAAAACCCACAAATCCCACAAATAGCTATGCTCCACCCAATCGAAAGCTTTTTCCTGATCTAGTGAGATCAACCCAACATCAAGTCCCAGAGAATGTGAAACATGAAAAACATCTCAAATCAAAGAAACGTTATCAAAAATTGATCTGCCGGATATGCAATAGGTCTGGTCTGGATGGATGACCTGTTCAATTACCTTGCCTAGTCTATTGGCCAGTGTTTTGGAAAGTAATTTGTAATCACTTTGCACAACATTGCTGCAAGGAGTTAAAAGAATCCTTGTGTGCTCTAAAATCAACCCAGAAAGTTTTGAAAACATCTCTAAAGAATGTATCATATAGGGCTGAAACGATTCATCGAATAACTCGATTACAAAAATTACTCGAGGCAAAAACCCTGCCTCGAAGCCTCGTTAAATTCCTATACGCGCAGGGATCTGATTGTTTCACACAGACCGTCGTTCAGGAAGCACACCACTAGCGCGTGAATTGTACATTCTGAATTTAGCTGACGCGATGGCGGAGTCAAGATATCCATAAATGGCAGAGAATGTCTAAAGTTTTCAAGTAAAGTTTTGGGATCATTACATACTCAAAAAGGAAAAGGACAAGCTAAATATCCACTGCATGCTGTTTCACCAAGCGTCAATAAAGTAGGCTAGGCTATTTATCAATCTATCTAGCCTATCTATCATCTGTCTACGTAGCCTATAGCCTACATTGATGTTGGCTGATTTTAATCACATACTGTACTGTATTTGTAGCGATGTCATGATGGCTTGTTTAGCTTTTATGTTTTTAAGTAAGTAAACTTATTCACATTCAATTGCAAGACAGTATGCCTAAAAAAGAACCCCTCACACACATGCATGCACCCTCATCTTTCCTCACGCACCGCACGCGTGCACACACACACACACACACACAGGTTGCTAGGTTACCATAGCAAATAGGCTCACCCCAGAAATTATTTTTTAGTAGCCTAATGGTAAAATTATTTGTTAGTAGCCTAATGGTAGGCTATTTTTTAGTAGCCTAATGGTAAAATTATTTGTTAGTAGCCTAATGGTAAATGCTGCAGGTGTAGAAATCTACATAAAACAGATATTTATGTTGATGTCAGGTCTAGATTACAGCATGAAACTTGTTGTAGGCTACATATTAATACATTAAATTGCTTTCCCTCTTCTTCCTCCCAGCACTTCACAACATAGTATGGGCAGCTTTGTTCGCCCAGCTAAGTCATGCACAAAAGGCTGCAATTTTACAGAGAGCATTTTGAACATTATTTAATTGATGGCACTGACACTTAAAAACACTAAATGGGTAAATTGCAATAAATGGGCTTAGTTTTGTAGCCTAATGTTGGAGTTAGAATATATACCTCTGTGCCAATTGCTTGATCATTTTACAGCCATGTCATTTTCGTTATGCATTATGTGTTTTGGTTGTTTAAAAATTCCGATTAATCGATCGATAAAGTGCTAGATTAATCGATTACAAAAAGAATCGATAGCTGCAGCCCTAGTATCATGTAACAGGGAGCTAATTATGATCAGAAAAACCCACAGGAGAAATCAAACAGTTTCCAAAAATATTGGTGTTTAAAACAGTAGAATCTATCAAGCCTAGCCATGGAGAGTGTGTTGCTGTGAGTGTGGACCCAGGTGTATTGCCTCTGCTCTTTGTGAAAGGTTCTCCACACATCAACTAGGTCATGTATCTGTATGCATTGTGTAAGTGTTCTGTGGGACAGCATATGTGGCTCAGTATGATTTCTATCATTTTCAGTGCAGTTTCAGTCTCCACCAAAAATAAAAATTCTTCACTATTGCACCCAGACACAGCAGTGGATAAGGTATCTAAAAACAATACTCTATCCGCGGCCTTTGTTGGGGCATACACACAGATAAACACACAGACAAGATTTTCAAAGCAAGCCCTAACTTTCAATAACCTTCCTTCTACAATTTCCCCAATTTCATGGGAAACCGGAGTAAAATTCTTTGCAAACAAAACAGCAACACCCCCACTAACCGAGGTGTTGTGGCTTAGTAAAGAAAGCCCATCCCACTCCAATGCCCAGTCAGCTGCGTTCCCTGCATCGCTGTGCGTCTCTTGAAAAAAAACATCAAGATGTTTCTGCTTTGCCAATTCATAGAGCCCCGACCTCTTCAATGGGTCCCTTGCCCCAATTCGCAAATCACCCATGGGAAAGAGCAGAGATAAAAAAAAAAAGACAAACAGTATGTACCTATTCATCACAAACGACAGGGAAATTAACGCTGACTCGCTATCACTGTTACCCAAAACAGTATTTAACTTTTGTAACAAACTTTTTCAAACGGAAACCTTCCCTTTCTGTGAAACGCCCTTCAGCCAAAAACAACCTTGTTTTGGAAATAAACTGTTCAACATCAGGAAAATAATCGTCAATCTGGAAATTTCTGGCATGTTTAGTTTGTAACAGATTTTTTTTAATATCAACTACGCTGTAACACTGAGCAGGGACACCACTCGGGCGCAGAGTGCAACTGATACTACAATCAGATTCATTCTTGCTCTCTGTGTAACCGGTCTTTTTGGCCGGTGAATGTTGTTTACTCCGCCTTCTCTTATTTTTGAGAGGCGCTTTAAAGGAATTATCCGGAGTAAAATGCACTTTAGATCACTTTACGGATGATTGGGAGTACACACGTTGAGTTGACATCAAAATCATGTCATTTGGATGTGTTTTGAGAAAGTTCGATTTTACCGTTTTTAGTCAAAACTCGTTAGCGTGGAAGTGAGAAGGGCATATTATTTCGCCGCTACAAAACGCTATTTTTATACCTCTTCTACAGTTCCAAACAACGGCGACGAAATTGTGAATTTCGGCAATCGACTCCTACGGACTTTCCCCTGATGCACCCCACAATTGCAGTATCATTACGCTATTGGCTGGGTTAAATAAAGCTTTGAAAATGTAATAACTGCAGGCAATTGTATAATAACATACTGATATCACTGTGTTTAAGGTTTATTTAGTAGGGCTGCAAAGGGGCAGAACATTTCTGCTAAATTTCCGGAAACTTTCCATGGGAAGTTAAGATGGGGAATTTTGGAAATAATATTCCAATTTGGAAACTTCATGGAATTAAAGGAAATTATGGGAATTTATGGGAATTAACTGGTCATTTTGGGTAATTCATACAAACTGTTTCATATACAAACATTAACATTTTATTTTGTAATAAGCAATATCATTTGTTTGTTCGTATTTTCGCTTAGCTTAGCATACAAAGCTAGCTAGCATGCTATCAGGAATCCCATTCTCTGCCTATGGTTTACTAGCGTGCTAAGCTAGCAACATTGAAACCACTGAACTGCCCAAGATACACCACGCCCTCAACAACAAAATCCGATTGGTTGAAACATTGACTGACTATCACTTTGTCCAAACTTCATAGATTATAATCAGACAGGCAATATGAGCATATGGTTATAAATCGTCCCATTAGAGCTTATGCGAAATGACGTACACCTATTATGAGGATAAAAGTGACGACAAGCCCATAACTGGGCAACTCTGTTCACAAACTTCCCCCAGTTTCACATCAGTTATTCCCACATGAGATGATGTTTTCACAGGGAATTTCTTTTCCCATGCACATGAACGCACCATAGGTTTCCTTTATAGGCTAGTGACAAATGGTCAGAAAGGGCTTTAGTTTTTGAGATACCCCTACCAGAGGTAGAACTAAACCCAACAATGTTTTTCCTCATCTCTAAGGTCTCCCATATATGAAATGGGTTCTTGGCTAAAAATATTTTACTGCTAAGATTGTTAAATGAACAGATATTGTTATACACCCCAAAACCAAAAAGGGACTAAAATATAGCCTGCCCGTATTGGAGTTAAGGCATATAAATTAGTGCAGATCAATCACACAAGCTCTGAGAGCTTTGAAACTTGCCATGTTTATAGTCAGGAAGTTGCTTTACCTACTAGAAAAGACTGGATGTGAATATCTTGATGTATGGAATGAATAGAGACATGTAAACATACACCTAAAACAAGCAGACATGCAAAAAATGAATATCTATGCAGAATGTTTTCATTTACTTTGTAGCTGCTTTACCAGGGATTATCATAGAAACACATATGATGGCTTGTTGGAAAGGTGGGGTTGTTCTGAATCCAACAATACCAAATATGTAAATATAGTATGACGAATCAGGGTGTTCTGTCACTCAATGTATGAGGTGTCCAAAATGAAAGAAAACGGAACACTGGCAAAATACAGTCTCAAGTCCAAATCACATCATCAGTGGTGAGAAGAATGTTGACATTCATTGTTACTGCAAGGTAATTGCTGCTCTATATTTACATTTAATAATGATACATTTCATATGTCCCAGTATTAAACAATTCATATGAAACACAGATCCAATTGAATCAGGTTAACATTGGAATGGAACACCTTTATTAAAATATTTATATTCACTTGAATTTTGTTTTGGTCAAGTCATTACTGAATAATGGAAAATAATATTGTTAGCTTTTGTCTGTCCAGACCAGCAGTGGACAGTACAGCCTACACTGCTTACTTCACCCCTAAGTAGCTAAACAGTTAGTTGTAGAAACTACTTTCCCTAGCTAAGAAAGTACTTAGCCCTCTGACCAATGTTGCACGTGTAATTCAACTTGATTTGCATTTCAATGAAAATTCTGAAATGTATATAATTTTTCCTTTTCACTAGTCTTTTGAATTATGGAGAATGTCTTACAGGCATTGGATCCAAAGCTTTGTATCATTTGTGGCAAACATTTTGAAAAGGGCAAGAAAAAAGGTCCCTATGTCCAAAACCCTACAGTAGAAGGCCTCCAACGCATACTTACCCTTGCTCAGCAGAGAGAGAAATGGTGATGTCCATAAAACTCTGGCTCCATATACAGATGATATTTCCAAAATCAAAGTTTCATATCATGTAAAGTGTGCTACTGCAGTAAGACAAAAATCAGTGAGCAGCAGCAAGTTGCAGATGTTGAGAGTGAGAGCACATCTGCACCAAGAAGGCTGAGTAGGGCTGATCATTTCAAATACTGAGAGATTGTTTCATTTGTGGGAAGGTCAGCTCTAGATCAGAACCTCTGACAGCCAGTTCGACTGGTACAGGGGCAATGTAAATTATAGGCCAAGTATACTTGCGTATACAAGGAATTTGGTCTCTGCATTTATCCCATCCCTGAATTAGTGAACACAGAGCACACAGTGAACACAATGAGGTGAAGCACACACTAACCTGGAGCAGTGAGCTGCCTTATTACAGCGGCACTCGGGGAGCAGTGAGGGGTTAGGTGCCTTGCTCAAGGACACCGTGGATGTGGGCATGGGAGAGCAGTGCCCAACCATTTCTCCCGCCTTTTTTCCCTTCTGGGTCGGGGGTTTGAACCGGTAACTCTTCGGTTAGCCCGAACCCCTAACCAGTAGGCCACGGCTGTCCCCAGTACCAGAGACAAGGTCCTTCGGGCAGCTTCTGAATGTACATTCAAATTCTTTAATGCCCAGATCTCTTTGCATATGATGGCAAATACCATAAAATGTGCCTTGCACACTACATCTCTAAACAAAATATAACAGCAGCCATAGAAAATAATCAAAAAAGCAGACCAATGTCTATAACAGAGCCTTTATTAAGCTCACTGAAGACATTGATAAAACAGTATTGTCCAATGATATAAAAGTGAGGACTCAATCCTTTGACTGATAGCTATGACAACATACTAAAGACCATTGCTGAGCAAGAAGGTGTGTCTATAGTTCAACACAAGAAATATAGATCCTGGAAACTAAAGGAAAAGCTGATACAGCATTACAAAGACAGGCTTGCATTTGTTCCACGTCCAAGACAGTCAGATCTGATCTGCTCAGATAGTATGACCATATTGTGCACTGAGGGAAGCTGCTAAACTCACAGAAATAACAGTAGACTGAGACTACACTTCCACAGACAAGTCAGAGTCTTTCTGAAATCCAAATATTACACAGGGCTGCAGACATATTGAGGAAAAGCATGGATCAGGTGTATATATATGTCAGCTTCCAATGTTTCCAATGCAGCAAGTATGTACCCAAAATCCTGTATGACTTTGTGAACTGTTGTGTTGATTAACATGCCCACAGAAATGACCAAACATGTGATGATGACCCAGCTTCAAAAGAGAATCTGTGTGTTATCGCAATTTGTCATGATCTCACTGAACAGAGCTGTCACATTCATACGCCAATCACACTGGGACTTCCCATTTTGATACATCATAAGTTTGGTAGTAAGACAGTCATCAATGAGCTCAGTGCAATGGGACACTGTGTTTCCTATACAGATGTTGGGCACTTCTCACATCTTTTGCAGCAGACCAGATATCAAGGACAGAGAGTGGTGTCTACATCCCAACTGGCCCCACTGGAGTTGCTGAACATGGAAATTGTGATGCAGCCATCAGCAACTTTGACCAAAATGAAGATCACCACTGTCCTTGATCTATATTTCTTGTGTTGACACACCTTCATGCTCACCAATGGTCTTTAGTATGTTCTCATAGCTATCAGTCAAAGAGTTGAGAGTCCTCACTTTCCTACCTTTGGACAATACTGTTTTATCAATGTCTTCAGTGAGCTTAATAAAGGCTTTGTTATAGACATTGGTCTGCTTTTTTATTCTTTTCTATGGCTTCTGCTATATTTCATTTAGAGATGTAGTGTGCAAGGCATTTTATGGTATTTGGTATCATGCAAAGAGATCTGGGCATGAAAGAATTTGAAGATGTACATCATCAGGCCTTTCAGAAGCTGCCCGAAGGACCTTGTCTCTGGTACTTGCGACTGTTCCAGTTGAAATTGCTGTCAGAGGTTCTGGTTTAGAGCTGGCCTTCCCACAAATGAAACAATCTCTCTGTATTGGAAATTATGTTATATCAGCCCTACTCAGCCTTCTTGGTGCAGATGTGCTCTCACTCTCAACATTTGCAACTTGCTGCTGCTCACTGATTTTTGTCTTACTGCAGTAGTTCGCTATACATGATACATGATATGAAACTTTGATTTTGGAGGAAATATCATCTGTATATAGATAACTGTGTGTGTGTATATAGAGCCGGAGTTTTATGGACATCACCATCTCTCTCTCTCTCTGCTGAGCAAGGGTAAGTATGCGTTGGAGGCCTTCTACTGTGGGGTTTTGGACATACATAGGGATCTTTTTTCTTGCCCTTTTCAAAATGTTTCCCACAAGCTTTGGATCCAATGTCTGTAAGACGTTCTCTACAATTCAAGAGGGTAGTGAAAAGGAAAAATTTCAGAATTTTCATTGAAATGCAAATCAAGTTGAATTACACATGCAACATTATTTAGAGGGCTAAGTACTTTCTTAGCTAGAGAAAGTAGTTTCTACAACTAACTGTTTAGGTACTTAGGGGTGAAGTAAGCAGTGTAGGCTCTAATGTCCACTGCTGGTCTGGACAGACAAAAACTATTAAAAATATAAATACAAATATTATTTTCCATTGTTCAGTAATGACTTGACCAAAGCAAAATTCAAATGAATGTAAATATTTTAATAAAGGTGTTACATTTCAATTTTAATTTTAATTTTGCATTTATGTCCGCTTATTTTAGGTGTATGTTTACATGTCTCTATTCATTCCATACATCAAGATATTCACATCTAGTCTTTTCTAGTAGGTAAAGCAATCTCCTGACTATAAACATGCAAAGTTTCAAAGCTCTCAGAGCTTGTGTGATTGATCTATAACAATATCTGTTAATTTAATAATCTTAGCAGTAAAATATTTTTAGCCAAGAATCCATTTCATGTATGGGAGACCTTAGAGATGAGGAAAAACATTGTTGGGTTCTACCTCCGGTAGGGGTATCTCAAAAATGTGGGGCCATTGTCACTAGCCTATTATGTCTAGTAGCCTATGCTGATCGCTGTGTGCATGTGATTGATATATGTACAGGGTAGCAATTTGACTGAAATTGCATTAAATCAGGTTGTTTTAACTAATATTATGCTGCAAGATGGGGTATTGTCCATACCTGCCATAAATATCTCGATACTTGATACTGAAACGATACCACGCCGAAATCCTAAAATATCTGGAAAAGAAAGGACGCAGACCTCCCCCAAGTGTACGGAGTCATTTGTGCTGAATTTGTGTGCACTTTTGTAGTGTGCAGGTCAATTCTGGGTTTTAAACTTATATTATTACTTATTTATAGTCAGTAAAATAGTATTTTGTGTGTGATTAAGTCCTTCATTGTTATAGTTCATTTGCATTGTGTTTTGGCAATAAATTACATTTAAATAGCCAAAGTAGGCTAGAGCAAGGTCAGTGTTCTATTTACTGCATGCAAATCATTGAATGCTATGCAGAAGGGCCTAATCCAAAGGGTGGGCAGACTACGGCCCGCCAGGCTCTTTAATCCGGCCCACCGAGCATTTAATTTGGTTATCAGGTTGCTCGCTATTTTATTCCTGCGATAGAGACGACGTCATCATGTTACATAGAGATGATGCTCTTTATCTCTTTTGCAGCAGATCTAACTTGAACGGTATGCTACTCCATGTAATTGGGAACGTGTCTGAGCGTGCACGAGAGGCAGCGAGAGCGGCAGGTTCCAGCTGGCTTGCCACTGTTAATAATCTCCTTTTTATAAGAAACTTTTTAAAGAAAATCATGAAGGCAACAGTAGTTCCCACTACTCACCATTTGAGTGAGCACAGCCATAAGCACAGCACTGGCCATAGGCAGGCTATATTTGAGTGGAGCTGGCAAAGAACTATTGAGAACTAAACGTTGAGAACGAACAATTGAGAACTAAACGTGAATTGTTTATAAAGTAACAGTGCACCATTTATAAATTTGTTAACCCTTTGGTGCCTGTACCAAACATTCCATTTTCAGTGCTGAATGACCACCTCACAAACAAAATACATATTTTCTCGAATGCATTATATCCCACCAATGAAATATACATATGGCAGTTCCAGCGTTATGAATGTGACAATTGGCCTCATATTGGTAAACAAAATGCCTTAGAGTCGTCATTTTCGTAATGCATTATGTAGGAAAAGCTGGAGTTATGGATGTGACTGTTTCACGTTATAGATGTGACGTGTCTGAGTCCTCCACAAACTACATAAAACACATAATTAAGTAGTGAATTTTGATATGAAACAATTGAAATAGTAATTATGAAAAACTAGCGATGAAATTATTGCTTCCTCAGTGCCCACTAAGATCCACAGGAAGAATCAGGACAACAAGTCATTTAAAATATGAAAAATACATTTATTTTTTTCTTTTACCGTCATCAATTTTGGTCAGTGATTCCCGGGTTACTGAAACACCAGGGAACATGAAACTTGGTGGCCACTCCCCCCATCGCGCTAGGTTAAATGACTAGCCCTACCTGAACCATTGCACCCAAGATGACAAAATAGGTATGGTATGTTAGTTTCAAGAGCCCGCATCAACCTAGCCCATACCCACTCATTTGTGATTTGCACACATAAAGAACATGCACACGTGTGCACACACACGCACACATACAGACAGGCAAGCACGCACAAATAAACACATACAGACAGGCAAGCACACACACACACACACATGCACAAACACCCACCCACACGAATGCACACACATAAACACACACATACAGGCACGCATACGCATGTGCACATGCAAACACACACACACATAAACACACGCACAGGCACGCATACACACATGCACACACACACTCTTATAAACAAAAGCAAACTCACATATGCACACACTCATTTACATGCACATGAGTTGTAGGAGATGGAGACAAATTGACAAACGTGATTTATTTTTGCGAAGAGAATATGCAGGACTAAGGGGCGGTCATATTTTGTACTGCTATGTGGTACATCTAGTTTATTGCTGCCGTTACTCATGTTACTCTGTGGGTATTAGCTACAGAGGACCTGACACTTCAAATTAAAATTAAACTGTTTTAAGCAGACGTGAACGGCAGGCTGAACAGATCTGCAACAGAAGGAGGTTGCTATGTTAACTTCAGCTGCAAAGTCAGCCATCTTCACCAGCTAACACGATAATCCAGTTACTGTACAACAACAGTATGACAGTTACGGGAAGATAATCGCTCAGATTTTCGTTATTAGGCCACTTGAAAATAGGCTATGGCTAGGCTAATCACTGGAGGTATTTTAATATTCTGTTTGTTTTGCTAATGCTTAGGCAAGGCCTCCCTGTGGTTTTGATCAGCCTAATAATCTTTGAAATGTCAATTGTAAACACTAAGGTGAAATGTGTTGAAACTGACATGCCACCAGAACAGACGTTTATCGGCTTTGAGGTAAAATAAAGTCTCCAGTCTAAATTCACATTATGTAACATTCATAACGTCACATCCATAACGCACCATTAAAGGTTTTAAAAGTAAGAAAGGGGCCCAATTTGTTCATCACACTTTACATTGATATAAATCAGCTTTGCACAGACACTATGGACATTGTCGCATCAACACTGTGTGTAGCATAAACTTTTCCTTTAAAACGTTATGGATGTGACATGGCCATGGAACTTGCTGACTTAAAAACAAAAGCCTTACAAATGTAAGGAGCTGTGCTCTTAAAGGCATGCTGAGCATACACATTGCTCTACCATTCCCTTGTCAATCTGGAATTTGTCAAATGATACAATGTGTTTGAACCTTGAGTCCATTTATCCACTTTTTAAATATGCATAATATTACCATGTGAAAAATGTTATTTCTGTATGTTGCACACCATATTTATGATGTAAAAACAGTGTAATTCTCTATCAAATTCAATCAGATCAGTTACAAACAATAAAATATAGACCTAAAGGAAGATTTTAACAACAGTTCTATTTATGTGTGCACAACTTTTTTTTTTTCCTATGGTAAGGATGACCTTTGCATGGAATTGCCCCATATCATTTTACTAAGAAAGACTATATTTGTGTACAAGAAAGAGAAAAATGTGTATGAAATACAGTGAATTTTGTGGGTGATTTAACAAAACCTCATTTGAACAAATATACATATCTGTTCAAAAGTCATGATAAATTTAGTGATTAGTGTAAAAATGTGATTTAGAATGTTGTCAAAGCTATTGAAACTTTCTTATGGAAATACATACAATGTGCACTAGAGTGTTAGGACCTAATAACAACAGACACTCGTTTCACTTAGGCTATAAGCCTAGACTAAAACTGAGGAGATGAACTTGCCACTAATCATGTAGAAGTGTTTTCTATAGTCTGTCGTTCTTTGAACTCTTTAAAAATGTTGGGATATGTCTGTGAGGTGTTAGCCAAGTTGTATGCATAGCCTACTTGCTTTTGAATGACTGAAACATATTTTACCCACAGGCTTCTGTGTACCTGTTGGCTTGCCTTCACTTTCCACTTTATCCAAAATAGTTCCAGATTTCACTTCGACCTTTTGTTTTATCCACAAGAGGAGGACAGTCAGCAAAGAACTTGTGTTGATATTTGCTGTGCACTCACTCACTAAGAGCTGCCTGCTTGACACGCCCACTTGCCTAGATGCGTGCAAGGAGCGTGAAGAGTGGGAGCACTCCACAGACAGAGAACGTAAATTGTATCGTTTTTTGCGTGAAGGCATCGTGATACCTTCCTAGAATCGGTACACCGGCAACACTGTTGTGTTGTGACACTCATATCCACTAGGGATGTCCCAATACCATTTTTTTCAAACCGAATACGAGTATTTACATTTGTGTACTTGCCGATACCGAATACCGATACCGATATTTCTACCACAAAATCAGTAGCATAAAATTGCAATACATTTTCTTCTCTGCTCTGATTATTACAATAGGCCTAAACTAAATAATAATGAGTATCAAATAAAATATATAATAGCAGGCTATTTCAAACAAAAAAAAAAACAAAAAACAATTCTGTCTAAAACAAGCCTCCACACTGGCACTGTGTCCATATCTTAATTAAAGACATTATTAACTAGATTATTTTGCACTGTCTCTCAGTAAAATCTGACAGGGCAACAAAACATGATCCCATGTGACCCCACTGTTCTAGAGTTCTAGGTTCCTTTGTAAAATTGGTGTGGCTCCTTTAAGAATTTAGAGCGAGCGACCACCTAGCGAGAGGTAAAGAGAGAAGATGATTCTGCCAAAACAGAGTTAGTGAACGAGACTTATGCATTGTCTAAACTATTGCCCATTGAATAAAGTGGTGATTTATTTGCACATGTCTTGCATCTGCCTGTTGCTCATGACTTTGGATACAGTAAAAGTTAATTGGGCGCTGACTTTGGTCTTGGAGCATAGGGCCTATAATTAGAAATGATCTGACTAGCGTGACGATCTGGACTGAAATACAGGCAGGGAAGGTAACATTTCTCAGTATAAATCACCAAAATGTGTGATAACAAAACACTATGCAAACATGTGTGATAACAAAACACTATGCAAACAAATCCAGTGTTTCCTCTACATTTATTTTAGCATGGCGGCCCGCCACGGTATCAGAATCAGGGCATACGCACAATAGTGGCAGTTGCTTTTTAAATAATCCTGCCGACGTATCCTCCCCTGCTGGCTGCCGCTCACATTGCAATTTAACAATAAGTAACCTAAAACTAGTCAGAGGTTATTATGGCCCGTCCACAGGGCTCGAAATTGAAGATGTCCCGACATCCCGGGGACCATAAAAAAATTTCCCGGGACACAATAGAAAGATGTCTGGGACAACTCTAGTGACAGTCTAAAAAATGGCGAAGCCATTTCCTAAACTGAACATGAAAATCTAAACTTATCTTTCTCATCTGAATAAAATAATACAAATGTATGGCCTGCCACCACTGTAGAGGAAACACTGAAATCACATTTATCTACTGATACTGAAACCCCACGGAGTTTGTTTTGTATGCTAGCAGGGCCTAAATTTCACTGCGGGATTGCGGGTATTGCGCATAATTTGTTCAAGTCCCGCAACTACAGTGGGTCCCCGTTAAGTTTGGACGGGTTCCTTCATGAATCACGCACCCCATTTTCTCAGCAGAAATGGCACAAACTGCAGTTGACACAAACAACCACAAGGTGTCACTTGGGTGCCACTACTATTTTTGATGCGACTGACTTACTGCTTCCATGACGCAGCGGGGGCACGGGAACTTAAATTGATCACGGTAGTTTAAGCTTACACTTGACAAAACATTCTAATATGAAAATATAGATGCAATTGTTGTAAAATGGTGCAGCTCCTTTAAGAAAGCACCGTGTGTAGGGATGGAGAGAGAGAAAGCGAGAGGGGATAGGCCTATGTGTGTGTTAGAACTTAGCGTGTGGAAAAAAAAATGCGCTGTTGAGACTGGAGCCAGTCATATTCAAAATAATGCAAAAAAAAAGCAATTATCCTCATTCATTGCAACCAAAGCATGCCTGCTTTGCCGACGTTCAAATGAAAAATATATCAAAGCACCTTTTGCGTTTGAATGTAGCACCTAAAAATTTTTTTTAAACAGCTGGACAAATGATTTAGCTAATTGATTATATAACCTGTACACCAGCAATTGTTGAACATTTACCTGTACAAGTACATTGACAGTAGCCCAGCCCTAACAGCATGTTGTAGGCCTACTGTAGAAATTTCACTTAAATTGCAACCGCAACATGCCTGCTTGCCAACGCTTCAAACGACAACTAAAAAAAGATAATAAAACAACAAGAGGGTTGAGTCTGAATGACACTGAGTTTTTAGACACTGAGTTTTTGTAGTTAAGAAATATTTTCGTATAAAAAAATGGTCATTCTTCAATCTCCTTCACTGACGCCTATGGAAAAGGCTTAACGTCCCAAAACAACAATCAATGATCATCAAATTTCTCTCTCACATTGCTCCTCATAACCATCTATAAAAAAGTGTTTTTTCTTTTCTTTTTGAGCACGAATCCCAGGACATAACGCACTGGACCTTATAATAGGCTCGAGATATAATTCCAAAGGGGGCAGATAGGGGCCACTGCACTTAAAACTTAAAAAGATGAAGCTTTCCGAACATTGAAATTGCGATCAGTGACTGGCATCGGGTGAACGAAGCTTTTCGAAGTTGAACAGGCTATTAAAAACTATTTGCTCACCTCCATGTCACAGGAGAGACTTGGCTCTCCCTTCTATGAAAAAGACGTTCTACCTGCAAACTGGCCTATGATTTCATTGCTGAGTTTGCGGCAAAGCAAGAAAATGTTTTTTTTTCCTGAGTCAGGATATGGCGAGTCAGTGTCATTTATTTGTCCAATGTTAGCCTATACATACAGACCAGTACATCTTATCAATAGTTTGAATGTCGTGTGTGTTTCTGCTCATTGACAAATACCGTTCAGCACAATGATTCATGCCCAATTAATTCCCCTGTTAAAGTGTTCGCCTTTGTTACACTATTTGGTTTCGTGATGTAGCCTATGATAAAACACCATATGGCCAAATATGTGACTCAGCTAATGTTATAGGCTATACAATTGAATTTCCCCTCTTAAAGGCAAGCTGGTGTAGCTTATTAGACTAGGCTACTATTAAAATACACCGACGGTAGCCTTGGCTATGTGTAAAGTAAGCTATCGATGATTTCATGCACGTAAGTGAAAAGGGCCTTGCATCTGTCAAGTTCAAGACAGGGCCCTCGCAGCTCCTCTTGCGACGGCCCTGCAGCTCCTCCTAAGACAGCGAGGAAAAAAAAAGTTCAAATACGCCGATAAACCGGAAAAGTTGACAGGTTTGTTTCGTCCCGTGATTATTTGTGAAATTGTGCAAACGACCGCATTTTCAAGGCATTTCAAGGAAGGAGTCGTAGCATGCAAGCTCCCAAATTGACCCAGTAGCCTAAGGCATCAATAAATTGTTGGGACTGGGGAGGGTCATGCGTTTTTTCTCAATCACTTTGGAGGGTCATAGAAAAAAAATTCTTGCTGGCGAGGGAGGGTCACGCTTTTTTTGACTAACGCCTCCCAAAATTCCTCCGGTAACCCCTTAATTAAATAAATAACGAACAGTCCCTAATTGATTAATAGCCTAGGCCTACACCAGCAATTGTTGAACATTGACCTGTACAGGACATTGACAGTAGCCCAGCCTAACAAGCAAATGTTGCAAAATACATCAAAAGACGAATTAATCAGAAATAAATAATGAAATCTGCATCATTTTATTTAACAAACTGCAAGCAACAATAGCATTGAGTTAAGCTGTAAGGCCAAACCCAAGAGCAAAGCCTATCTGTTAAGGCAGTCGATAGGCTATATAACGAGCTGTGTGCCTGGAAAGACGATAGATGGCGGCTCTGGTCATCCCATACCCTCCCCACTTCCTGTAGCCTACCATTATGAAGGCCTGTAGCCTAAAACGACTCGTTGCCGCTTTGTGACATTAAGCTTTTTTCACGTTAAGCCCCCCCTCCCCCATTCCCTTCTTTCACAAGCA
Source organism: Alosa alosa (assembly GCF_017589495.1). Taxonomy (NCBI): domain Eukaryota; kingdom Metazoa; phylum Chordata; class Actinopteri; order Clupeiformes; family Clupeidae; genus Alosa; species Alosa alosa. The sequence goes on from NC_063200.1 coordinate 33,021,617, forward strand.
GTGGGGGAGCCGGGCACAAAGTAACACTTTTTTGTAGACAAAGGAGGGTTCTCCAGCTTCTGTCGTTTGGCCACAATCCGTTGCAAACCAGGCCAGGACAGATATTTTTTTTAGGAGGCGCTGGTGCAGCTCAGATGTCTTCTTAATTTTCTTTATTCTTCAGTAAAAGGTGCAGAACATTATTAAACTTTGACTAACATTTCGATGTGTCGATGTTTTTGACTAACGAACATCAAACGTTGGTCAAAGTTTAATAATGTTCTGCACCTTTTACTAAAGAATAAAGAAAAATTAAGAAGACATCTGAGCTGCACCGCCTCTCCTTCTCTAACACTTTTTTTGGCTTTGGCTAAATATTTCTAAAATCATTTGAGTTTCACTAGTCACATGTTTTAACAAGCAACACTTGTTATTGAACTAATAACAGGCGTGTGTCGAAAATTGACTTTATTTTCCATAATGGAGAAATAACATATGCAGAGTCTAACCAAGGTCAATCTTGCCAAAAAAAGCCCTCAAACCTGAAAACACATGAGGCAAAAGTGCAAAACATCACAAAACTAACTAAACTAACACGCATATTTTTGTATTGCAATCATTGTAGCCTACAGTTGTAACAGCGCCAGAACAGTCGTTTTACTCCCCGATGCGCCATTATAAAGAACGTTTAACGTGTCCCAAAAACAGCTATCAATTAATCACCAAACGTCTTATAAACAAGTATTGCCAGGAGCAACACCTTGCAAAAAATGATAACAATAGGCCTAGGCCTTTATATGGCTCTGCTCCTGCCTAGATTCGAACTCAGAACTACCTGAAAGTTGCAGACCTGTTCTGGAAATACGTGCATTAACCCACTGACCCGTCAGACAAGCTATCTGCTTCGAGAGTAGCCTATTGGGTAGGACTGTAGCCTACACTGGTTGCTGTGGCACAGTCTTGAGTGACCGAATTCGTTTTTTTTGTCATATGAATGCTGTCATTTTGTTAACATTACTGTTAAGGAGATGCTGTAGGCAAAGTCTATATTTCAACCTCGTTAGTGTAGTAAAAAAATCAGAACTATTCACAAGGTTTCTGGGCAGCATATTTATGTTCTGTTAGCAAGCGAACTTCTCATGACTACCGACAAAGTAGCCTACTGCCAGCTGACGAAGCTCTCATTTTAAAACATTACTGAGAGACAGACACTGTACAATCAAGAAATCTTGCCACTGAATCCAAAACTATGTTTAACATTATGTACAAGGCTTAGGCTACAGTGGACTAGCATGTTGCAGGGGCTGCTAAAAACACAGAGAAACGCACTGAAAACTCGGCCAATCACAGCCCATGCTGTCGAATGCGCCGTCTGGTTCGACCGTGGAACTCCACAGCGGACTATGCTGCCCCCAAGCGGCTGCAGTTCTTACAGTACTTACATTTCACCATTCACCATGATCGTGAATGAAGTGTCAATTTTTAACTGGGACCCACTGTATAGCCATCAATAATGCGAGAAATTCCCGCATACACTTTTACAGCCTGTCTGATGACGTTAATCTAATCATGACGTGGCGTGAATGCGGTGCTATTGACCGGACGGATCAACTACCGAGTTGAATTGAACATAGCCTCATGCAGACGCAGACACGCAGAGAGAGAGAGAGAGAAAGAAAGAGAACCACTTTGCGCTTACGCAAATAGGCTACGCAGCCATGGCAAACTTTTACATCTGGAGAGAGCTCCTTGGTAACTACCCTTCTAGCTCAGGTCACGTGCAAAACACTTGATCCCAGAAAGGTTGTCTTCGATTTGTTAGTTTTTTGAACATTTATTTTATCTAATGTCATAGAAAACATAATGAATTGCATCCACATATCCTTATGCACTTTGCAAAACTTTTATTCACTAGCCTAAAGGCCCGTCCACACGGAGACGCTTTTTGGGTTAAACGCAGAGGTTTTGCTTCGTCTTGGCCGAGCGTCCAAACGAATCCTGTAAACGCACTGCCCGAAACCGCACTTTTTTGAAACCTGGTCCCAGAGTGGAAAAATCTGAAATCTGTTGGGGTTAACGCAACTACGCAAATCAAAACAGTGGTGTGATAATTGAGCCAGTAGAGAAATAACTGTTCAGAATTAATCTGTAGCCTTGGGTAGGCTTCTGCAGAAAAAACAATGTTGTTGCCGATTTAATACTATCTGGCGACGTTTTTTAACAGGCTACCCATAGAGGCTTAGACAACTATGACCCACGTTTTGGTTTAGGTAAATTAATTTGGCCTACTTTTTTTGACTGCAATGTAGTCAATTGACTGCTTGACATGTCATTTTTATTTTCTGTACAATAAACAATTACATCTGCTTTTATGCCGCAGAATTACATTCATATTTGGCTGACTGCAGGCGGCCCACTTCCCTCCCCATATTCCAAGATTAAGATAGTATGAAGTGCTTTTTGTATAGGCTACTATCATAAAAAAATAGTTAAAACGAATAGCTATTTGCAATTTGACAAAACACTGGTCCTCATTTTTGCGAATCACGAGGACGATATGAGCCTGTTGCATTTAGTTAGATGTCCGAAGTCACGATAATATTTGAAAACCACTGGCTCGTAATCACAATAATTTAACACCACGACAGTTTGATAACCTACTTCATCATGTCCCCATGCCTACATTTTTGTGAGTAGCATAGAGATCGTTAAAAACAATAAAGTATGGCTCTCCGTTTGGGACATCGAAAATTTATATTTTTAATAGACTACCGTCGAAGATGCTGACTTGCAAAAGCCTCGGGATAACACGTTATCTCCACTATCATCAGTCATGCCCCTTGATCAAAGTTTGAGAACCACTGGCTTAACAAGTTACCTACAGTCCAGAACACAGAATCTGTTGCAATATTCTGATGATGGCGATGATATCGGCAAATGTTTGTTTTCCAAAGTAAAATTTCACTTCACCATGCACCTTCGACAATACCTGGCCTACCTGGTATCATTACAAACATTATTCTGTGTCCTAAAACTGGCATATTTTATGCCATTGTGTCATGTAAGTTCGTTGCAAAATCTAGAAAAATGTGTGAGGTGGTCAGCGGGGGACAATTGAGACACACATTAGATTGTGTTATTACTTGAACATTCCACACTATCCATAGCTGTGGTAGGCCTATCAGGGGCAGGAGGATTACTGTCAGCGCAGGCTTTATATAAAATTCTTCAACAGAAGGCCTCGAATGTTGTCTTGTTTGTGGGAGCTTTGCTTCGCTTCTGTAATTTACTTCATTGAAAATGAGGGCTTCCCTCAATGACCCTCCGAGAATAAATAAAGGTTGAATGAATGAATGAATGCAGGCTTGCCCAAAATAAAGGCATGTGGTTTGCGCAGCCTACAGTAAATAACAGACCCGCCAGAATGTGCGTTATGATGCTTTTTTACGAGCAAGATGTTTTTGGTACCCTACGCACACTGCATGTTCTTAAATAACAATGATCATCAGTAGGCCTAATATTCGACCATTAATTTGGGTAAATGGGCAAGCGTCACCACCTTGATTGGCTGATTGGCTGATGATTGTAACGCGGGCATGATTCCAAACACCTCCCTTACGATGATGAGTGACAGGTCTCAGAATGCGTCGCTACACAAGGGCGGAAGATGATGAATAACTGGGGCCGTGGCTATTCACAAAAGGCTTTTATCTTACTACTAGGAGTAGGCTACTCCTAAATCGCACTGTAAGATTTTAGATTGGAGTTTTCTCTTAAAAGTTATTCACAAAGCCTTTCAGACAACTCCTAAACTAGGAGTGAGTCTTCGTGGCTATGGATGACGTCATTACTCATGCACGAGCTTGACTGAAGTGACCACCTTGATTGGCTGACGATTGTAACGCGGGAATTCCAAACACTTCTCTTCCGATGATGACTGACAGGTGACAGGTCGGAGAATGCGTGCGCTACACAAGTAGTGCGAAGGACGGAAGATGATTAATAACTGAATAAAAAGGCCTAGCCTAAATTAGGCCTAGCCTAAATGAATAAAGAGTAAGGCAAAACAAATAGCTTAGTAGCCTAATGAAACATAGGCCTATGGATTGATGCAGTAGCCTACCTTTGCAACATTATTAAATTAATCTGTCACCATATCCCTAGGCTACGTTTGCAAAGAGGAGAACATTTTAATTTGATTCACAATGAAACGTTACATTTCATTTACATGTGAACAATGAGTTTTGGTTGTTGTTGGTGGCATTATTGCATCCCTTTTATGAATGCAAAATTGTTCCCTCGCGATTGGAAGCTCCTGTTAGCATAGGCTATTTCAAAACATCATAGCGTAAAATGCCACAAAAAAAGCTGTTTATGAATAGGTCTTAGTGAGTTAGAGTTAAGTCTCGACTTAAGCTGTCCCAGACTTAGGTGCTACTTTTAGGTCTAAAATGCTTAGTGAATTACTTTTTTGTGAAAAAATTAGGAGTCCTAAAGTTAGGAGTGACACGCCCATTATTTTTTAGGAGTTGCTCCTAAAATTAAGCCAGTTAGGAGCTACTTTTAGCCTTAAAATTCTTTGTGAATATGGCCCCTGAATAAAAGGCCTAGCCTAAATGAATCAAGGCAAAACAAATAGCCTTTGTAACATTATTAAATTATTCTGTTACTATGCCTACGTTTGCAAAGAGAACATTTTAATTTGATTCACAATAATGTTACATTTAATTTACATGTTGACAATGATTAGCCTAGTTTTGGTTGTTGTTGGCGGCGTTATTGCATGTTAGTTATGCCTACAATGCAAAATTGCTTCCTCATGATTGGAAGCTCCTGTAGCTGCATAGGATTTCAAAACCGCAGGTTTGTGAATAGGTCTGTGAGTAAGGGAGTCCTCTTGACTTCTTTTAAGCTGAGGTGGGAAGGTGTGATTTTTTTGGGGGAAGGGCGGATTAACTGGGGACAATTGTCTGATGGCCCCCTTCCCCAGCCAACGCGTGAATCGGGTGGTTAGTTAATAGGCCTATCGTGAAGATTTTTCCTGCCATCTAAGGCACGAAGCATCTGTGAGGCCAAGCCTCACCAAGTAGCTCGTTTGTTTACAACTAACATTCCATTTAATTAAACTGCTTTATAGGCTATGCCGAAATAGTTTTCAACATTTTGAATATTAGTGTCGGGTGACTTGAAATGTTCTCAAAGTAGCCTTATGGCTGAAAGCTGCTTGGGACAGTCAAGCAATATAACCATACAAACGCGCTTCCTGCACTCATTGTTTCAAAAGGAGTAATTTTGGCTTTGTCAGAACTGAAGAGCTGTGGACGGCACGGCACGGTATGCCCAATGAAAATAAATTAACGCAACGCAACACAACACAACACAGAACCCGCTTCTCTCGCGTCAGTCACTGACAGTAACCTAGAATAAATGCATGGGGGAAAACACTTCCCCATGACAAAGACATCGTAAAACACTGAAATTTTTGTCGTTAGCAACATTCATCTGTCCTTTGTCAAATGTATTATGTTCCAAGTACCCTATGCGTAATTCTGCTTCATAAAGTTGAACAAATACATTTGCTTATTTCACAGAAAAATATAAATAGCCAGTCTACAGTGCAGAGTTGGTAAGTTATGGTAGGCCAACTTGCAGTGAACATACAAACAGGGGAAATTATTTCTCTTGCAGCTGAGTAGCCTCAGGTGCGCACGTAGACATAAGGCCGAACATGCAAGCGCCAATGAATCGTGCTCTCACGACAATCGCGCCGTTAAAGAGTATTAAAATATGGGATATTCTACGGGAAAACATTAAAACGGCAAGACAGCGGGGAAAGTTAAAATACGTGATAAACACGGAAAAAGTTGGCATGCATTGTTTCGGTCCCCGTGCACAGGGATTATTTGTCATATTAATCACATATGATTAGCCTATTTGTGAAATTGTGCAAACAGGCGCAACACATTTGAAAAGGAAGGACTGGTAGCATGCAAGCTCACGGGAAAGATTGATTTAAGAACGTTATCACAAAGTGTGTGTGGCTGTGGCGGAAGACAATTGGCAGGGGAGGGTCATTTCTTTTTTAACAATTCTGTCGGAGGGTCATTGAACAATTTCTAGCAGGTAAGAGAGGGTCATGCAACTTCCAACTGAAGCACTCAAAATTCCTCCGGTGGCCCCTTCAATAAATAACGATCAGTCCCTAGATTGCTGCTGGGCTATATGTCTTGGTTTTGTTAACAACTCATTGTCAAGCGCGCATAGCCTATCTCAAGGGTTGCATCCATTACAAACAAACATGCAATGTGAACGTCTGGGATTGGGGAGAGCACTAAATGCTCTACTGAATAAGCACGAAGTCAAACCTTTAAATGAAAAACACTCTTTAATAATCCAAAAAAAAACCGCTAATGAAGTAAACTTGTGACCATCAAAAATCATTTATAAGCCTGTAACTCCGTTGATACCAGGGCGTAACAGGAAGGCATTTGGCTGAGCAACGGAGGTTAATATGCTCCATGTTTTGTCCAAATGATGACTGTCTATCATTGTTGCACTTTCGGAGAAAACGAATGTTTCATTAGGTCCCGTTTCAATCGTCCGGTTGTACCTACTCAAAACATAGATAGAACCTTATTATTCTAAGGTAGCGAAATAGCGTTCAGCATGATTCATGCCCAATTAATTCCCCCCCTGTAAAGTGTTAAGCCTTTGTAGTTTGGTTTAATTGATAGCCGATGATAAACGGCTTATGGCCAAATATGTGAAAAACGTTAAAATACAGTAGGCGATAAACCGGAAAAAAGTTGACAGTGATTTTTCATAATCACTTTGGAGGTCATAGAAAAATGTATTGCTGGCGAGGGAGGGTCACGTCTTTTTGGACTAATGCTCCCAAAACTCCTCCGGTAGCCCCTTAAATAAATAACGAACAGTCCCTAATGAAGTAATCTTGTGACCATCAAAAATCGTTTATCGCCTGTAACTCTGTGATAACAAGACGGAACAGGAAGGCATTTGGCTGAGGTTAATACTCTATATTTTGTCCAAATGATCATCTGTCTATCATCGTTGCACTCGGAGAAAACCAGAATGTTTAATTTGTCCCTCGTCTCTCGGCTGCAAACGGGATTCACTTTCGCAGTTAACCAAATATTTCTTTATTAGGGCAGGGCAGGCATATTTCTGGCTATTACATTATTTCTAAACCAGTCTGCTAAAGTCTGTAGTGAAGTCTGTGTAGGGTTTTCCAGGCTCCATTTCTTTTTACGAGACACCCTGCTCACTTGAGCCATCTATCGGTTGTTTGGGTTGTTGCAGCGTCTCACTGGAAAAATACAAATTAAAGTCGCGTGATACCGCGTGATCCCACGCGCGGACCGCGAGTGAAGCTGGCCAAGTCGAAGCACTGCCCACTGTACCAGTAGCCATGCAGAGTTTTACTAGCCCAAGATCATTAGCACCAAAGAAGCGAAGGGCACCTCCACCCCCTCGCCCTCCCCCTCCCCGTTTAGAAGGATCTCTTAAGCAGCTGCAACCTCTTAGTTCATTTTCTCAGCCGGCATATAGCATGGAATGTGCAGTGGAAAATACAGATGGCAGCAGCAGGGGACAATTATATGATGACTGTATTGCATGATATTCTCAGGGTCCCTGCAATATAAATGGTACTGACAGTAGTTTTGAGAACATGCCGGGACCCAGTAAGCCCATGACATTCTCTATTCCTGTATTGACAAGAAATAGAACACAAATGCATCGAGCTTATAGGGTAAACCAGTCCAATCTCCTACCCGTACCACATCAACCTCAGATTTCCCCCATGGATCATATTTCCCCAACACTTACAGCAAAACTAGCACTCCTAAATATCAGATCTCTTTCAAACAAATCATTCTTAATTTATGATCTAATTTGCACACACAACCTTGATTTTTTACTTTTAACTGAGACATGGTTAGATCAAGAAAACAGTGCTGCTACTCTCATCGAATCAGCTCCCCCAAACTTCAGTTTCTTGAGTGCTACCAGAGCAAATAAAAGAGGTGGGGGATAGCCACAATTTTCAAGGCGTCTTTTCAGTGCAATCAGTCGTCATTCGGTGACTTTACTTCATTTGAATATCTGTGTGCATGCATTAAGTCTTCTCCTCAGATTTTATTACTGACAATTTACAGGCCTCCAAAACATTCAGCTAAAGTTTTTCTTGAAGAGCTAGGTGAACTGCTATCAGTTGTTTGCATAGAGTTTGACTGTCTTATTATATCAGGGGATCTAAACTTGCATGTGGATAATCCTGAAAACAATTATGCCAAGCAATTCATTTCAAAAATGGCAAACATTATGGATGACATTGCTCCATTACAATTCAAGAAAGTTAAGGACAAACAGAAAGCACCATGGAGGCAAAATCCAGCAGTTAAACTTCTAAAAAGAGAGTGTAGGAAGACTGAAAGAAAATGCAGTAAATACAAACTTCAGATCCACTATGAAATCCATAGAGATGCTCCTCCGCACATATAACTCTGAAATATGCAAAGCAAGACAGTCTTTCTTTTCTAACATTATCAATAGAAGTTCAAATAACACTCGTATTCTATTTTCAACTGTTGATAAGTTAACAAATCCCCCCTCACAATTAGCGCCTGAACTTCTCTCAACTAATAAATGCAATGAGTTTTCATCTTTTTTTAAAGGTAAAATTGACAAAATCAGACTCCACATATTTGCTCAATTACAAATTCAACAACCTGAACTTCCAGCAACAAACAGAGGGAAACTAAACTTGATGTCAGAGTTCAGCTTGATAGACTACTGAAACACTTGAAAAAAGCGGTACAGAATCTCAGCTCTTCCACATGTGTCTTAGACACTCTGCCTACCAATTTCTTCAAAACTGTTTTTCACCTCATAGCGGCGGATGTCCTTCAAATTGTAAATGTATCACTGCTGTCTGGCACTTTTCCTAAGTCACTGAAAACAGCTGTTGTAAAGCCACTTCTCAAGAAGAATAACCTGGATGCCTCCATGCTAAACAATTACAGGCCCATATCCAATCTACCTTTTATTGGCAAAATTATTGAAAAAGTAGTCTTTAATCAATTAACCACCTTCCTAACATCAAATGGGTATTTTGATTACTTTCAGTCTGGTTTTCGGGCAAATCACAGCACTGAAACGGCTCTCACTAAAGTTTCCAATGACATACGCCTCAACACAGATTCAGGTAAAACATCAGTCCTAGTGCTACTGGACCTTAGTGCAGCATTTGACACTGTTGATCACAATATTTTACTACACAGACTAGAAACACTGGGTTGGATTTACAGGCATAGTTATCAGCTGGCTAAAATCATATCTACAAGAAAGGAGCTTCTTTGTTGCCATCGGAAACTGTACCTCATCACCAACGTCCTTGACCTGTGGTGTTCCCCAGGGGTCGATCTTGGGGCCACTATTATTCAACCTCTATATGCTCCCACTCGGACAAATCATTCAAAATAATTTGATTTCATATCATAGCTATGCAGATGACACACAAATTTACTTAGCTCTATCACCAAACGACTATGGTCCTCTTGAATCTATGTGTCAGTGTATAGAACAAATCAACACCTGGATGTCTCAAAATTTTCTTCAGCTGAACAAAGAAAAAACTAATTTTAATAAAAAAAAAGTAATTATATTTGGTAAAAATGAGGAAAGACTTAGGGTTGCCACTCTCCTTGACACAAAAGGGTTGAAGGCAAAGGATACTGTTAAAAATCTTGGTGTATTAACCCTTAGAACCCTAAGCTGTTTTTAGGGCATTTTCACTACCTTTATTCATCAGGATTTATTCTGGTCATTGTAAGTGCCACACACACATATTATATATTGTTTTTTTCAGCAGAGTCTAGGCTATACAGATCTGCAATCATTTCATGTATTAGTACTAGCATTGATTTTATTTTGATTTTTAAAGAATTAAAACATAAAAAGCGTATTATAATAATTCTTATATTTCAACATGTATCTCACCACCGCAAGCTCATAGCTCTACATGCATTTCATGTGTGTGTAGGGCAGACTGTCCTGAAACAGGCAATATAATTGCCATGTTGGAGGGATACTCTGGGGCTGAGAAATTGACAGAAATATGTGGTGTGTGATTTACAGAAATAAATGCCATTTTTTTATTTAGTGATTTAAATGACCTTTCTGCGCTCCATATCTGTGACACGAACTGATCTGACCTGATTTGACCCGAGGTTGCGTGTTAGCCAGCGTGTCTATGGTGTATGAACTCATAATGATTCTCAACTTTTTACTGGATTGCCATGAACAAAGTAAAGGCAAAAAAGCTGTTTCTTTGTTGAACAAATTGGGATGCAATGTGAGCCTTGAATTGGATGCCATGCAGGAATTTGCTAGGATCTCAAAACCGGATTATGAACATGCTTTGCCATAGAGAAACACACGATAGCGTTGGATTATGCTTTGCCACAAAAACAGACAAAAACGTGGGGTAAGTCCAGCAATATGAAGTTATTATTTTGCTGTCACTTCGTTTGTTTTATAACCCAGAAGGATGTACTTGGTATCAAATGATAGCTCTGTGTCTCCTCTTTCATCTGACATGCGTGGCATATCTATCCGATCACAGGTCCGTGAGTAATTCAAACGAGAGTAATGGGTGTGCAGCGTTGGTTTGTGTTATTATTGCGTTATTATTTTGCAGTCACTTAGTCTGTTTTTATAAGCCAGAAGAATCGATATACATGGTACCAATGGATAACCCTGTGTCTCCTCTTTCATCTAATATGCTTGCCATATCTATGCGATCACGGGTTCGCAAGTAATTCAAACGAGAGTAATGGGTGCGCAGGTGAACGCAGAGATGTATAGACTGTAAAATATGTTCCAATTTGATTTAATTTCATGATTTTTTTTTATTTTTATACTTGATCATACAGACAAGTGTGTAGTCTCTTTGGAAAGCCCCACTTCTGCTCTGTCATGCAATAAAGGTTTCATCTTGCTGCGATGAACAGATCTGGAGCAATTTAACAGAGAAGAAAGGGTGTGTTTTTTGACGCACTTTGCGTCAATCGGGTTCTAAGGGTTAATTGACAGTGATCTAAATTTCAACAGCCACATGAAAGCGATAACTAAATCAGCTTTTTACCACCTCAAAAATATTGCCAAACTCAGAGGGCTGATGTCAAAACATGACTTAGAAAAACTCATTCATGCATTTATCTCCAGCAGGGTTGATTACTGCAATGGACTGTTCACAGGCCTTCCTAAAAAAACTATTAAACAGCTTCAGGTGATACAAAATGCAGCAGCTAGGACTGACCACATTACTCCAATTCTTAAGTCCTTGCACTGACTTCCAGTAAGTCACAGAATTGACTTTAAAGCACTATTGCTTGTTTATAAATCAGTAAATGGAGCAGGACCTAAATACTTGTCAGACATGCTTCAGCAGTACACACCTTCTCGTCCTCTCAGGTCCCAGGTGAAAAACCTGCTAGTAAAACCTACAGTTAGAACTAAACATGGTGAAGCAGCTTTTAGCTGCTATGCGGCTCAGCTGTGGAACCAACTTTCGGATGACATTAAAAAGGCCCCAACTGTAGCCAGTTTTAAATCTAGACTTAAGACCAAACTGTTCTCACATGCTTTCTGCTAACTGTGCCGAGTTACAAATTCTGAATCTGCCTTGATAATTATTCTACTTTGTCTTTTATTACTTTTTTTTACTACTTTTGCCTTTGTTTTTGCTTACTAATTATTCTTTATTTTTAAATGATTTTACCTTGTGTTTTATGTTTTCTTTTTATTATGATCTTTACCTTTTAACTATTCTTTGACTATATTGCCCTTCTATGCTTTTATTTGTTATTATTGTTTGGTTTTGTTTATGTAAAGCACATTGAATGACCTCTGTGTATGAAATGTGCTATATAAATAAACTTGACTTGACTTGACTTGACTTGACTTGGGTGTGGAGTAACACGCTCTGGAAACTCACAATTTCGTTGCCTTTTTTTTTTTTTTTTTTTTTTTTAAAACATAGTACATAGTAAACATGGTAAAGATCGGTTTGGTACGTGTGGACTAGGCCTAAAACCGTCAGGATGAAGGCTAATTACTCTCACGCATTTCTTAAAGTGACAGGCACTCAATTACACCTACACATCACCAATGTGCACTCAATTAGACCTACACACCACATTAAAGATATGCCTAAATGTAATGGTTTAAAAATCAATATGAAGCATTCAAATGACTAAATATGTTTAGCTACTAGTAATTACTAGTAAAATACTATACATTTTTAACTAAATACACTCTATATGAATTTAAAAAATATATGAAATAGAAACATATCACACAAGCAATCATTTTAAGTGTGTGTTAGTGTGTGTGGAGAGAGTCAAGCAGAATCCACTATCGCAAGGATGGCCACTGTTGTGAATGATCCCACTACATTATATTCAATATTACTGACGACGTCAAGGTGGTGGGGGCCCCCAAATCACATACATTTTTAAAAAAAGTATCGAAGAAGTATCGAAATCGCAATTCTTGACTTGGTATCATAATCTCATAATCACCCCCAAATTGTGTAAATCCCCCCTATATGAATAACCTAAGGGTGGAATCCCCCATTTTGAAAAATTAATTTGAAGCCCTGTGCTAGGCTACTTATTCCCAACTAGCGCAAAGTACAGAGGTACACCAAAGATTGTTGGCTACACTACACCAGTGATGCACAACAACAACTAGGCTACACTCACGCATAGTTTAGATGAGCTATAGTTAAAACAGAAAACCATACGTGCGAGGGTATTATCTGCATTCTACGCAGATACATGAATCTAGCTTGTTGTATGTTCTTTAAGTGCAAGACTGAAATAGCTGCTACACGTAGCGAGTAGGCTTCATGAAAGTGTAGAGGCTACAATAATTTAAGGGAAACTAAGTATCGGTGGGTGGTATCGGGAAATTTTTATGAGTACGAGTATATGAGCCCAGTATCAGCCCGATGCCAGTATCAGTATCCATCACTAATATCCACGAACCTGCGGTGTGAGAAGGCAGAATCGTGGACACACCCCTTCTAGTGTTACCGGTATGTTGTCCATAAATTAATCATAATTTCATAGCTCTCATTTTTTTATTCAGCTTTTTTTATTCTAGACTATGCGTGCAACATTACCAAACAGTATAGAAGTAAACCCCCTCTTGCCCCTCTCTCTCTCTCTCTCTCTCTCTCTCTCTCTCTCTCCCCTCTTTCTCTGGCGCATGCGGTTGATGGACAAATGGGCGCATTTAATCCAAACATTTCATGCACATTTAATTAATACATTCACAATTGTGAAAACAAGGACGCATAGAAGATGACTAGCTAAATTAATATTAAATCCGGTTAGCATTATTAGCATGCTGCACACATTTATTTTAAACTCTTGCATTTTAAAAACACACATGGGGAAACTGACCAGTCCAACCAGTTAAAATGATAAGCTAGCCAACTATGCTACTTTTTATATTTCCAGGCTTCAACCAGATAGCTAAATTAAAGAGGTAGAGTTGTAATAGAATGCTATAATCTGCATAAAGTGTTGTCATGAATATCAGAAATTCAGAATTTGCTCAGGATATAATATAATACTGATATACAATAATATATTTAAATCCTCTGGTGTTCCAAGGTAGGCTATTGAAATGTTATTTAATAAAATATCTAGGTTTTTTCCTTTTCCTAATCAGCTGTAAAGGCTATTCTTTCACCTTACCTTCACCACACACAGTCACATAAACAAATCTATTAGATCCTATCTATAAATGTGTGTTTTAATGAACCATAAGACATAAATAGTAACAACTTGGCTTGGGTTTGTTACACACTCGAAAGGTTTTCATCCATGAACACGTATATTAGTATCATATAGCATCCATATACACACAAACACGCTCTAGACATTACAGTATAACACATTTATGAACATGATAAATCAAAAGCTGGCTAGACTGGAAAGAACAAGTGATGCTAGCTGTGAGCTATGAGCTACCACTTGTTTTGTACCAGTGAATCATTTAATGACCAGATGGTTTAGAAATCTGTTTTACTCTATTGAGCTATCAAAGCCCATTCTTGAGTTTTAAATAACCTCAATGTGCAGCGATGTCTCACAGTAAGGGTTGCATTCACTGCTTGAAGGTAGTGTGACATTTACATGCTGGTTTTACAGGTTAGTCACCCATGATCAGCAGGTGCCTCATAGAACCATAACAAGGGGCAGGCTGAGCAGATTGTCCCCTCTGGCAGTTCCTCACTGGGTCACTCGCCAAGCCCCCTGCCCTTAAGGCTTACTGTGCCCCCACTGTGTGCATGAGAATTGATAGCAAAAATAAGAAGAGGACCGAAGGATAGAACTGCATGCTGTGTGGTTACTATAATGCAAGTGATTTATTTTCTGCTGATAAATGTTGCTGTGATGTTATTTGCGGAGGTTGACTTTAAAAACGCCACAACAAACACTATGCTTTTTCTGTGCTTATCTTCAGCAGAGGTATGTTATTATTTAATTTTGTTTGAATGATTTTGGAAGAAAACTGAAACATGAAAAGTAATGACATTTTTGTAATGCCACCAGCTGTTGGTATTTTAATTAAGCCTGTGTGTGAAAAGTGATTTTGGTATTTAGTTTGGTGCAGTGTTTGTGGAGAACTTTTTTGATTCTGATGTAGAGTTGGTGTTTAATGAGCAAAATATAGTTTTAAGTTGAACATTTGCTATTCAGCTAAGTGTGTGGTGTAGTTTTAGCTATTGTTAAAAGACTTAAGAAAAACATATCTTAAAGGTACACTGTAATTATTAGGTGATTTTAGTGCCAACAATTTAATGTAGTATTAATAAATATGTGTTGGTTAGTGTTACAATGACCAACATATCAGTGGCAGTTGGGGCTTTTAAAAGTAGCATAGGACGGTGCAGGGAAGGTAAACTGAACAGATGAGTCTTTAAACCCCTCTCATAGTCTCAAAACTGTCACAGGACCACCGCAGATCAACAGGCAACTCATTCCACCAACGAGGAACCACCGAGGTAAAGAGTATTGAATGTGACCTCTTAGCGTTAATGGCTGGTCGACACGGCAGACGCTCATCAGAGGACTGCAGTGGGCAATTGGGGGTGTAGAGCTGGAACATGGAATTCAAGTAGCAAGGGGCAGATCCAGTAAGTGTCCTATAGGGCAGAGTGAGGGATTTGAATTTAATTCTGGCTGCTATGGGAAGCCAATAGAGAGTAACTAAGAGAGGAGTTACATGTGTCCTAACTTAGCAAATGGAACGTGTTTGAGACATGGCCTGACAGTAATGCACCCTAAACTACCTAGTATTTTCACGGAATAGATGGTGCAGTGGTAGACACATCTTGTCTTATCACTGTGGAGTATGCATGTTTCCGAAACACTCAGTGAAAAAAAAAAAAACAGCAAACATAGGCTTATAGAAGGAAGTGAAGCTAGTCATGTGTCTTGTGTTGGCCTTTTATAGCCGAGAGTATACCACTTCCTGTGGTTTTGTTACACTAGCTCTGAATGATTAAACATTAACCAATAGGAAGACGGTTATTTTTGAGTGTAAAAAGAATGAAAAGTAAAGAATCCATGTATGCTCCTGTTGTGGCTTGCAGAGGTGGGAAGTAATGTACAAATACTTTAGTACTGTACTGTACTACTGTGTAGCATTTTCATTATTGAGTATTTATTTTAGCTTATATAACTTTTTTACTTTACTACTTACATTTTCAAAACTGGCTTGTTACTTTTTTGAGGCAAGTTATCAATTATTTTATTTTGTGCTTTCATAGCATCAAGGCTGATTGCAACCTAAATGGATGGGACAACAATAGTGATGCAAAAAGGGGGTTGACTTTGCAACTGTAAGGGGCAATAACACCTAAAAAAACACCTAAGGGGCAATGCCAAAACAATGGTTACATGATAATGGAAAACTTTGTTGAATTCAGTGTGTTAACAGATGACAAAACACCCTATTCTTTGTTTGATTTTCTTTTGTGGGAAAATATTCCGACATTTTACTACTAGGCCTATTCTGCGAGCAAGCTTACCTCAAACAGAATGTTTGTTTCTCTGCAACTTCATCCTTGGCTTGGTAGTAGGCAACAAGCTTGCTTGATTTATTTTTTTAAAACTACTCTGCCTAAAGGGGGGTCACACGCTGCGCTCGCCGCTAGAAACCCAGTTCTAATATAAACTGTAAACTGTAAGCTCTTTAGACAGGTATTGCAGCTAGCATGTAACGATGCACATTACTTTTACCACTTGCATCGCGAGGAACCAATCACATCATTGTATCTGATATAGGCGGACCATGAGGCGAGCTAAACAGATGACGACAGCGCTGCAACGAATCAGTCAGTTAACATTGGTCATAGTGTTATCCAATTGTGTCGAAGTCTGGAATCAGTCAGTAAACATTGGTTGTAGTGTGATCCAATTGAGTGCAATGAGATTTTCAAGTGCATGCTTGGTGCCGCCCCTTGAGTTGGGCCATTTTCATTATTCGTGGCCAGACCCTTACCAGGGTCTGGATTTTCCAGGCTGGTAAAAATGTGGAGTCATTATTAAGTCAGTGCCACCTTCAACGAGAAAAAGGCAAAAATTTGTTTTTGGCTCATGTGGATGAAAGCCAACAACTCACATAATTCCCTGCCTTCCACTGCTCTTGCTGCTCTACCAAGCCACTCCCCCAGGAACTAGCCAAGGCCTATCTACAAGCACACAGAGAGACTCATTAATAGTTCCTTTGGCATTAATAAGGATTTTAAAATTAAAACAATCATTGTATATGTTACACTCAATCTTGTGGCCATATAACTAAGGTCCTGTTCTTCATATGGAAACATTTCAAAATTGTTTAGATAGATTGCTGCTGTCTTGGTGAATGACTGTTAACAACTTATTGCCATCATCGTGAAGCGCGCATCTCATGGTTATGGAAATACCATGCACTATGCCATTTATATTGCTAGAATAATACATTTCCAATTATAGTACGTTTCCAAATATATAATGTACAAAATGTGTTCTAGTACAAAATGTTATTATGCATTCTGTTTTTACATGGGTAAGGCCACTGCACATCCAAATACATCGTCACCGCCATCGTCATTACTTTCAGCCTTCTTCGCAGTACAAGAGCCTAGCCTGTTAACTTAGCTTAAAAAAGATGGCGGATATTGCTTTTAGTTTCTGCAAGTCCCACCTACTGATCTGTAATAGGTCTGTAGCGTGAGTGGGTCCCACCCCATGGAAAAAGTGTGTTTGTAGTGTTTGTAGAGTGTTTGTAGTCTCAACAAAGATATGAGACTTCCTGCTTTCATTGACGCAAAATGACTTTTTTTGGTCATTGAAAGCAGGAACTGCAACACTGAAATCCGTATTTCTCCCGTCTCAGGGGAAAATGAGGGAATGATGCACGACCATTCAAAAACATGACTGTGTTTCTAACGATACAAAGCTTAATGCAAATAGGTGAAGTGTCCCTTTAAAGCAGAGGGGTGCACTACATAGGCTAGTACAGCGTTTCTCAAACTATGACCACCACCGTGGAGTGACTCAACGCAACGTGGAGACTGCTGGTCCGCGGAGCCGTCAAGTGATTTTAGGCCGGGTGCTTCATCTGAGAATTCGCTGCGCAATTGATCAAGGAACCGCGGAACTACAGAAAAAGAAAACAAATGTTTCTGCAATCAGGTGGAAATAGACAGGGAAGATCACGCTGTAACAGAGTTACACTCCCACTAGATTTTTTTGGTGCCACTAAGTCAATTAATGAACCAAAAGTTAAGAACAATATGTCAGTTTGTATGTGCCTACATGTACTTAAATAGTAGCACAAAATGATCTGGTGAAATTAAATCTTCATATGATTTTAAAGCCAGAAAGTGCTTGGTAACGGAGTTACAGAAAATGAAGATCACTTTCTTACCATAAAAATCAACATCATACATGTGGTTATCAAAATATAACACTAAAATAGCTTGTATAGAAGTGTTTCTACACTTGTTTCCTATAATATGACCAAAGATTTTGCGACTGACTAATTTTGACATACATTTCTTATAATAATAATAATAATATGTTTATTTTATATAGCGCCTTTCTCAAACCCACGGTCGCTTTACATAGTACGTAGTCTAAGACATATATGTTTCATAAGTCATGGTAACGGAGTTACATGGTAACAGAGTTCCCAGTGGCGTCGTTAGGTATGGCATATAGTTTATATTCCGATCATGTATTAAAACCTTGAAATGAGATGGATCTATTTATCAAACATACAAGCAGGATCTCACTTGAACATTACCTTACCACACTGTGCATAATTTGGAACGTAGGCTACTTAGAGCCCGCACAAAAAAAGTAAAGGACAGAGAGAGTGTTCCAGGGCTGGGCATGTCAATGTTTGCATTTCCTAGTTGGTATAAGAAAGTTATAAGGAAATCATAAAGGCAACAAGGACAAGGAGATGGCGGATTTATGCTCTTCTCGTCATTTACAAGTTCAGGTAGGTTATCAGCCTGCCCTGCACTCACCTAGTTGGCATGGCCAATCCGTGCTGACCTATACTTACTTTGCCTTTTTAGAATCGAATTAGTGAGTCTTCAATGGTTCGTTCTCCTTAACTCATTGAATGCCAAGCTGTTTTCGGAAGCTTTGTCCTAGAGTGCCAGCAATCTAGACCATTGTTGATGATTTTTGTACAGCCACAGCATATTCTGTGTTATAGCTATGAACACATACAATGGCTCGTTTAAAAGGTGAGACTTTAAGCTCTCAGTGGGTGCAAACCGTGTATTTCTACACGCCTCTGTTCCTGAGAAATCCCAAGCTAAACAGTGGCTAGTTTTCATCAAAATCGCTGTTTTTTTTCTAGAAATGGAGATATAACGTCTTTCATGAAATATGAAGTGTTGCCTGTAAACTTTCCAGGAAGTGATCAGCGAGACCTGGAGAGACTGCCACCTAGTGATAGACCCACGAAAATGGCCTGGTTTTGAGATGACTTGCATGCGTCACTGATTCGACACAAAGCGGCAACCCAGTTATGATAAAATGTCCAGATACAGTAAAATGTCTAGATTGTGCGTTTTCATGAGTTTTCGATCGTCATATATTTCATTTCCATTCATCACAGAGTTCCCAAAATCACATATAAGGTGTGTTAGAGTGTCTAGTTTCGTAATTTAAAAAAAAAGAAGCTAAAAACGTAATATTACGTTTTTGGCACTCAATGAGTTAAATGTGGGGTATGGGATTCGCAAAACGGCCAGCAGATTCAAAGAACATGGACGTGCAATCATGCACGAGCGAAAACTCAGATGCGCGAGAGCGAACCAGGCTAGCGTAGGCTGCACTATACGAGCTCTAGTCTCCATACATACATACCATAGACTGTATAGTCTATGATGCATACAATCGCTCACATCAGCTTCCTCCCCAAGCAGGTTAGTTAGCTAGCTAGTTCTACGTTCTTTATTCATCTCCAAAAGGGTTGTAGATAGATAGATAGATACTTTATTGATCCCCAAGGGGAAATTCAAGTAGTCACACAAATGCCCGAAGTTCCTCAAATGCCCGAAGGCGCATGATTTTAAATACAGTACATAAGAAAATACAGACTTATGAACTTACTTATGGAGCTAAATTTGTCTCAATTTGTCTCACACATCTACAATTGTGAAAAACAATTTACAAGTTACAAAATATATGATTTTTTTGCGTGTGGATTTGTGCGACTTTCATGCGAAGAACGTCTCAAAAACATGTAACTTTGGAAAGCGAAGAATGCGTGTGCTGGTGATCCACAAATGCAGATATTTAAAATATAATTAAAAAAACAAATATGATTATTTTATTTGTGGATATCAAAACACACATGCAAATCAAGAAATATTTGTGGATCCCCCTCTGCGCATATACATATATTATTGAGACAAATTTAGCTCCATAACTAATAGACGTTGACTATAAAAGATTACAAGCCAATAGCCAGGACCACAACACTGCAATTGTTTGTGTTAGCCACATGTAGCTGCTAATATGCTCACGGAAAGAGCCCATAATGACCTGTTAACTTTGTGGTTTTACTGTTGTATAAATGACAAAAATACTCCATAACTTGTCCGCGCAGGTTAATAGTTCATCGGCTTTTCAGCAGAAAAAATGCCACAGCCGCATCTGTTTGTAGACCTTCCTGATCCTTCAGTTGTCGCCAACGTTGGAAAACAGCGCCTAGGATGACTCTTGTTTTCGCTTTTTACTCTTTCAGCCGTTTTATTCGCAATTGCTCTCTCAAATATAGATTTCCTTTTTACGTTTGCTAGTAGTGGTGGTGGTGGCGTCTTGTCTGCCATTATCTTCTAGTTATCAGCTAGCTCTGGTACTGCAGGATAATGTCAGATGGAAGTACCTTGCACTTCGCACTTGCTCTGACTGGGTCACGAGCTTTGAGTATGTGCACGAAGGGGGTCACGCACGCGAGGGGGGAGGGGTATAGTATGACCGTTTGATTGACGAACTTCCAATGTTTTTCGAGCCCTGCCTGTTCCACAGATGATGGGTTTGTTTAATTTCCATTAGGAATAGGATTTCAAGTGATTTTGCAAAAATGGCCAAAAAAGAGAATCCCATACCCTACCTTTAAGTTAAACATAACATGATATGCATCTTTGCTATTTATAACGTAATTCGGCTAAGTGGCTAGGCTATAGCCTATAGTTCATTTTTAATAGCAAACAGAAATGTCAAGATAGCAACAGGTCATTACATCCTTTAATTGTCAAAATATTATTGTCCATATTATTCAATAAATGTGGCACATATGTGGCTAGAGTCTGTGGATTAATCTATCAAATGTGAGCAGCAAGTGCAGGCAAAATGGAATTATGAGAACCGTTTAGACTCTATGGACCAAGCCCCGAATGTTTTCATCTGCTAGCAACGGCCATGGGAGTTACAAATGTTCCTATTGTTAAAACAAGATTTAATTGTGTAAACTGTTCCCAAAATGATCATGTATTCATTAGTTATAGTATGTTTATCATAATGGGAAAAAAAAAACATAAAGTAGATGTACCGCATAACGGTACAAAATACGACTGGCGCACATTGACGATCATGCCTGTCAATTTTTCTCCATTCTCTACTCTTGCAAATCATGCTGTGTGTGTGTGGGGGGGGTTACTTTGCTAGTTTATGAATTGGAGGGGGGTGGGGTTACTTTGTTACTTTTACTACTCATACTTTTACTAGAGTTTTTACTTGGGTATGGAAAGTGTGTACTTTTACCATCTCTGGTGGCACGCAAATTTATGTACTATCAATCAAAGGGTAAAGAGATTAAGAAAAAAAAGGCATGCGCTTGCTGCCATGAACCCAATCACATGTCTACATTTCTTGTTCATCTGTGCAGGCCATGTCCTAAGATGAGCCAGAGCAGTGTGGAGCTGGATCAGGTGAGTCAGCAGGGATCAGTGGACAGTCTGACACAATCTCTGCGAGAATTGGGCAACAGCCTGTCGACGTCCTCCACTCCACTTCAGCCTGATACCTGTGAGTGTAAACCAACGTAAATCATTTTGTTTGATGGGTATGAGGCGAATGATTTGCCATAGAGCCCTTCTCCTAACCTGATAGGGAGTTAGATGGCTATTTGCAAATATACTGTATCATTGGCATGATCTCCAAACAACTGTGACATAGTTCAAATAGGGGGGAAGTCATTCTGCAGCTGGTTCTGTTTTTGTATTCAAACTAGGACTGTATTTATCAAGACACTGATTATTAACATTCAAACCAAAAGGTGGAGAGGTGGTGTTTCATATAAAAAGGTGGAATTGTGAATGTTTTCCAGGATTTAAAGATTAACTCGTGCATGCTTTGCTATTGTGTGTGGTGGGGGCGGGGGTCCTAGTTCAAACGCATGTATTTTCTCAAGTCTCTGAGAAGGACTTTGATCAAGAAAACATCTGACCTCAGCATATGTTAAAGCTGTTATACTTAATCTTTAAATTAAACATTTAGGAGAAGTACAAAAGATTATGTTTTAGGCTATGTTAAGATTCCATGGTAGGAGTTTTTATAAAGTCCTAGAAGTATTAGTTGGCAGAGGTGCTTAAAGTGTTGTCCTGTTAAACAGTAACCATAGGTGCTCTTAGTCAGACTGTTTAAACTGTATTGCTCACTATGAGCCTTCAGTGAAAATTCTGATGTTTAGATGTAGCAGAGAGTAGTACACACAGACTTTCTTTGTTTGTCAAGTCCCGAAGTCCCAAGTAAATCCCCATATAAAGATTACCCAAAGTCAAGTCCAACTGCTGGCTGGGGCACCTGCACCGTACGCCGGCGATCCGGGTTCGATTCCCGCCCCGTGGTCCTTTCCGGATCCTACCCCGATTCTCTCTCCCACTCACTTCCTGTCATTCTCCACTATCCTGTCGCATTAAAGGCATAAAAGCCCAAAAAAATATATTTAAAAAAAAAAAAAAAAATTCATTATACACTCTTTTAAACTAATTTAATGCTTGCATTTTACCTGTAGAGTGTATGTTAATGTGCTAACAAACAAATAATTAATGTCTTAAATGGTTATTCTTCTCAAATAATTTTAGAAAATACAGTAAATGAAAGACCGGAAATGAGGAGCAATTTTTTTTTTTTTAATTCTTTAACTCTTTTTCTTTAGGTGGGCTGGATGGCACAGAACAACTATGCCCATCCCTGGTTTCCACCAACCCTCTTGTCACCACTGCAAGTTCCCCCAACTTTGAGCCTTACCCAAGTAACAGCCTGGGCCAGCAACTGCAGCCACCTCCTCTCCCTGAGAAGAAGCTAGTGAATCGCACGGTGTCAGCACCTGGCGAGACGGGGGGAGGAGTGACTATGCGAGGCAGACCACGCTTGCCATTTTATAAGTCAGAAGATAATGTTTGTGGGCCTGATGGTGCCCCCTCCAGTCCTGTGGATGCACGACCCTTATACTCATCCTCTGATTGTCTGGAAAACTGTCCTCTTCCCTTGAACCGGCCACTACGTTCCTGCATAGTGGAAGAGGCAAGGTTGGGCCGTCTGGGTAGTCACAGCCGTGGCAGTGTGACAACAGTCTCCTCACCTCAACTGAGCTGTCCTGCCCCCTCTGGCTCTACCCTGCAGCTGCAGACCCTGCTCAGCAACATGGACAGTCGAGAGGGTATTTACTCCAAGCTGGGTGGGCTATACGCAGAGTCGCTGCGCAGGCTGGCCATCAAGTGCGAAGACCACTTTACTCGTAACCAGGGAAATACCCTGCGCTTCCACGAGAGCAACTGGTCCCTTTTCAAGTTAACCTGCAACAAGCCTAGCTGCCAGGCAGGGGATGCGATCTACTACTCAGCCTCCTGTGCTTCAGATGCAAGCAACCCTTATGCTGTCAAGGTAACAAGCAGTAGTGGCCATTTATGTAAGAGGATACAGTGTTTCCCAGAGAATTGAATTCCATTTGTGGTAGTTGGTTTGCAGAATTAACTTGAATGCAAAAGTTTTTTAACAAATTAGCACAGTGTGGTTATGATACTAACCAGATTTAAGCACAATTTAGTACAACCTGGAAAATCATTGTGTGGTGGTCAATGTTGATATTGTGGTGGGCCGCCACAAATAAGTCAATGTATGGGAAACACTGTAAGGTGACTTACAGTAGTAAATTACAATTAGGTGGCAACAATGGGCAGCATGAAGCAAGGGACAGTAAACAAAGTAGTGATGGGGAAGTTTCATAGTGAGAGTGGAAGAAAAGAGACATTGAGTGCCAAAAACGTAATATTACGTTTTTCCTTCCCATGCATTGAGTGCCAAAAACGTAATATTACGTTTTTAGCTTTTTTTTTAAATTACGAAACTAGACACTCTAACACACCTTATATTTGATTTTGGGAACTCTGTGGTGAATGGAAATGAAATATATGATGATCGAAAACTCATGAAAACGCACAATCTGGACATTTTATCATAACTCGGTTGCTGCTTTGGGTCGAATCAGTGACGCATGCACGTCAGCTCAAAACCAGGCCATTTTCATGGGGCTATCACTAGGTGGCAGTCTCGCCAGGTCACTTCCCGGAAACTTTTTAGGCAACATTTCATATTTCATGAAAGACGTTATATCTCCATTTCTAGAAAAAAAAACAGCGATTTTGATGAAAACTAGCCACTGTTTAGCTTGGGATTTCTCAGGAACAGAGGCGTGTAGAAATACACGGTTTGCACCCACTGAGAGCTTAAAGTCTCACCTTTCAAACGAGCCATTGTATGTGTTCATAGCTATAACACAGAATATGCTGTGGCTTTACAAAAATCATCAACAATGGTCTAGATTGCTGGCACTCTAGGACAAAACTTCCGAAAACAGCTTGGCATTCAATGATTTAAGATGCAATTTCAGGCAAAATGTTGGTGATATTTGAGCTCAACAGCCAATCAAGTTACACCCCACAGCCCTGAAGCAACATCTTGATTGGTTGTGTGATTTCATCCAAGACCCTATGGGCCCTTCCTCTCCCATGAATGTAAATCAATAGATGACGACCTTTTTATTGGGCCACCTTAATTCTGAAGTTAAGCTCTGTGGGTGTGATCGGACGGCGTAGGAAATAATATGCATAACACAGTACAGGTGTAACACAAACTGTAGGCACCTAAAAAAAAGTATTTGCTCACAAATGGGAGAATGTTTCCCTTCCTTTGTTTCCCATTTACAAGGCAGTGACTGTGTACAAACTCTTTTTTTTTACATTGAACAGACAGCTAGAGGGGTTGAGGAGCAATTTGCTGAATTTGACAAAAAATAACTTCTGTGTTTGTACACCATGTTGGCTTTGTAAACGGCAAAACAAATACTGGCAGAAAGCACCACAACCCAATCAACACATTGCTTCAGTAGTACAGAAGGTAAGGGTGTAAGTTTGATTGGATGTTGTTGAACTCAAATATCAACAATCCTTCGTCAGAATCACAAACTCCACTTTTACAGGTGGAGAGTGTCCACTTCTTTGATCAAGGTTGTTCCATAGGACAGGCACTAAGTAGCAAAAAGCTCTGCCTCCTACCATGCTCTCTGACAGTCTTGGGGGTTATTCCAGAAAGCAGGCTTTCTTAAAGATCTGAGTTTGAGATATACTGACTAAAGTAGAGCACTACTTCATGACTAAGTCATCATTAAAGTATCATGTCAGTAAACTGTCTTGACCTAGTTATCCAACTCAAGTTTCAGAAGCTTTTTTAACAGTTGGGAGTTGCTAGAAGGTGTTAATATAAACCAATTAGCTTCTTAGTTAAACCTATGTAGCAGATTTTTGGTAACTAGATAACACAAAGTGGTAATGGAAGTCATGGTTTGACAGAATGACTGTGGCTTCTATTTCCTAATTACGCATGCTGCTCGCACAGTTGTGGCTTTCAATGAAAAGTAATAAGGATAGAACAGATTTTTTGTGGGGATACCTCCAGGTTCTATTCACTTTTCCTTAATGGGTCATTAATAAAATAAAATATTACTAAAATATACTATTGTGATGGAACTGCCTCGAGGGACATAATGAGCAAAAATGAAAAATAATTCCTTCTAAATAACTAAGCAAAACGTAAGTATAGAATAAACAGTTCTGTTAACAATCTCAGTCACTAGGCCTATATGCCTAACACACGGGACAAGACTAGACTAGCACTGACGAAGACTGACAAAGTGGTGAACATACAGTGAGGCTCATAAGTTTTTGAACCCATGCTAAAGTTGACTAAAAATAGGAATATAAAATCATCTTTTGGAAATTGTTCTTAATGCCTTAAGTAATAAAATGAGGAAATATCCAACCTTTAAAGACACCAATTTTCTTTGTGAATGAATAATGTATTGTAAATAAATAAATGTTCTTCCTTAAAATACAAGGGTCATAAGTGTTCGCACCCCTATGTTAAATTCCCATAGAGGCAGGCAGATTTTTATTTTTAAAGGCCAGTTATTTCATTGATCCAGGATACTATGCATCCTGATAAACTTCCCTTGGCCTTTGGAATTAAAATAGCCCCGCGTCATCACATACCCTTCACCATATCTAGAGATTGGCATGGTGTTATTTCAGTTAGCCTATTAGCTGGTTTGATTTGCATTGAGCTCAATGAGCATCAAACCAGCTAATAGGCTAACTGAAAATCTGCCTGCCTCTATGGGAATTTAACATAGGGGTGCAAATACTTTTGACCCCTGTATTTTAAGGAAGAACATTTATTTATTTACGAACCGTCACAATTATGTAAAGAAAAAAATAATGATTGATACCAAATGGATACAAAAACAAGTTTATACTACCCTTAATGTCACTCTTTTTGCACTTTCCCCCCCAAATATAGGGCCTTGTAGAAATCAATGTGAATGCCGCCGTACAAACGTTGAATGGTTCAGTCATACAGAAAACATGTTTGTCTTCCACCCTACAAAGTTTGGGCAGCCTATGAATAATATTTTTCTTGATATGAATGCCCAAACATTGCTTCCAATATAATGTGATTTTCAGGCTGTAAAACTGACGTAATTTTAAAGGCTGAATTTGAACAGAAATATCAACCTTATCTGATTTGACACGGAATGACCCCAATGCTAATTTTGCACTATGTTATGTTTTAAAGATTTAAGGACCTGCTCAACCCTTTTTTATCTTTATCTGCAGATTTGTAAGAGTACTTCTTCTGACTCAAAGCAAGGCTACTTGTATGGGCTTTCTATCCAGCAGAGTCTGCCTCCCCACTTTAACCTGCAGCAGGACTGTGGCCACTTCATTGCGTGTGTACCCCAGAGTATGTTGCCATCAGAGGAGCTTCCTGCAGCATCAAGCCCTTCAACCATGGTATCGTCTCCTGGCCAGAGTGAGCAGGAACATGTAGTAGTGATCACAAATGAGGTGCCCTACCAGAGTGCGTCAGATTTTGTGCGCGAGTGGATATCATTCCACAAAGCTCAGCCAGAAGTCTATGAGCGGCGAATATGCTTCCTGCTACTACAACTCTGCAATGGTCTGGAGCACCTGAAAGCCTGTGGAGTCACACACCGTGACCTCTGTCTGGAAAACTTGTTGCTGGTCCCCCACAGACAGGCTGGCTGTGCTCTGGACACACAACAGCAACAGCTCCCACGTCTAATCATTAGTAACTTTACCAAGGCAAAGCAGCGTAGCGCTGAAGGCCCTACTAAAACTGACCCTCGCCTCAAACGTGATCATGCCCGACTGGCCCCCGAGATTGTGTCAGCCGTCCAGTACCGCAAGTTTGATGAGTTCCAAGTTGGCATCTTGATTTATGAGTTACTCCACCAGCCCAACCCGTTTGAGGTGAGCCCAGCCTTGAAGGAGCAGGAATACTGCTGTGAGGATTTGCCCCCCATACCTGGCGTATCTTTGTACTCCAGTGGCCTACAGAGGTTAGCCGGCTTGCTGCTCCAGTCTGACCCTATCAAGCGTATTCACATCCAGGATGCCAAGCGGGTGTTGCAGAGCCTATTGTGGGGTCCGCGGAGGGACATGATGGAACAGCATTGCAAGAGCAGCAGGGGGCAACACGAGGGGCTGTTGAACTGGCTGGATGTGAAGCGGGCACTGCTGATGATGAAATTTGCTGAGCGCTCTCTAGAGCCAGAGAGGAATGCTGAGCTGGAGGACTGGCTATGCTGTCAATACTTCTCCACTGCACACCCATTGTCACTTTGTCACACAGCCGAATTGCTGTACTCATTTAAAGTTACACACTGAACTATCTATACTACTATTAATGAATGTGAAAAAGTGTGTTTAAAGGTATGTGTGTAATAAGTCAATGAATGAGGGGACACTGTTGACACTATACTGGAGATGTATTGAGTTCTACACTGTGTTTATGTTTGCTTTTATTTTATTTTGTTTGGTCATTTAATTCCTGTGAAATTGGCTGGCTACATTGCTGCTTTATCATGCTCAGCATCAGCATTTTCTGACTGAAGGAGACACACTTCCGTCCTCATATTACTTCATGAAAGTTACTAAGTCATTTTCTTAGTATTGACCGAATTATACATTATACATCATTGTTCACTGTGCTTTTTATGATTGTGTAACCTTGGGAACCCACTGAATAATTAAATTTAAAATTAATCTAATGTAATGAATCACAAATTCTATTTGCTAAGTGTATGTTCATGGCACATTCCACCATGTGAAATGTTATGTACTGTATATGAGGTCAATTTACACCTTGCATTAAAATGTTATATTGCAGTCAGGATGGCCACACAAAGTTACCGTTTGTATGCATTGTATGCCAAGACACATTGACGATATCTGGTCAGCCAAACCAGGCCATAAGACTTAAGACTTTGCCAGTCTTTCATATTAAGGCCCTGCAGTTGACGGGAAACTTTTACAGCTTTTATCATTTTCAGGGTGTTTTAACATTTAAACAGAATGGGTCTTTGAGCCAGCGGTGTTTTCTATATGCTGCAAGATTGCAATTTTAAGTGCTGTAGGCTAATAGTGTTTTACTCTGTTTTTGGTTACCTGTGTCACTGGCACAGATTTAATACCGCATATTTTTGTTAAATTCTAAACAAATCACAAGTTATTGTTTAGCCTCTTCCCTACTTGATCTGTAGAATTGGCATTGTGCTGGATGAAAGTTTAAACCCCCCAGCTGCAACTTGTGAGTTAGCTCTGTTTTATTCTGGCCCTGTATTTTCATCTTTATGATTTAAAACAAGGTTGTGACTAGGGGGTTCATCAGCTAGACATTCCTATGTATGGAAGTAATTAAAAAATTTGACCTGTTCCACAGTGGCATTTAAGTTGTGTACAGCTGTATTAAAGTACATATAATAACATCTACAAATATGTCTGCTCTTGATAACCATCTATAGTCGTGGCTAAAAGTTTTGACAATGACACAAATGTTATGATTCAGTTTGTGTGATAGTGATTATTGTGGTGAGTGATCAGATTATATCTTAATCACAAACATTTTTTACTGTTTTTGTCCTGGTGAAAATGTCCAACTAACATCATTTTGGTATAATCATATCATCAGCACAGTGTGAACTGGCACAAGTCAGCTGAAATCTGAATAGCAGAGCAGACTGAAGTGCTTAACATTTGTGTTAGCAATGATTAGCCTCAAAGACACATGCAGCTGAAACACTTTTTGTTATTTAGTATAGTAGTGAAACAAAACAAAACAAATCACAAAATGCTGAAGCAGCAAAATTTGACAGCATTTGTCACTGTCAAAACTTTTGGCCTCGACTGTAAAGATGTAACACCCACTGCCATCAGCAGCACTGTACCGGTACATAACGACTAGTCCACAACTATTATGAAAAACTTACTATGAAACCCCTAGCTGCGACATGAGCCATAGATCAGATGTCAACATGAACATTGGAGTCAAGGTTACAATATTATCACAATATGGATACAAGCAGGGTAGGAATTTCACAGCTGCCACGACGGCCATGGTCAGTGATGGTCTGGGGAGGCATACCCTTGGAGGGACGTACAGACCTCTATGGGCAAGTCAACGGCACCCTCACTGCTCTTAGGTATCGGGATGAATCTTCAGACACATTGTCAGACCCTTTACTGGTGCAGAAGCCCCTGGGTTCCCCCTGGTCGGCCACATGTTGCGAGAGTGTGCAGGCAGTTCCTGGAGGATTAAGGAATTGATACCATTCACTGTCCCCCACACTCCCCTGACTTAAATCCAGTAGAACACCTCTAGAACATATTGTGTTTTGGTCCATCCAACACCGGCAGGTTGCACCACAGACTGTGATGATGGCCGTGTCCACATCTGGGAGCAGACCCCCAGGACGCCATCCGCCGTCTCATTGTCAAGCATGTGGGGTCCATACGAACTACTGAGTACCAAATTTAGGCAAAATTGACTTGCTTGTCGCATCATTTTTTCACTTTTTTCATTGATTTTCGTGGGGGTCTTTGAATCAGCCCTCTGTAGGTTGATCATTTTCATTACCAAAAAATAATGTAGCATCCTTAAAAATGTTTTCATTACTTTAGCCCAGACCCTCTGGGCACCATACGTGATTGACTCTCCAGGCATTTGGCGTGAATAAATTGGGAGGTGTAGGCATAGGCTACCTGAACACGTGGTAAAAAAAGCTAAGAATTTTAGCAGATTGGCAAACAATGCCTAACTTTCCCCAACAGAGTTTTTTTTTACATGCTCACAGGGCAGGTGATGTGACTGATTGCTGAATGTTACATTTGTCGCGTCAGACTGTCCCACAATACTGAAGTAGCTGTATGTAACTTTCTGAGAACGTAAACACATAATCATAATACTAAGTATCAGACTATCATTTGCGAAACATCAAAGAAGACGTTGTTTCAATGAGCAATTGCCAGGGTATCATTGCAGAAAGAAACATGCAGCCCTTCCGTTGGTCTTGGTACTTTTCCATTCGTCGAAAAGACGCCCCCAAGTCTGCTCTTCACACATCCCTGTGTTTGCTACGTAGATGCTGCTCAATGTTGCTACACGTACGAGTTCATTTCTGAACCCACTATAGCGGAGAGCAGTCAGGCCTTCGATTCCCTCTCCGAGGCCGGATGGTAAAATCCAACCTCCAGCGGATACTAAACAGTCATTGCTTTGCTCGCGAAAAAGAAGGAAAACAACAGTTCCACACCATCATGGATGCTTTAAGTAACGACAGTAACGTTAGTATTTGTGACATGATTGGCAAGTAAGTAAACATGGGAAAATGCTGTGGGGGAGGGTAGCTAGCTGGTAACTTAGCCAGTTAACGAGTAGCTGTTAGCATAACAAAATGTCAATCACGGAAACCCAGACTTAAAATAATGACTATATAAATGCTCTGAAGCGTATGTGCTGTATAAATAATACAACTAACTGTAATTCTAACCTACGACAGTGTCACCATATAACGTTACAACATCTCCCTTCGATTACAGGCAGGTAGCAGCTAGCGATAACTAGCGTATGATAGCTTCTTAAGTTTGCTCAAAAACATGAAAGTGCTAGCGAAGTTTTCCTTTAACGTACTCGGTTCGTGCGTATGTATTGTAATGTTAACGTTACTGGTTATTTTAGCATTTCTTGCTTCGTCTATTTCGATATATTTAACCAGCGTCAGTAAGATAATCTTAACGTCACGATAAACAGGAATGATATGCTAAGCAAGCAACCGCAGGCGTTGCGGGAATAGGGTCAATTTAAAGGCCCCGTTTAACAACCGCCAAACCTTAACGTTATCACGGAAAGGTATAATAATGGCATATGTGACATTTTAAATAACGGATGGGCAGAGCATTATCAAGTCAAATGGGAAAAAATATATTTTGTCATATTTGATTTCAGGCTATTACACAAACTTAGCCTACGTCACAGACCACTTGGAGGTGCAAACAAAATCGGATTTTGGTTGATTTGACCACCGGTTAACATCGAAACAGGCACTTTACTTTGGATAGACAGCAGTAATACATCACAGGAGTGATTTAACGTCAAAAAATCTAGGCTGGAGTAATTCAACATTTGACACCTCCGATATGTTTAGTGTTATAAAGACGTCAAATAGCCCGTTAACTTTTACCAAATTGATAGCCAATGAGCCAGAAGTGAACATACATTGATGCCTATAAAAACTGCGCTTTCATTATTCAACTAAACGCGACAAAATACTTGTATAACCATTGAGCCAGCTCCTTACTATGTGATCTCAATGGCGATGCAGCGTTTGTTTGCACCTCCAACAGCATGGCATACCTGGTTACCGCCCCAAAACGCCCTCAAACGCCCTTATGTTTGTGTGAAAGAATAAGTTTTGTTTTGTCATTAGCATACATTGTTAATGCTATGGCAGGAGCAACGTTATCAGCACTGGCTCTTGAGGCCTAATGCACGGTTTAACTGTAGCCACAGTCGCAAGATCCCACAGTTACTGTAACGGCTCGTGTCCATTATCGCGTCAAAGCCATAGACAGTAAAAGAAACGGACGAACAGACTCCGTCGTTTTCAGTGGGAGGGCACTGAGTCAAATAGAACGATTTTTCAGTTGGTCCGCCCAGTACTGCGCAGACTCACACTTAACTTCGTGACGTTAGCCATAGAATCTGAATCTTGTAACTCATATACGTTAGACCGGCACATCCGGGAACTTGACTCGTGACAAACGTTCCCGCCCCTTTCGGGGGAAAACAAACAACCCCTCTCATTAACTCCAACGCAAATTAGGGTCAATAAACGTAATTCATACAGAAATCGCAGGAGTAAATAATAACAAAAAATACCACAAATCAATATGACCACTCAATACATAACCACTTTGCCGGTCGTTGACCGTGAAAGATACCTACAAAAGCTTAATTCAATTAATATAAAACATGTCCCTTCAGTCTCCCGAAAAGTGGTGCAACAACCCCACTCAGTGACCAGAAGTGTCATACGGTCTTCTCTTCTTATGGCTTGTAGCCATAATTTTCTTCTGTCAGGATTTTTTTTGAGGACATGGTAGGCAAAAGAAACTCAGGGAGGGGTTCTTAGCTGTGTGGTTGGTACATGTCTACCGGTTCACTCTGGCTTGTTCTGAGGGAATGTTTTCCCCTCAAAAGGGGCATGGCGCAAACAACCTGCTCTGTGTGACGCGGGTCCGGTTGTAAGTATAGAGCTGGTAAGTCCCGCCCTTTCCGCTGGACCTCTAGATTGAAAAATCGTCAATGCAAGTGAATGTGAGAAAATAATTATTTTCTGGTCCCGTTTGATTTGTGCCATGAATGTGAACATATGTTGTCTGTGAATTTTTAATATAAATTTTAGTGTAAAGAATGCTACAATTGAGCGGGTAGAAGTTTGATGCGGTTAAACTTTGTGTGAGAGC
The DNA here is from genome assembly GCF_017589495.1 of Alosa alosa. NCBI lineage: Eukaryota > Metazoa > Chordata > Actinopteri > Clupeiformes > Clupeidae > Alosa > Alosa alosa. The sequence continues at coordinate 33,054,594 of NC_063200.1, forward strand.
ACTTTGTGGACTACAACTTTCCGCTAGACGACCGATCACTAGTTTCCCATAACAACCATCAGTTGGTCGAGATGTAGAGGGTTATTTAGATCGACTTTGAACAAAGTGAACCATACAACTTTACAATCACACTGTATCGTAGTGTTAATGTGTTGAGTGAAGCTAGACATGTTTCAAATATTTTTGTTACCATGTGTGTTTATTCCTGCCGTTACAAAAACTAGCATCTCATTTAATGTTAGCGATTAGAGCTAGCTCACGTCACAGGCGACATGTAGTCTTTCTCGTTATGTCTTTTCCACAACTGATAGCCGAAGAATCATATAATATACTGTCAAACTCGTAACATGAAAAATTATATTAAAAATTCACAGACGACATATGTTAACATTCATGGCACAAATCAAACGGGACCAGAAAATAATTCTTTTCTCACATTCACTTGCATTGACGATTTTTCAATCTAGAGGTCCAGCGGAAAGGGCGGGACTTACCAGCTCTATGATAGATACACACAAATTCTTCTCACACTTCCTTCGCCTTCAAAGTCATCAAAGTTAAACATTTATTTATGTATTATTATTAATATCATCCTCACCAAGTCGTGTTAAAGTTGAAGCTACCATACATGATCATCTTCAAAAACATTCATGCTAAAACAAAACAAAGTTATAGCCTTGAAGATAATCTTCTTTCCACTTTTCCGACCTACGGTCAATCCATCGAAAACCTCAGAAATGATTACTGCCGTTTTTTAAAAAATTAGGTTTACTATTATTCAGGGCTTGAAAACGAAATTATTTTTTAAACGTTCCGTTCCGAACGGTTCAGGTAGGCCTATGTTTAACGTTTTCGTTCTTGCATGCGTTCCGCCACCAACATATCGGTCCTGAACCGGTTCGGAACGCAAAATATTGTTCGTTCTTAAAGTTCCGGCAGTGTTTGGCGGGCCTATCAAGTCTATTTTTGTGGACTTTACCTTAGAATAGACGTACTCATTATTTCCCCTTGATTTAGCCTATACCGTAGCTATGCCCAAAAATAATAAATCACAGGCGGCATCCAAAAACATTCAGATGGGCTATCCATCCCATAACCTACAGACTTACTGTAGGCCTAACCTATGCCTATAAATAATTTCTTATCAAAAATATTTCTGGATACGTGCTAAACTCCTTACCTGGTTGTAGCCTAAGTTTTATCCATATGGAGATCTTCAAAGGCTTGCGCTATAATTCCAACCCTGATTATAAACAAACCTGTCTGTTGTTGACAAGGCCTATCTCAAATTTCCCGTTTAACTCTTCTACATAGAATAGGCTATAATTGTGCAAACATTTCAAATCCCGACTTTAAAACGACAAGGCGTGGACAGGCAAAATAGGCTATTACGCATAGACTACAAACAATTTCCAAATGAGTTTCAGTAGCCTACGCTACGAGCTGGCCTAAGATCCGAAGTGGCAGATAGGTTACATTACAACAGCAAGACAAAATACGCATTTGGACCAAAGCTCCATTTATTCGTTTTTTTTTTTTCAAACTGCAGAAATCAAATTATTAGGCTGTTATATAGAGAACGGAAAAAAACGTTATTAATCGGTTTTGTGGATTTCAGAATAACGTTTCTGTTCCGGAACAGTTGAAGACCATTTTGTTTTCGTTTCTGTTTCCGCTCCTCGTAAAATTCCGTTCGTTTTCGGTTTTCGTTTTCGTTCCTTGAACCGTTTCGGAGCCCTGCTATTATTATTAGGTTGCCTCTGTGTAATGCTTTACCTTAACATACGGTCGTGTATGCTAGGTTTTGCTTATGAGTTACCGTCATAGACAGTAAGGTGGACTGAGCTTCTTATCCAAACAATACGGTTATTTCCCTACGGCGCGATAGAGAGATTCTGTCAAAGCTAGCTTCCCTCCAACCGAACAAGCTAACCATTCTTCTTACGGGTAACCAACGTTACGGACGAGGTAGTGGAGTCTGTTTTGCCTTTGTAGTGTTTATGTGGATTACACAGAAGCTACAATATCAGCACAGGATATGTTATATGAAGTTATGGTATTTCAAAAAAATCCTAGAATGAATGGGCTTCTATGGGAGTTAGCAGAGAGGTGGTCCCTCCAGCCTACGTCGATTCTTCTACTTCCGGGAATTCGCCAGCCCCCTTGGTCAAAGCCCACCGCGCCGCAGATAGCCTATTGATTTCCTATGGAGAGTGGCATGGGGGGGTTTATGCTTCCGCAATGCACCTTGGGAAGGCGGCGCGGCCATTCGAACAGAGGCGGCACGTCAAGAAGTTGGGCTCTGCTGAACTTTATGCAAATGAGAGCGGTTAACTCGAGGCGGTTAGCCAATGAAAGTGCATCTTCGGTAAACAAGTTCTCTCCTTTGCTCTCGTCTTCCGGTCCGGAACAATACTAGAAATACAGCCAGAAATATTTGTTCCGCCTTATAATCGTGTTGGTTTCATGAAAATATATTAAGCTATATAGTGGCGAAGCTATTAAGTTTAGAACAAGTTTGCCACTGCACCCTATCAAAAAGACCTTGTTGGCGACTTGAACCAAGACAGAAGGTGCTTTGGAGGAACATGTCAGTGATATTTGTGATGAATTGAATTGAATACAAGATGGTAACGGTATTACGTCTTAAGTAGGCTACCTCCACTTTACGTTAGGTGAAATTGTGTAATTAGATCAAATAAAACGTTACATCATACACTTTAGCCTATACACGCCCACATGTGGCGACAGGGGAGAGGGCTAGGCGTCTGCACGCCGCAATAATGGACACGTACCGCCACAATAATGGACACATACCATGTTTCACCACCTTGGTCTTGATGAAGGCAAAGTTCTTGGCAGTCTGGCAAAGTACCATAGCAAACAAGGCCTTTGGGAAGGGGATGGGATATGGCAGTCTTGCAAGTACATATCTGCATCTACCTGGTGAAAGGGACTTTGTGGATCTGAGGCCCTTTCACCTGTAGCCTCCATCATCCTCCAAATTCCACCAACTTCTGCCGCCTCTGAGTGCAACTGCTCACTGTTTGGGAACACACAAAGGTTCGCAACAGGCACACGAATGCTAGGTTTCATAGGGAATATGTTTATTTTATTTAACATTATTGTTTTTCAATGAAAGAATATCAAAGTTCTACTGATGAATAACTCAACATTTGTATTTGCTGTATATGCCTGTCTGCTTATTACAAAACAAAATGTCTATATTTATGTTTGTATGAATTTACATTTCCAGTTAATTCTCGTAAATTCCCAGTAATTTCCATAATTTCCCATTAATTCACATAATTTCCTTTAATTCCCATGAAAGTTTCCAACTTGGTATGTTTCCAATTTCCGCCCCTTTTTAACGATTAAACTCAAATGATAGTAACAACATTGAATAACAACATGAATTTCAGTGCCACTTAAATATCCAGCATTTTTTTTCTTTATATAAAGCATTTTTTTACACGAGGTATCACTGCATGCCATGCGCCATCTCTAAGGTATTGCTCTGATAGCACCACATCCTATACAGTTAACTTAACATAACATAAGTTAACATAAACACTTCAAGATGTATTTGCTTAAAGCAGAGGGGTGAACACATAGGCTACTAGACAGTGTTTGACAGCTCATGCGAGCCCATTGTATGGAACCATTATCAAAACACTCCCAACTAAGGGGGAAGACATAAAATATATTGAAGCATTTGAGAACACACTGGATAAACTTGAAAGCAGAGTCCTTCAACGTTAGATTAGGCAGCAATTGCCGTTGTCCATGACCAGCATATGACCTGGCAGGGCCATGGCAAGTCGTTTTAACAGTTTTAAAGTTATGGCAAGCCATCTGCACTGGATAAACTTGAAAACAGAGGAAAGTTTGACATTGTGTTTGCATCCATGGCAAGCCATTTCTACATTTAAATGTATGGCAAGCCAGAAGCCTAGAAGCAATGAAACTACAGGTATTGATAATATATTGAATATACAATATCAATCAAAAAAGCAATTTCATGCTTTTGAGTACTGGTTCAGGCGCCGTTTTGGCACTGGCATCATTTTAAAAGTATTGATTTAGCACCGGTATCGGATAAAACCCAAACGGTATCCAATAGAACACACATCTGGTTGCTGAGGTTAGGTTAACTCTAAAATAATATATATTTTTTTATCATTGAACAACAAAAAACAAGAATGTTTTCCACACACATACACACAAAAAGGTGCATTCAAAATGCACAATGAAACCATTTTCTCTGAAATTATAGCATACCAATAACTTCTACTTGTGCGAGTGGATAACATTAGGCAAACGTTACTAGTAGATCATTAACACTGATAGTTTACTCCTTCAGACCCAATGGATTTTCAGAAGCATTTCAAAGACTCGGAAGAGAAAACATCAGTTGCATTTACAGTTACAAACTTAAACACACATTTTAAAACAAAGTTAATGTTTTAACTCATTTTAGTGTAAATGTGGGTGTCAATTTGGAATTGGAAAACACAAGTTCATTGAGACAGGCCTTACTGCAGTACTTTTTTATGGATATGATGGCCTAGTTGACTATTGGGTAGATCATGCGTTAATGCCACTATTTTTATTTTTTTGATTGCTTTAATGTGTTGTCTTTCAGAGGCCCCTAATGGGAATTGTCTTTTACAGGTTTTCATTTTGGGAACTAAACATTATGTGTAGACTTTTGAGCTAAATCTGAAACGGTGCAGCAACCATTTTCCTGGAATCTGTCTGCTTTGACACGGTATGACTCCTATTGGTGTTGTGACCTTTAATTTTCTGCTGCTTTTTTCTTTTTTCTCAACTTTAGCCTGTCCCTGCACTGTAGTAGTACCCACGGTCCAGGGCCTCTGTGGTGCTCCTGATGCCCCTCTCCCACCCCTGAAGATCCCAGGTGGGCGAGGGAATGGTCAACGGGATCACACTTCTGCAACTCGAACTTTGCATTCAGTGAGTACATGCACACACTTCATCTCTGACCATTTGACAGTTTTTGTTGTGCAAAATATTGTTTTCTTTAATATGTATATTTAGTGTGTTTCATTAATCAAATTTAAATCAGTAGATTGAATCGTGATTCGAATCTATTTTTTTGTGCGGTGTTATTCAAATCCTTTCTTGCTTTTGCAGGACATGAAGTTGACAGTAACTGAGGAGGTGGGAGGGGGTGGGCGCCCTGCAATACTTCACTTCCAGAGCCGCCCCACTGTGTCACGGGTGATCCACTGGGAGGCTGTTCTTAGCGGGGAAGGCCTGTATGTGGAGATCCCACAAGACTTACTGCTTGAGGGCAGCAAGGAGAGGTGAAGACAAACACAACCGTTATCCAGAGGTTGTAGTCATGTAACTCACAACATACAGACTCCAGACACAAATTTCACATCTCTTATACTATGTTCTATATTATGTGATCAGAGTCAAAGCTGTGTTGCAGACATACTGTAGGGGACTAATGCTCATCAACTATTCACAGTAAAGATTTTGGGGTACTGTTCGTACCTTGCCTAATGAAGTAATAAAACAGTAGTAGCAACGCTGGTAAGCATAAGAGAATTGCAGATGGAGCAAGAAGAATGTGTACATTTATACATTAAATGTAAATACAGGGTTCTCTTCCTGCCAATGCAGTTTATTATCAGCTTACAAGGTTAGTGGTGAAGTAGGAAGTGCACTTGTGAATCATATACTGATCAGTGCAGTTGATTGGTCCAGTCATTTAAGAAGTAAGTTTATTTAAAGGGGTGGTTCAGAATTTTGGACATAGGACCTCATTTCCAAGTAAGCAAGTGTGCTATTTATCAGTGGAGACCGTTTTCAACACGTTTCATCCAGTCCTTCTAATTGCAGAGTTCGCAGGTGCTAGGCTAGCGCAAGTCAACGGTATGTGCTAGCCTGCCACTAAAAACAGTCTTACCCACTCCAAAGTACACCCAAGGCAAATAAATTATAACGCCAGACTATCGATGTAAATGTCTGTATTGATAGAATAATGTTAGAAATAAAACTATCCTTGCATTTCAACGATCGCATTACATTTTGAGGGACTAGTGTTTTAGCAGCGGCGGAATTATACTTGCTCCAGTTAGTAGTACTGCGCCAAAAAGTAAACAGTAAAGCACACTCCAATGGGGATACCTAGTAGTAGCCTTGGTAATATCAGTCCGCCGCTGAGATGCAAAATGACTACTACCAACTTCAGGGAACAAAGTATAACTATTGCAACGCGATGCGAGGATAGTTGTATTTCTTACACTATTCTATCAACACAGACATTTACATCGATTGTCTGGAATTTGCCTCGAGTGTCCTTTGGAGTAGGTAAGACTGTTTTAGTGGCAGACTAGCACATACCGCTTGACTTGGCGCTTAGCCTAGCACCTCTAACTCTGCAATTAGAACGACTGGATGAAACGTGTTGAAAACGGTCTCCACTAATAAATATCACACTTGCTTACTTGGAAATGAGGTCCTATGTCCAAAATCCTGAACCACCCCTTTAAGTTATCATAACTATCACCATGTCTAATTGCCTGAATTTTCCTCTAGTTTTGTGTCTCTTCTGGAGTTTGCTGAAGAACATCTTAAAGTTGTCAGCGTGTTTGTCTGCTTTTACAAGAACAGAGAAGATTGTGGTATGTAGTTCATATTATAAAATGACATTAACATTCATATTTACATTTAACATAAATTGTATAATCCACTGCTCACAAAATGTTGTCATCTGTGTCTGTAGCAAAATTAGTGCGCACATTCAGCTTTCTGGGCTTTGAGATTGTGAAACCAGGCCAGGCCCTCGTCCCACCTCGACCCGATGTTTTCTTCATGGCCTACAACTTTGACAGGGATTCTTCTGATGAAGATTAGTTCCGACCTACGCCCCTTCCATCTCACTATATTTCCCAACTATTTTTCACTCTGTGATCCAAGTTGTCCCATGCTTATTTGTTACACTGAAGAAAGTAGTTTTAGATGTGTTCTCTGTAGTATGGCTGATAAAGTTCTCTCTGTCCCCCTGTCATCTATATCCTTCCTGCTCCTTTTCAATATTTTCTGTGTTGAATGACTGTATGCCTATTATTTAGATTGATTGGTATTACAGAACAAAAGAGGGACGCTCTTGAAAGGGACTTATAAGCATATTGCAATTCTCAAATATCAGAAAAAAATGTTTGTTTTGTCATTTTATTGTGAAAATACTCTTGAATGTACAAACAGGTCATTTAGTTTACATTTTGGTACATCAGTGCTATCATTTGATTGGCTTACTAGAGGAAACAGGATTGTTTCCCATTTCATATAGCGATAGCTTGGTAAGACCTGAGATTACAAAGTGGTTGTCTTATCGTGACTACAGGAGTATGTGGTACGTATCTGCTGGTTGTTAGCCCTAAAGACCATGGAAGTTAAATGGAAAATGTTTGTTGATTATGTAATAACTGAAACCAGAATCCGGAACACTTATAAAAAAATGAGATGCTGATGAGTGAATTGGTACAAAGCTTGATAAAACATCCAAAGTGCTTTTGCCTCTTTATTGTGTGTATCAGATATTTTCTTTAGCAGTATTTCCATGTTGTTTTTACTGGCCTAGAAATTCTTTACTTTTTCTGATCGATTTGGATGATGTACACCTACATAGTGGTACCTGATGTGCTTCTGTAATAATAAAAAAAATATTTAGGAAATACATTTGACTTTGTCTCAGATCAGAATATGTCTGCTTTCTGTGTAAGACCACTAGCTGGCAAGTAGAGTAGGAGCACAGCTCATCTCCCGTCACCCATTGGCTTCATCAGGGATGTGATTCTTCCAGATTAATCCGGAATTCCACGCAATTCGTATAAATCCGCTGAGTTTTCTTGTAAGGAGGGGGGTGGTCGGTCAGAGGTATATTTATTCTGTATAACACAGACCATTGCTATATGTATAACAGGCCGCTGACAATGACGACGGGTTTTGTGCTTCTAATTCACATCTTTCATTCATATCATGCCGCAAGTAGCCTACCTAGTGCGTTCACTAGTTGATTTCATTGAAAGTAAAAGCAGACAGATGGGTTGATCAGTTGCGTTTGGTTCAAGTTCAGTGTGTGTGGCGAACTATTTGTTTCTCAGCAGAAGCCATGAAACGGTAAAGGCCAACACACTGATTTAAAAATACTTTTTCCCCCTCTCGTTTTGGTTTTTGCATGGGGTTTGTGTCCAGTTTGACCTGTCAGGATTTTCCGATAATGATAACAATCTCGTGATGCAGATATTGAATTTTAATTCAGACTAGCCAATAGTTTTAACCACAAAGTCTGTCTACCTTAGGGCTACTAAATTGTTTAGTTAAAGGAGAATTCCGGTGTGATATTGACCTAAAGTGTGTTGAAACATAGCCTTCATTGATACTGTCTGTATAAATCGTCTTGTAAGTAAACTACCAGTGCTTTTTCAAGGTTCTTATGTCTCGTTTTAAATGTCAGGGCCCTTCGGAAGTCTTCCAATGAAGTGTGGAGATACATTGAGCCTCGTAAATGGTGTAAAACGGTGATTTATTTGCATGGCTAGCCCGATGCCGAAGCACCACCATTGAAAAAGCTGTTGGTAGCATCGGCTAACTAGCGCCAGATTTTGGAGTGCAGGGGACAAGCCGAGATGGGCTATGAGACATACGTTCACACTCTGTTACATGTTTCAACACACTTTAGGTCAATATCACACCGGAATTCTCCTTTAACACCTTGTCATTTCGCGTTTGTCCAGCCGTTTACCTCCGCAAACCTTGCACCTCATGTCATCCAACACATATTTTAGGATGGCCACCATGAGAAATTGCCATGAGAAATCGTATGGTGTCAATGCTAAGAGATCAAAGCTTGGCATACTTGGTAAACATTAGTTATGCACATTACCCTGGAAATCCAGAGTTCTCGCAAGAGCACAATGGAATTGTCTCTGCGAGATACTGGCAATGAGCAATGATGCACGTAACTTTTACCCCTTGCATCCCAGGGAACCAATCAAATCGGCGTATGCAATAGGCTGTCCAGAGGCGAGCTAAACTGATGACTACAGCGCTGCAACGTTGGAGGTCAGTAAACATTGGTTGTAGTGTTATCCACTTGCGTCGAAGTCCGGAATCATTCAGAGTAAACATTGGTCTAGTGTTATCCAATTGCATGCAGTGAGATTTTCAAATGCATGCTTGGTGCCACTCCTCGAGTTGGGCCAATACATTGTTCGTGGCCAGACCCTTAATCTTTCTAGAATACCCGGGTCTGGATTTTCCATGCTTGCACATTGTATTGAGCTGAATTTTTAGTGCAAATAGCCTACTGTAGCATTGTGCTGATAGATAAAAAAGTCGCATATTTAAAGGTGCAGTCTGCATTTTAATCCTAGCTCTCCATTTGGTGTGTGTGCTTGTAAAACTAGTGATGTAACCTACACAATCCTGGAGCAGTAGCCAGTTAGGGCCTATCGTTTATTTTAGGAGGACCGGTGTAGGACCTACAATGTTACTTTGGGAAGAGAGGGAGCGATGTAATTCGATTCTCTTTGGAACTGAAATATCAACAACCTTCAAGTTGCTCTTCAATCAGTATCAATATCAGTAGGCCTATCACATGATTCACTATTTTGTACTTAGGCCCAGAGGACTGTTAGGGGGCAGGCTATATATTATCATCAAGTAGGCCTATACTAAATAATATAATCAAATGTTAACTTTATGTTGGTTGAAGTTATAAACAAAACATGTTATAAACTGAATAAATCCATGGTTCTATGTCATTGTTGGCAAAATGATCATGATGGCCTATATATTTCAGCCATATTTGGTGTAGTCTTGTGTAGGCCATGCTACTTTTCTCTGTTACAAATTATTTTTCTTTAGGCCTTATAGGCTGTATTGTAATATGCTATAATGTTTGAAATATGTATCTCAATGTATCAATAGTTCCCATAAAAGTCATCAGATGTCATCATTGGGGTTATTTTTCACATTTTTGTGCATGCCCCCAGACCCCCCCAGTATTTGGGCCAAAAATATTTCCTTTCATAGGACTTGCCCTGCCTCCTGCATAGGACTTGCCTCATTCATTTTATGAATTGTAGGTGATGTAAATGCATGCAGTAGTGCAATACAGTGTATGATAAGCATTAACAACTTCTTTACGGCAAAACACTAAAAACACATTCAGCACAGTGAAATACACTTCAGCATAGTTAATATATACGGCAAACAACTTCTTCTTACAGAACAAATCAACAAGTAGCCAACACTATAGTACGCGGATCATACCGTGGGAGGGGGGGCAGTGAAAAATGCACTACTGTTATTCCTAGGCTGCTTCTTATTGCAGTGCATGAAAATTCACCGTACTGTTATCACACTTTTCTAATTCTTATTCAGCTCGAACCACTTAGCGGATGAACTTCATAAGGCTCTTTTGTAGATCTCCCAAATGACACTTGTGCTATATAATTTCCATCCAACTTGTACTTATTATTATATAGATATTTGCTATAAACGAGCTAAAATGTAAATGAATGGTTTGAACGATAGTGAGTTTAAACTAGAAATGCAATTCCAAGGAATTACCAGTGCATGAAAATGGCAACAGTGTAATGTAAAATACAGTTGATGTGTCTTTTCTCTATTTTGTCTATGGTGGTCGCTATGTGGTGGCGTTCTCTAATTTTGACATGATTCTGATGAACCACCTAGGAGAAGTGTGTCAAAATTGATCATGTGCCACCAGGAAGCATCCTGGCAGGAAGCATGCTTAAGGATGTAGATCCAGAAATGCACTAATATTTTGTTCGTAGTCCAGTTTGCAACAATTATTAGTTAACACTAAGTTGTAAACACTTCGGAAAAAAAATATTAAAAACTGGATATACCAAAAAACGTTGATGTAATCGCTTCCTGCCAGGACTTTTACGGGCTTTTCCCAAATCACGGAAGAAACGTTGACGTAGCAGTATAGTAGCAGATGCAGAGGCAAGTGTTATTTAAACAAACTTTCTAATGCCTCGTTATTGGACTAAAGGTCATAGTTGTACTACTGTAGAAGTTTCGTACCATTCAGGGCATTATTAGTGAGGTAATTTACGAGATAAAAGTTGGTTCCATCACGACTGCAGAACGTCATTCGTTTCTGACAGCGCTACTCGACCAGGGTTCGACCAACGGAAAAAAGGTTTTGGGAGGGTGTTTGGCTCGGGGTCATGGTGCAAAGGACCCTAGGGTGAAACTAGAAAATGTAATTTCGAAGAAATTACCAGTGCATGAAAATATAAACATACTGTATATTAACATAAAATGCCAAACAAACTTTTATTTGGAAACAGTTGGCAGGAGTCATAGTTGATAACAACTGACAGTTGAAATGGCTAAACAGTTAAATAGTTCAGTAGTTTAAATAGTTAAATTATTTAATAGTGAATTATTGTATGAGGATATTTATTTTGAAACAGTTGTGGGCAGAGGAAATAGTAGTCTTAAGAGAGCCAGATTGTATGCTTAAAGCCTGAGACAGAGTATATAGTTTAAAAGTTGAATGTAGATAGTGTGATGGATGTTGATAGATAGAAAGTTGAATGGATGTTGATAGGCAGATTGTTTAATGGATGTTGATGTATAGTTTAATGGGTGGATGAGTGAATGGTTTGAAGAGGATGAATGGATAGAAAGTTGGATGGAATATGCCTTATATCCTTGTAGAATGGAGAGACACAGAGAGTTGGCCTAGTTAAGCAGAAAGCAGTTGATACAGGTGCAATCAGTTTAACAGGCCCTTTGATGGGTCCTAGTAGTGAGCAGCTGGAAGTTGATACAGGTGCAAATCAAGTTAATTAGTCCATTGTGATGTCATAGTCTAATGCAAAGTCTATGGGGAAAAATAAGCTTGTTTTTTAATCTCAAAAAGTATAAAGTTTACAAAAGTGTTTTTTAATCTCAAAAAGTATAAAGTTTACAAAAGTGAAAAATACATTCCCCACGTGTCCTTTTCAAGACCTATGTTACAAAGTTTGAACGAAGTTTCTACGTTAAACGGTTAAAGCTGAATTAGCTATGAAACTATGTTAACTAACATGTTAACAATGCTAACATGCTAACTATGTTAACCATGTGACTTAGCTAACCTAGCTAATCATTTTTAGCAGTTTTGTTAAAAATGCTAACAATGCTAGCAATGCTAACATGCTAACCATGCTAACTAGCTACAGTGGGTAGGAGTCATAGTTGATGACAAGTTAAAAGTTGTTGATAGACAGCTAGTAAATGTATATAGTTTAAAAAAAAGTTGAATGTAGATAGTTTAAAAGTTGTTGATGAGACAGCTAGTTTAATAGATAGATAGTTTAATGATAGTTTAAAAGTAGACCATTTAAAAGTTGAATGTAAAAAGTTCAGTAGTTTAATGGGTTACATTGTTTAACAGTGGATTATTGTAGTGAGGACTTTTATTTTGAAACAGTTTTGGGCAGAGGAAACAGTTGAATAGGATGTGTAGTCTTAATTGACCCAGATTGTATGCTTAAAGCCTGAGGCTGCAGGTGGCCTGAACACCTGCCATAGGATTCTAATTGCTTAACGGCCGTATTATGATGTCTGTCGGCAATGTTAAGTCTATGGGGATTTTAAAAAGTTTTTCTTTAATAGTTTAAAAGTATAAAAGTTTCAAAGTTGAAAAGACATAGCAGCTTGGTCCGTTTGAAGACCTCGTTACAAAGTTTGAGCAAGTTTCTAAGTTAAACTGTTCAAGAGAAATTGCGTACGGAAAAAGTGGTAAGCGGAATAATAATAAGAAGTTGTTGTTGATGTTGTTGCCTTGGAAGAACAGTACAGTGCATTTTCATGCACTGTAATAATAATAAGAAGAAGACTTCGGATAACAGAACAGTGCATTTTCGTGCACTGTAATTACTCCGAACCATCGCTTTAAAGTATGAAAATAAAAAAAAAATCATGAAATTAAATCAAATTGCACCATATTTACAGTCTTTACTTCTCTGCATTCACCTGCTCACCCATTACTCTCGTTTGGATTACTCGCGAAACCTGTGATCGCATAGATATGGCAAGCATATCAGATTAAAGAGGAGACACGGAGCTATCATTTGATACCAAGTACATACTTCTGGGTTATAAAACGAAGTGACAGCAAAATAATAACTTCATATAGCTCGTCTTACCTCACGTTTTTGTCTGTTTTTTTAGCAAAGCATAGCCTAGAAATCTAGATGCACCCTAGCGGCAGCAAATTATATTTGCTGCCAGCGCTAGTCTAGCAACTCTCCGTTGGCTTGTGAGCTCGAAAAATTAAACATATATCAGGCCAATCAAATCGTGTATAGAGTCGTTAGGCGGGCTTAACATAATGATTGATGGCAGAGTTGCAACGGTTTGGCTTGAATTTCCTGCTACTTGAAAACAAATAAGATGGATGTTGCTGTTGGCGAACAGTGTGACACGAGTTAAGCTTTTATTAAGTTGGCAAAAGTTTGAACTAGCCAACTAGCTCCGCATGGGACTCATAGCGCTGTCCTATTGCGTGCAGAGGGAATTTGAAAGACAACCGATTATCCCGCCCCTCGGACTGAGCACTGCGAACGGTGAGTGCCCAGACCCTACATTTTAATGTGGGTCTGGCTCGTCAGGCTAATTCAAGGCTCATATTGCATCCCAATTTGTTCGGCAAAATGTGTTGTTTACTTTGTTCATGGCAATGCACTAAAAAAGTTGTGGAGAATCATGATTGCAGACACCATAGGCACACACAGGCTATAACACGTAAACCCGGGTCAAGTCAGGTCAGATCAGTTCATTTCGTGTCACAAATATGGAGCGCAGAAAGGTCATTAAATCACTAAAAAAAAAAAATGGCATTTATTTCTGTAAGGCACACACCACATATGTCTGTAAATTGCTCAGCCCCAGAGAATCCCTCCACCATGGCAATGATATTGCCAGATTCAGGACAGTCTGCCCTACACACACATGAAATGCATAGAGCTATGAGGTTGCTGTGGTGAGACACATATCAAAATATAAGATTTTTTATAATACGCTTTTTATATTTTTTTATTTTTTTGACTTTGATATTTTAGTTCCTTTAAAATCTAAATAAAATCAAGTACTAATACATGAAATGATGGCAGATCTGGATAGCCTATTCTGCTGAAAAAAAAAACAATATAATATGTGTGTGTGGCACTTACAATGACCAGAATAAATCCTTATGAATAAAGGTAGTGAAAATGCCCTAAAAACAGCTTAGGGTTAAAATATACATAGATTTAAAAAGTAGAATCCATGCAAAAATACTTTAAAAACAATTATTTAATAAATATGTCAGGAAAATATCAGTTCATGAAATTAATTTTATATTTCAGTAGGCTATTCAATTTCATTATCCTAAAGTCCCCCCCATATCAGGATGTTTCGACCCAACCTGTCACATGCCACCCGCCATCACCTGTCAATCACTGTCAAAACTCAAACGATGGAGTCGTGGTTCCAAAGACACTGAAGTCACAGCGCTCTGTTTTAAGTCTTTTTCTCAACTAAAAATGCTTTGCGCTGGTTAGGGAGTACTTGGCTGAAAAAGTACAGGGGGTACATCACCGAAAAAAGGTTGAGAACCAGTGACCTAGCCCATAACCACTCATTTGTGATTTGCACCCCAGGTAAAAAATGAAAATGCGGCTCATAAACGGACTACAGTCATGTGACTTTACCCTTTGACGTTACTGACGCATGGTTTGTTTATTAGCCTGCTTTGGCTGCTGTCTGTCCACTAGCCACTTTTTACCACTGTCTTACTGCGTCACTGTTTGCGTGCTATATTAGCACATATACGCATAACCCCTCCCTCCATCCCACAGCCGGATTGTGGCCACACTTATACCTTTTCTTAATATAGTTATATATAATATATATATATATATATATATATATATATATATATATAGTTTTTCTATAGTTGTTTTTTTTATATTATATGTCCATATTTATTTTATGCTGGTCTCTAGACTTTATTCTGCGCTGTTGCACTGTTGGACTTGGACTAATTTGCAGCATCACCATGACACTCACTCACACAGAGCACCTTACCTTACTATGCACAGAGAATCATAGGCTCAGTCCCTGCCTCAGTCATTGCAAGCGCCTCATGGTTAATCATCCACCATGTGGATACTGTTTTTAGACTTGATTTAGATTTTGTGTTATTTAGTATAATTTGTATTTTAGTATATTCTTTATCTTCTACTGTCCTTATTTCTTAGCTGTGTTTTTTATATTATATACTTTAATTGCCTTTTTCTGCTGTTAGTGAATGTGTTTGTGATGTCTGTATGCTACTGAGACCTTGAATTTCCCCTTGTGGATCAATAAAGTATCTATCTATCTATCTGAACACATACGGCCAGCTCTGCCAGATATATTTTTTCTAAAAAAAAATCCCATCCACTCCGCTAAACCTCCACTCGGCGGCCATATTGCAGCGGTTTTTGGGCACTCATCGGGCATCCTATTCAGCAGAAATGCGCATGCGCAAGGCTTCATGACACCAATCTTGCTCCAGCGGCGAGTTCACAATACATGATTGGCACGATGTCTTTACAACACACCATATGATTGCCTCAATGTATTCACATCACACCACATGATTGGCTCAATGTATTCACAACGTTTTGCCGAGGAAGGGGTGGGATATGTGTAGACAACGTTACAAACTAGCCCCATGCATTTCTATGGAGGATTTTTTGTGTCTCCTCATTAGAAAGTCTCTGGTTAGGGGTCATGGCTGTCATTGATTGAAAAGCACCAGTTCGTACAACCACTGAGAGCCTTGATTGTCAACCATTGCTGTTGGGTGCAGCAGGCAAAGGCAATGTTCTGATGACAAAAGTGGAGTTGAAATGAAGTGTTCCTTATATTTCTGGGCTATATATCCACATCATGAAATACGGATGGAATTGATAGCTTGCATTTAAGCAATCAAAAAATATTTTACAGTTGTTCACCGACCTTGTTGTGGTAGTGTCATTTTTTAAAACAGATCTGAAGTGGTAGGCCTGCTGTTAAAAAAACTGCTCTGTGTCTTTAACAGTTCTGTCTAAGCTTTTATTACGCGAGATTTGCTTGGCGCCGTGACCCCATGTGAAACGTCTACTGCAAGAAGCTTGTGCACCCGCAGAGCGGCGCGCAATGGAGCTGTGAAGCCATCCGTTTGCAAACCTTCCTCCACGCCCTCGCAGGCGCTGTAAACAAGCATTTCTGAGAAGACTTCGCTGCTGATAAACGGCGAAACTATGTGGATTCAAATTCGGACAATAGATGGAAAGGAAACCAGAACCATAGAAGATCTATCCAGACTCACAAAAATAGAGTCTTTGAGACTGAAAATTCGGGAGATTTTCGATGTTAACCCGGAGCAGCAGCGCTTATTCTACAGAGGGAAACAGGTACCGTCGCATGCATATTTTCCATGTGAATAAGCAGTTTTTCCCCCAATCATTTATTCGTATTGTGGGATTAAGAGCTAACGGTTGGTTGCTTGCTAATATGACTCGCGGCTCCCGAGCTTCCTGTTTTGATGGGAATTCGCCAACAGTTCTTGCGCAAGCGGCGAGGACGCACTGTACTGAAGCCTATGCACCTAAACTGATCTACTCTGCTCTTCTTTATCCAAGTAGAAAGTCGAACACGTGTAGCACACTATAGCCACAATACCACAAAAGTAAGCGAGACACATCTCGTAGTCAGGTTTCCTGTAGGTGTCATGTTGCACCTGATTGATGGGTTTTGCCACGGTTGACAGTAGTCTACGCAAACATTATCACATAGTCTGTTATGTTGACGAATGATAATCAACATGATTCTGAACAAGTCTCAGCTGAGGAAAAAAACACATTAGCCTATAGGCTATCTCATTAACGTCAATTGTCATGTAATGTCGATATTCAGCACATTCAGGGATTCAGTGTTAACGCCTGTCCACATACCTAAACCAGTCTAAACGCATGTTTTTTTTTTATAGGACAGTTATTCTGAGTGAGCTACTAGGTCCATCAATGTATTCCGCATTTGTTTATGCTGTGACTAGATGCAAGACACATGTACAGTAGGACGTATCTCAATATGCAATGTTTACATACGGCAGCTGTAGTGCCATCACTCATCCGTCATTCAACACATTATCAAATAAAATGTGTAGGCAATAACAATATGATCTTTTGGAACGGGAGAAGAGTTAAATGAGCTACAGGGATAGTATTATTTATGATGATACTTCTACACAAGGTGGCCCATTAGCCTATGGATGCTTGTAGGACAGGAGGGGTTTAAAAGTGGACAGCTAGTGTAGGACAGGATGGTATTTAGAAGTGGACAGCTAGTGTAGGACATGAGGGGATTGGAAGTGAGTTGTGAGATGTGAGATGCGGTAAAAGACAATGTTTTACTTCATGACTTTCCTGCTGTGTTTACAGCTGTCCTGTAATAGACCAGTTCATGAATGCAGCTAAGCAAAATAAGTATAGTTAAGCATAGAACCTGCCTCTGAATAGGCCTACCAACTTTTAATAATGTTGAAATTAAAATCATGCAGTATGCATGTCTTCCATATAATCAGGAAGACAATGGAAATTATGTTTTGAGCTAAACAAAACCTCACAAAATGGGTAATAATTGCTTGCTTAAGTGTAACACATTCCATTCAATAAAACTGAAAGTGAAAGTAGTGAACTGTAAACTATGGTGTTGCATAGATATTTTAATGAATAATTACTGACATGTCATTGTAACTGACAAGTCTCACATTGGACTTGCATGCTGGCATGGAGGCAATGTTACAAGGAACTGTCACTTGCACATTTCTGAAGGCATCAGGGAGGTTTGTTTAGTGTAGAGCTCCTGCTTGCATATAAAAACTTGGGCAAAAATGTGTGAATTGAAAAAATAATGTGAATTTGGTAATAATAAAGCTTATTTGCAAGTGCCCTGGTTCCTGAGAGAGGGTCCAGATGTTTTAAACTCCCATTCAGTTGTTATTTTCATTTGTCAGTAGTGTTGGGGATGGTTCTTGAGGTTCCCATCCAGTCGTTATTTTCATTTGTCAGATGGGGATGGTTCTTGAGGTTCCCATCCAGTCGTTATTTTCATTTGTCAGATGGGGATGGTTCTTGAGGTTCCCATCCAGTCTTTATTTTCATTTGTCAGATGGGGATGGTTCTTGAGGTTATGACAATTATCACTTTAAGAGTTGAATTGAAATGTGAATAGTAGGGATGTCCCGATCCAGCTTTTTGCACTTCCGATCCGATACCGATATTGTAGCTTTTAGCATTGGCCGATACCGGCCGATCCAAGTATGTATTAAAGATTAAAGATATTTACTTATTTTGTTGTTATACTCATGTTGAAAAGGGTTTTACTCTTAAGAACAACTAGCCAACTTAATTAGGTTAGTTTGAATAATCCACAATGGTTGGTAATGAGAAGCTGACCTGTTTATTCTTAACAGGGTTAAATAAACACAAAATAATAAATATTCAATTAACCACACAAACTGAATTGGCATCAGTGCTCAGCTCAAGAGTGTAAACCAAGGCTTAAAAAACAACCCAAATAACTGTCACGCCTTGTACAGTATTGCTATCTCCTCCACACTTTACTGCTCCATCTCCATACTCCCTTCAATTTCACCTGTTTGCCCTGGCTGCAGTCTGAGCATGATGGGGAGATTCTTCTTCACAAAGGTGATCATTTCAACATGCTCAGGTGTCAGCCTGCTCCTGTGCTCATCAATGATACTGTAAGTGAGACTGCACTAAAAAGCCTCTCACTGCGAAACTGATGCCACAACTGGTCTGGGTTTGCTGAAGTAACCTAGGCTACAAGCTGCATTTATTACAGAAAATCAAGCAACATAGCAAGTAGGCCTATCTACACTATTTAGAGACAGGAGCTTAAGTTTACCGCAACAACAGCTGTCACTAATTCACATCGTCGTAGGCTGCGCCGATGCACAGACTAAACGTTAAAAAAAGTTATGACTTAACATAAAAAAGTTGCAACATAAAAAAGTTATGCCTACTGGAAGCTTCTACCCTTTTGGATGTGTAGAGTTGTAGGCCTAGATGCACTTGTTAGCAATTGACCAGGTTGCTTTTTGAAATGAAATGGGGAAATTAAAGTGTGTGCTGTGCCTATACATTACACAAACAATCTTAAATTGTGGAGATAACATTCGTTAGACAGGCAAAGCTGTCACCAGCAACATGCATAAGAGCCTTAATAATGTAAGAGGGTCTCGCGGACACTCGCGGTTAACATTAGGCTATATTAATTCAACTGTGACATGAAATGTTTGCTCGATAACTTTAAATTCTTAGTGGGACATGCACACACAAGTGGGATGCTGGAGAGGTCGCTAGGTGTGCTGAAAAACGCGGACCGGATTTGGGGAGAAAAGCTGAAAAAAACTGGAATGGATTACCTACATCGGTGCGCTGGAAAACACGGAAAACAAACTGGATCGGGATTTTCCCGTGCAGGCCGATCCCATATTGATATGCATTTTTTGCTAATATCGGCGGCCGATCCGATCCAAATATCGGATCGGGACATCCCTAGTGAATAGTGCATCCCACTGACATGGTATTGAACCGAACAATACGGCGCCTTTGGTTCAATACGCAGACGTGAACCCGTGAATAATTTGCAAAAGTTTCTAATTGCGCCACAAACTGCAAGCAAGTTAGACATCCACGAAACACCTCCAGAAAACCAGTGCATGGGTCCTGACACCTCTGCAGCCTATCAGTACATTGGCACATTGTGTATTCAATAATATCATGTCCCCTCCATACACATTTAGGAAAAGCAAGGCAAAGCAATTTTTTTCAGGCTACACAGCAAATTTCTTACCAAGGCAGTTTTTTGTAACCTGACTCTTGCCAGATGAATTTCGTTCCACCTAGCTCCACTCATCCGTCTGAGATCAATCCATTGAAATGTTGCTTCAGAAGGCTGGGCCTAATCAAAAAATTCTTGCATATGATTGGATAAGCCACTTGTCCGTCATCTATTGACGTGCTACTTCAACCACTCACATCGAAGCCAACCCGTGACGCTGATAACAGTCTCACAGTCGCTTCTACGCTATGTCGCATCTATGAAACTCCCGCCCTGCGTCCTGATTGGCTCTACCATACAATCTCGTGCTGAAATCACTCTCAACGGAAGAGGTCCCAGATGGATGTGAGTGAAGCTAGGCAGAGCTAAGCGGAACGAAATTCATCTGGCGAGAGTCAGGTTAAGTTTTTTGTGCTTTAGCCTACATCAGTAACACCAATCAGCAGCAACATAACTTTTGAATTCTATGAAACATCACAGTGAGAGAAATGTAAAATAGATTGACTAGACACCCCAGCTCTCTCCACTGATACTGTATTAAAATACCAAAACCGTACCGTTATCTTGGCCCCAAAGCCGTGATACACGTATGTATACCAAACTGTGGGCACACTATTGTTGTATCCCTACTGGAAAGGCACACTCATTCAGGAACCTTTACATACTCTGATTATAATGTGTCTGAAGTCCACAATATGGCGCATAGCCTTACTTTTTTTTTTAGTCTAGTATAAGTTGGAGAGTATCACCTCTGTAGCAATCCCCAGCCCTTTTATATTCACAGCGCATCCCACTTTAAAAAAGATTATAGGGATCCAGGGTGTGACTTATTCATATGTGTGACCAAAAATCTGACCTAAAATTTGGTCAATCTAACTCTGTGCCCCCTCTGTGTGAGCATCACATTGTAAGTTTCTATGTTTTTAGTACTTCAAGTAGGCCTACATAAAGTTTTGCTAAAAGTATTGCTGCTACACAGATCGTTCAGATCAGGCCAATCTGACCGCACTCCAAATCCTGTGGCCCTGGTGTCCAGCTTCCCACTGGGTTTCTTTCTGAAACCCAGGAAACCTGATTCTCCACGAGGGGCAAGGGGGATCTTACGTTTGCTTATGTCCAATAGCAATGAGCCCCGGGCCGTTGCTCACACAGTCAGGTCGTCGTTATCTACTATGCAATAGGTGACTTATTCTGGTGGCTATATAAATCCATTCAATGGCCTGATGAAGACCCTGGTGGGTCGAAATGTTGCGTTATGTTTTTAACTCAATAAATTTAGTTCTTCTGGGAGATTGCAGTGTGCGGACAACTACTCCTCTTTCCTTGATAAGCCTTTTTTGTCCTGCACCTGGCCTCAGTGAGGTGGGATGTGCATACAATCACTTTGAAGAGAACATATTTGGCCCTATACCACCTGTTGCCTCCGCTGCGCCGTTCGTAGAACACTGCACATTTGCTGTTCTTAATCTCAACCCCAGACCATTGCAGGAAGCGATCGTGTTTGACAGCATGTTGGTAATTATGTTCTCTTCTCTTGATGTGAGGAGGACGTCATCAGGAAAGGCCTGGACAGGGTTCGGATGTACTGCCGGGCGGGGCGAAGAGGCATAGCCATTTCAGCCAATGATTTAGAGCCACTATGAAATTCACAGCGCTCCAGGGGCATACCGTTTTAATCCCAACCTCAAATTGTATGGGTTTTGTTAACTGATGTCCGCATATCACTTGTAGAAAAGATTGTTCATACACATTCTTTACAATCTGAATGTATTGTTCCGGCAGATGTATATCCTCTAGGGAATGCAACATTACGCAGTGAGGCAGATAACCAAAAGCGTCACGAAAGTCAAGGAACACTGCATAAAAGCGGGAAGACTCATGTTTAAAGTCATCAATGGCAGTCTTCAGACAAATTACGTGCTCATTCATTTCTTGCCTCTCTATGTATGCCTTTTGGTTAGGTGACAGTGTTCCGAAATCCACAAGCCAGGGTAAAATACCGTTTAAAATGCACTTCATGAATACCTTGTTTATGGTGGGGAGCAGTGATATATTCCTCCAGGTGGATCGGACCTCTGGGATGTCATTCTTCTTGGTAATCCTATAGATGATAGCTCCCTTCCAAGACTCATGAATTTTACAATTGACTAAGCAGACATTAAAAATCTGCGTAATGAAAACTGTTTTGTTGCTTTAAGCACTTCATAAGTCACACCGTCTGCACCACATGCCTTTTTGTTCGGGAGGCTGTTAAGGACCTTGCCAATCTCCTCTGTGGTGAAGTCAGATGTTATGGGGTGACTGTTCGGCGCCTGTGTGCTTGTGTGTGTGTGTGTGTGTGTGCATACCTGTGCGTGTGCATGTGCGTGTGTGCGTGCGTATGCCTGCATGTCTACTGTGTGTGTATATGTGTGTGTGTGTCTTCACACACAAAGACACACGCATGAACAACCAAACAAAATCTAACATCTACAGCTGTCGTAACTGCCAGCCGTAACACATACACATGCAGGCAAGCAGACTGTTACGTCCCTCCAGTACCTTTGGTGGTGCTGTTTCCCCCTTTCATTGTGTGCCTGCTGGGCAGTATGTTTTGTTCTTTAATTGTGTACAGGTGAGACTTGTTGCAAGTGGGCGGAGCTGGCCCTTTAAAAGCACATCAGCCCTTGCCTTCAGGGGAGACTTTGGTTCTGGCTTCCAGCATTTTCCTTACTTTGTTGTTTAGATTAGATTCAACTTTATTGTCATTATACAAAGTACAAGGACAACGAAATGCAGTTTGCGTCTAACCAGAAGTGCAAAGTATACAGTAGACAGGTCAAGAAATATAGTGCAGTGTAGACAGCAGTATACAGTTGATGTACAGAAGGTGGAGTAATATAAATTAAATATAAATATGTGCAGTGTATTAGCAGTTACCTTATAAGAGAATATAAGAAAACAGAATAAATATGGATATTCTTGATATTCAGTATGAAAAATATAGACATGTACAGAATATCCAGCTGCAGGATGAATAGCAGGAAGAGCAATAGAATATGGCTATGTATAAGTGTAATTACAGTATGTACATTTGTAAATAAATACAACACTATGGGTGGGATAGGGTAGTGCAATTGTCCAGGGGGGTGGGGGGAGGGGGTTGGCTTGGGATATCCGCCTCCTTGTTGTCCATGTCACGGTTGCCATGGTTGTGGACACCTCAACAGACGCAGGTAAGGAGGCATCAAGGGGGGTTATGGGGCTTAGTTGTTTGGTTGTCACCGGGATGTAGAGCTAGAGTTCATTAGGTTGACACGGCATGATGGAGGTGGTTTTAAAGCACGCGGGGACAGCTGCCTGGGCTAGTGACAGATTAAATATGTCAGTCCAAACTAGGGCTGTCAGTGTTTCCCACAGAATTGAATGCCATTTGTGGTGGTTGGTTTGCAGAATTAACTTGAATACAACAGTTTTTAACAAATTAGCACAGCGTGGCTATGATGCTAACCAGATTTAATCATTGTGTGGTGGTCAATCATTGTATGGTGGTCAAAATCATTGTGTGGTGGTCAATGATGATGTTGTGGTGGGCCGCCACAAATAAGTCAATGTATGGGAAACACTGGCTGTGCAATTAATCGAATTTCAATTTCAATCTCGATTTTGGCTTCAAACGATCACAAAAAGATTATTTTGCCACGTTCCGTTAAGAAATAGGGTTTTTGGAATTACATACTTTAACTCATACAGCGCACTGATTCACGCTGCTTCTTTAAGCCCCGCACTCGACACGCCCCTCCCCTCTGCGCACTCAAGCAGTTTTTGTTGCATGTATAAGTATAAGTATATGCTCTTTTGATCCCGTGAGGGAAATTTGGTCTCTGCATTTATCCCAATCCATGAATTAGTGAAACACACTCGGTACTTCAACCGTACCTACTGGTCGGGGTTCGAACCGGCAACCCTCCGGTTACAAGTTCGATTCCCTAACCAGTAGGCCACGGCTGCCCCTAATGTGTAGTGTGCTAAGTTTGTTATTATCACTGTCAATCAAGGCGACCATATTACTCTGAGAATTTATGGCAAGATGGCTAATCTAACGTTATAAACCCACTTGGTTTTTGAAATCAGCATGATACAGTTTGTCTATTAGCTTCTACTAGTGCACAAGGTTAACATTAGGCAAACGCGAAAGCTACCATTAGATCATTAACACTGATTGCTTGCTCCTTCAATCCCAAGGATTGTGAAACGTATTTTGTAAGACCCACGGGAGAAGCCTCTCTCGTTTACATTTAAAGTTGTAAACTTAGAAAACATGTGGGGAAACTAAACACTCACCAGCGTGATTTACTATCCAGCTATCAACCAGTGTTTTCAGCCAGCGCTGCTGTGGCAGCTGAAGCAGAGAGTCAAGAAATATTTAATGAAAACTTGTAGGGGAGTAGAAAGAGAAAAGCTGCTAATATGCTGCGACAGAGAGCCAACTAGTGCAGATACAAGCAGCGATATAGGCAAGCCTACCAACATGACAAAAGGACATTTTTGTCAGATAATCAGCGAACATGTCACTGGATTTAATCCGAAATGCCTGAATATGTCACACACCACAGTATGTAATGCAATATGTGCTGTTATGAATAGGCTAAGTTGAAGTTAAGACTTTAGGTCTATGAGATGTGTGCATATTTTGAGTATGTAATACTATTCATATTTTCCTATGGATATTATCTATTGTGTGTATTTTTGAGGTGATTATTCATTAGTACCAATTACAAATTGTATTGATGTAAATGCTGTTTGTAATGACTCCAATGAAATACACAAGGTTTTTGGGAGCCCTAAAGAAAGGCAGTGGTGTTACATCCTTTGTTATTTGACTGCAGCTATCAAAAATGGTGTAAAACAAGTTATACAGAGTTTGACAATATCCAGAAGATTTGTTTTGGATTTAGAATGTTTGTCTGGCAGTAAGGGGTACAGTATTTTAGAATTCCATGGCAGAGAGTTATACAACTTATTTAACTTCACTTGTTTTCCTTATTTTCTTTATTATAGCCTATTAGTGATATTTTTCTGGGGTTGTGGAATTAAGGCTAATGAATCCATAATCGAGCAGCCCTAGTCCAAAAGTCAGTCAGCTGCACAGCACAGGCCCTGAGTATGCGGGATAACATCAGGACCAGCAACCTTACGTGCATTAGTCCTGCTCAGTTCCGCACACACATTGGTGGTGGAGAGTGTGAGGGGCCTTGATGGCCACCTCCTTGTTGTCCCTATCAAAGCGGCCATAGAAGTGGTTCAGCTCATCAGGCAAGGAGGTGTCGGTGACAGGGGAGTTAGTAGTTTTGTAATCTGTGATGGCCAGGATGCCTTGCCACCAGTGTTGGGAACGTTACTTTAAAAAAGTAATTAGTTATAGTTACTCACTACTTGTTCCAAAAAGTAACTGAGTTAGTAACTGAATTACTCAAAAAAAAAAAAAAGTTGCTATATGTCAAAGAATTTGGATTTTTTGAGCAGTTTTGAACAGCCAGTCGAAATGAGTAGAACAGACAGGTGTTTGTAGGCTACATAAATTTTGATATTTATTAGATAGATAGATAGATAGATAGATAGATAGATAGATAGATAGATAGATACTTTATTGATCCCCAAGGGGAAATTCAAGATATTGCCAAGTCAGCTCCATCTAGCCACACTTGAACTGTCCTTACTGTTGGTTTCACACGTTTGATGACGTTTCACGTTTCACACGTTTGTTTGTGCAGTGTGGTAACAGTACCATTGTAGTGCAGAAACAGTAACATCATAAGAGTATTAAAAATAACCCTCTATCGCATGAATTATCATCTATACTTTAAAAAATGTTTTAATGTATTTTTCTTACTTAAAATGGTTTAAATAATGGACATTTTGAACACTTTTTTTTTAAAGGGGTGTAGTTGGTAAATTGTTGCCATGCTTGTGGTTTTGTCATATGTAAGTTTTGTGGTCATTATGGGGAATTTTGATCACTTTGTTTCGATTTTAGTTTTGTAGTCTTGTAGCAGCCTTTTGAATGTGTTTTGGTGTTGCGTTAATCATGACTTCTGTGGCTCAGGAGTTTATAGAGAACCCTTCCGTTGAGGCGTTTAATCGTTTAACGATAGACCAGCTTTTGGAATTGGTGACATTTTATGAAATTGAGTTGTCTGCTTCCGAAAAACGCCTAAAGCAAAGTGTAAAATCTGTCCTGCTACTAGTTTTGAGGGACAGCTATGACCATGCAGGATCATCCAGACCAAGCGTGATGATTTTTCTACATACTATTCTTATTTATGTACCAGCAAGCAAAATTTGAGCCTCCTACATGGTTTAGTTATTGCGCTGTGGGCTTGTGGACTTTGACAAAGAAAAGAGGCCAACCAAAATCGACACCCCCCTCCCCCTGTAAAATAGGCTGTATCTTGGAAAGTATTGATCTTACATAAGAGTAATTTTACAGTGTGTCTCCTGGATAACATAGGTACACCTGGTGATTTTTTCAGAATTTTTTGAGACCTAAGTGCTTGGGCCCTGGTTCAATTGACGTGGAATGACCCTTTGGTAGAGAAAAGGGTTCTGCTTCCTGTAGATATGAGGGAAAGAGCTTTCCATTCGAGAAAAGGAATTGGATAATGAGAGAGAAATAGTGTGCTTAAAAGCCACAGAGAACAATCTAGAGTTGAAACGTTTGGAGTTCAGAGCTAAGCAAGAAAATATAGATTGTATTTTGATGTTGCTAAACACATCAAGCTTGTGCCACCTTTTGTTCAAAGAGACGTGGAAAAATATTTTCTGCACTTTGAGAAAGTTACGTCCACTTCAAGGTGGCCTAAAGAGGTGTGGACACTCCTGATTCAGTCAGTTTTAACTGGCAGAGCTCAAGACGTTTACTTGTCACTTTCAATTGAGCAAAGTGCAGATTATGATTTGGCTAAGGCACATATTCTTCGTTGTTACCAACTGGTTCCAGAAGCTCATAGACAGCACTTTTGACGGTTTAGAAAAAAAGAGCGTCGGACCTATGTTGAGTTTGCACGCGAGAACGGGGCTTTATTTAATTGGTGGTGTTCATCAAGGGAAATAGACATCCAGGAAAAGTTATGAGCACTGATTCTAGTTGAGGATTTTAAGAACTGCTTGCCTGATGCTGTAGCTTACACACAGAGCATTTTCCAAAGACAGGAATAGGCCTATGTCCCAGTTTATTCACACATGATCCCAGTCTTCCAGTCGTTCAGAACAGGCATGTTTCCATTGTAAGAGTCCTGGGCACTTGGTGACAGTGTCCAGTGCAGATTAAGAAACAAGCTGGGAAAGGCGTTGAGTTGATTAATGCGGACCTACATTCTGCGTTACCCTGCCTTGCGTTATTGAGCGTGGTGAAGACTGTCTATTAGCGATGGTTTTGTGTCGTTGCCTGGTGACCAACATCTCACTCCAGTGTGCATTAGGGCTGCAGCTATCGATTCTTTTTGTAATCGATTAATCTAGCACTTTATCGATCGATTAATCTGATTTTTTTTTTTTTGCATTTTTAAACAACCAAAACAAATAATGCATAACGAAAATGACATGGCTGTAAAATGATCAAGCAATTGGCACAGAGGTATTTACCAACTCCAACAATTGGCTCCAAAACTAAGACCATTTATTGCAATTTACCCATTTAGTATTTATAAGTGCCAGTGCCAACAATTAAATAATGTTCAAAATGCTCTCTGTAAAATTGCAGCCTCTTGCTTCTTCTTTTAACTTGGCTTTAAAAGAACCAATAGTTGGTGTAGATCTACTGTGAAAAGGGAGGTTGTTCCTAGGGCTGGGCGATATATCGGTATTACGACTACGACCGATATATTTTTGAAAACGATATGTAGTTGAGACAATATCGACTCACAGTAAAATGTCATTTTTGGTACATAGCCTAGCTAATTTAAATACACTGATGAATGCTTGCGTTTAGCGATATACAGTAGCAGATCTAAAGTCCTCAGGGAGACAACCTACACGCTGATTTTATTAAGAGGATATGCACGTGACTCGCGAGCAGTTAGGGCATCATTTTTTATGATTCCTGAAACCCCATTCAATCGTGCATAGGGATTTTTCTTACGAACCGAACATGCAAAAAATGAACGATACAAAGCGACGGTAGCGCCTATCACACTCTTGATGAGTGACTCAGTTACGCTTGTTTAAGTAGCCTAATTGTTTAAAACTATTTTTGTTGTTGATAGCAACATGTCTAGGCCATCATAGTCTACATTTGCTTGTCATCTAGGCCCTATCAAACCCTTACAGGTAAAAAAAAACTGCATTGTGTGCAGATTTTTCAATATTGTTGTGCCCAAAATAGCCTATTGCATTGTGCAGTACAATGTAGGCCTGCGTTGTCAGTCAGGGTCAACTTTTGATCTTTTGTTATTTGCACAGCTTTATCAGAGCAACTGCAGCCTATGCCTATTGTAGGCCTATGTTATTGTTTACACTTTTTTGCACGGCTCTGTTAGAGCAGTCTGAAATGAATATAATTAAAACTGGCTGTGTTGTCATAATTGTTGTGTTGAGTGAATATATGAAGCACTTCGCTCTTTCTGTTTGAAATATCGTATCGATATCGTATATCGCCAATCAGCCCCAAAATATCGGGATATCAGTTTTGGTCCATATCGCCCAGCCCTAGTTGTTCCACAACTTGGGCCCAGCTACTGAAAAAGCACGGTCACCTTTAATTTTTTAGACGACTCTGAGGTACTGAGAGCAGTAGTTTATCTGATGACCTCAGAGTTCTGGGAGGGCAGTGAAAGTGTACAAGTGTACAAGTATTGGGGAGCTTGTCCATTTAAAGCTTTAAAGACAAAAAGAAGAATTTTGTAATCTACTCTAAATTTCACTAGTAACCATTGCAGAGATTTCAAAACTGGAGAAATATGTTGTGTCTTTTTAGACTTGGTGAGCAGCCTTGCAGCTGCATTTTGCACCATCTGAAGTCGGGATAGAGTGGACTGAGTGACACCAAAATAAAGGGAGTTACAGTAGTCCAGGCGAGATGAAATAAAAGCATGAATCAATATCTCAAAGTCTTTGAAAGAAAACATTAATCTGTTTTTCAAATTTAAAATCAGGGTCAAGTAGAAAGCCAAGATTTCTTGCATAAGGTTTTACATATCTGGCAAAAAACCTTAGTTCACTAATTGCATTATTTGCAGCTTCATGTGAACCAAAAAATAGAATTTCTGTTTTGGATTCATTCAGTTTTAAAAAATTGGTCGACATCCATTGTTTAATCTCTTTTAGGCAATCTAGCAATGGGTATAGAGCACCAGAGGAACCACATTTAAATGGGAGATACAGCTGTGTATCATCCGCATAGCAATGATGGGCTATACCGTGCTTTTTCATAATCTGACTGAGTGGCAACATGTACAGTGAGAATAAAATACAACTAAGCCCTGATCCCTGTGGAACACCATAAGATAAGGGGGCAGATGAAGATGAAGTATCATTGAAAGAAACTGAAAAGGTTCTTTCCTCTAAGAAGGAGGCAAACCATTTCAGTACCTGAAATTCCAACCCAGTGCTCAAGGCGCTCTAGCCTGACATAGTCATACTCAATTCTGGTCAGAATATGAGTCTGATACTGCTCCATTGGGACATAATTATGGGGTGTGTTTCAACCGATACAGGGGGGGAATGCCTCTGCACTCAATTGGATAGACCTAACCAATCAGAGCAACAAAATAGCTTAACGTGAGGTGTAGTGTAGGAAGAAAACACACAAACCATCCTTCTTTTCCTATATCCCCTCCATTTTTAAAAATAATTCTGTTGAACAGTGATATGCTACAAAAATGTTAAACAGCTGGGAAAGGCTGTCGCAAATTCCTCGAACAGGTGGTCAATCAGAGATTTCAAACGAACAAGGGAACATGTTGCAATGCAACAGCGCTGTTTTCCCTTGATGAAAGTGAAACCACAAGTTTTCCCACATCTCAACTTTGGCCAAAGTTTTCAGAAATAATTGTTTTCAGTGATACAACCTCATTAAATAATATGAATTTTCCATATGGGGTCTTAAAAGCCATGTATCCTTCTAGCCACAGCGTTTTTCTTTCAAACATAAGCCTAATCTAAGCGTGCTCAGATGACGTGATGGACCAGGCGCTGTTGCTCACCTGTCCATCATCGTAAAGCCTGATTTGATTGGTCCGCCCCATATTGGGCGAGCATACTTCCACCACAATGAAGCAATGCCAGACCGAACTTCCCGACCTCAAATGTTGTGGGCGGGACTAAGTTCGGAATGACACCCAGGCTAAAGGTGCTCTAAAAGAATGCAGTGATCTACAGTGTCAAAGGCGGTGCTAAGATCTAGCAGCATAAGTCTAAGCCCACCTTTAGGCTACTAACAAATAATTTTACCATTAGGCTACTAAAAAATAATTCCTGGGGTGAGCCTATTTGCTATGGTAACCTGTGTGTGTGTGTGTGTGTACACGCGTGCGGTGCGTGAGGGAAGATGAGGGTGCATGCATGTGTGTGTATAAGGGGTTCTTTTTTAGGCATACTGTCTTGCAATTGAACGTGAATAAGTTTACTACTTACTCCCTATACAGTTTACTGCTAAACAGTATATCACGACATCGCTACAAATACAGTATGTGATTAAAATCAGCCAACATCAATGTAGGCTATAGTCTACGTCATAGACTGTATATGTAGAACTATAGACGGAACACTGTCCAGTGTAGCCTGATGTCCAGATAGCCTACTTTATTGACGCTTGGTGAAACAGCATGGAGTGGATGTTTTTGGTTCAGGTTTCAGGTGCTTGTTCTTTTCCTTTTTGAGTATGTAATGATCCCAAAACTTTACTTGGAAACTTTAGACATTCTCTGCCATTTGTGGACATCTTGACTCCGCCATCGCACCAGCTAAATTCAGAATGTATCACGATTCATGCATGCGGTGTGGTGTGCTTCCTGAACAACGGTCCGCGGTGGAACAATCAGATCCCCGCGCCGTATAGTGCTGGCCATAGAATTTAACCCAGGCTTCGAGGCAGGTTTTTTGCCTCGTAATTTTTGTAATCGAGTTATTCGAGTAACTCGATGAATCGTTTCAGCCCTAGTGTGCATCCTGCACGACACCGTTGCTGCGCAATCATTCATCTTGCACAGTGTTTTACCTTTGTCTCAAAGGACAAAAACTGGCGAGAGTGTGTTGGTCCGTGGCTTTGAGATGGGCTTCACTGTGGTTCCACTTAATCATCTTGTCTTGAAGTCCAGTGTGGTTACCGGCAGCGTTGCTTTTGGTGTCTGTCAATCGTTGCCCATTCCTAGCATTTCATTGATACTTACTGGGCAATGATTTAGCTGGCAGTAGTGTGTGTTATTTAATGTGATGTTCATATGTGATAATAAACTATGCGAATCAATATTGTGTCACTTTAGGCTTCACAAATAATGATCCCTAAATACTATATTTGGACAGGTTGTAGGCCTATTACGCAATAGGCTATCCAACGAAAATGACTATTAATTAAGTAGACATTAAGTAGAAGCACACATACGCAAACGCACACATGCACACACTCATTTACAACAAAACAAAAGTTGCAAGAGTAGGGGATGGAGTAGGAAATGGAGACCAATTGACAAGCGTGATTTATTTTTGCGGAGAGAATGTGCAGGACTGAGCGGCGGTCATATTTTGTACCGCTTTGCGGTACATTTAGTTAATCTATATGTAGAATTTGTATTTTGGATTCATAATATTTTTGCACAAGCCCTCACATTCGTGTTTTCCTCTCCTTGAAGTGGTTGTTATTCTGCCACAGACATTTAAGATTTTAAAGACAACTAAAAGAGACCCCAATTTTCATGTGAATATCTCGAGAACCACAGGGGCTAGGAGGACCACATTTTTTTGTATGTTGGTTTTAAGGGGCCATGTCAACCCATCCCATAACCACTCATTTGATGTATAGCGGCAAAACGAGGCATTGTAATCACAGGTATCTTTGGATGGCAGGTTGAAAACTGCACAGAATTTGAAGTGTAGATTTTTGATCTTTTTAAAATTACATTTTTATTGTTGCATGTCTTTACTTTTAGCATTACTTTTCTAGCCTTATATCCTTTTGTTTTGAGGGCTTTTATTTTGAAACTACGAATTGGGCATAGGTTACGGGAGGTTTCCACACAGTGAAACACATCGCCAATAGACTATGTGTACGAAAGGCTCTTCCTGTATGCTAACTGAATTAACTGTGTTGTAATGGTATCTGTTATACACTGTGTTCCAAATTATTATGCACATTACATTTTTCTCAGATTTTCCTAAATAGTTGATGCAAATGACAGTCAGTATAATTTTCAAGTAATCAACCATTAGAGTATAATTCAAATTTTATTGAACAAACTGATAACAGTATTTTTTTTTCAAAAATAAAAAAACCTCAAAATGCACTTTTCCAAATTATTATGCACAATAGAATTTCAAGACATTTTTAGGTTGTAAAGAACTAAAAATAGTAATTTGTTGAATTTGCCGCATTAGGAGGTCAAATAAATTAAATCAAAAGTTATTTCAATCAAAAACATCTTAACAGGCCAAGTTACATGTTAACATAGGACCCCTTCATTGATATCACCTTCACAATTCTTGCATCCATTGAACTTGTGAGTTCTTGGAGAGTTTCTGCTTTATTGTCTTTGCAGGAGGTCAGAATAGCCTCCTGCTTGGATGTGAACTGCCACACCACACACACACACACACACACACACACACACACACACACACCCCCATTACCCCCCCACACACACACTTACAAGCGAAAACTCACACACAGAGAAGCACTCATACACAAAAGCAAACGCACACATACACACACTCATTTACAACAAAACAAAAGTTGCAAGAGTAGGGGATGGAGTAGGAAATGGAGACCAATTGACAAGCGTGATTTATTTTTGCGGAGAGAATGTGCAGGGCTGAGCGGCGGTCATATTTTTTTTATTTAGTTAATCTATATGTAGAATTGGATGTGAACTGCCTTTTCACACCTTCAGGGACCCTAAAAGGGCCTACCAGCTCTCTCCCCATGGTTCTGGCCCAAAACATGACTCCGCCACCTCCTTGTTGATGTCTCAGTCTTGTTGGGATATGGTGGCCATTCACCAACCATCTATTACTCCATCCATCTGGACCATCTAGGGTTGCATGGCACTCATCCGTAAACAAAACTCATATTCCTGAGCCCACTGCAATCGTTTCTGCTTGTGAGCATTGTTTAGGTGTGGCCGAATAGTAGGTTCATGCAAACTTGCAAACGTCTTGAGGATCCTACACCTTGAGGTTCGCGGGACTTCAGAGGCACCAGTGGCTTCAAATACATGTTTGCTGCTTTGCAATGGCATTTTAGCAGCTGCAACTCCTATGAATTTGTCTGACAGAAACCTTCCTTATTATGCCTTTGTCTGCACGAACCTGCCTGTGCTCTGAATCAGCAACAAATTTATTCACAGTATGATGATCACACATACGTTTTCGGGAAATATCCAATGTTTTCATACCTTGTCCAAGGTAGTGCACAATTTCACGCTTTTCAGCAGCAGAGAGATCCTTTTTCTTTCCCATATTGCTTGAAACCTTTGGCATGCTTAATAATGTGGAACATCCTAGTAGTTTTCCTTTGATTGGGCTCACCTGGCAAACAAATTATCACAGGTGTCTGAGAGAAATGTTTATGACCCTTAAATCCAATTTGCATAATAATTCATTAATAAACACAGTGTATTATGCTCCTTACATCTTCACTTCGACACTGAATATCTTGTTTGTGAAATAATAACAATTTTGACACAAGCATAAATCATTCTTTATCTTAACGTGCTGATCCCCTAGTGTAACAACCAAACCCGGCCTGGTGGACACTAATTACATTAATAATAGCAGTAGGCTGCTAACTAGTTCAAAAGTTTAACTACTTAATGAAGATATATTTATGCCTCATTTATGTTGCAATTGCATATAAACAACAATTCATGTCCATAGAAACAACAAGGTCACAAAGACATCATGTATTTCATACATGCTAACATTACATGTAGCCTAGCTGCCTGGCTAGGCTTACAATAAACTACAATGTCTGAAAATGCTAGCGGTTTCAAGCTTGAGTGTTGTTGTGTTCACATCATTTCAGAAAAGCAGGAGGGCGTTAGAGGTCGGTTTTTAACTGGCTGCAGCTTCAAGTTAAGAGGAGATACTGTAATGTTGACGCACCATATAACGTGTGTGTTTTTTCCCTCTTGACATACATGCTGTACGTGACATTGGGTGTGTGGCTACTTTTTTTTTTATCCTATCTTTGATTCCGAAATTTGAAATCGTGATGTAATTTCAATCGATATTCAACTTACAACCGAGATCGTGACAGCTTTATTAAAGGAATGGTTTGTTGTAAACACAACCTAGGGTCTATTTATGGAGGATAACAAATTCAAACTTTAGGGTAAAAAATAAAACTTTAAACATCTCTACAAAACACATCTGGTATTATTACCAATCACTTTAAGTTTACAAAACAGGTTAAAGTTTGTTTTTATGTGGCCTAGATCAAAGGTTACAGCATTTTGAAGATAATGACAAGTGGAGTGTCAGGTAGTATAGATTTGTGCTCTTGAAAAGCTGAAAGTAATTGTGGAAAATATTGCCAACTTTTTCATATTCTATTCTTGTTTTATGTTACACACATTTCCCTTGATATGGTTTTGACATGAAAATGAAGAAAAAAAATATCTAAAGGGGTTTTGACTCCGTTACCGTAACTCCTTTACCATAAAATGCTGTTTTTTCCGCCTCTCCCAATGGCATTAAGCCTAAAAGTGAAAATAATTTCCAAAAGAAAGTGCCATGATGTGACACTTGATTTAGTATATTTCATTTTAAATTTTTCATGCAAGTATAGGAAATATTCTTAGGTTAAAATGTGGTATATGGTAGCGGAGTTACAGCAAAGTCACAGAATTCTTTCTATATCTTCAGCCGAGATGTTCTGAACAGCCCCAAATTTGATGCGTATGGTCACGCTAAAAAGCCTCTGGGGGCATGCCAAGTTTCGTGAAATTCTGTCCATGGGGAGGCCATGAAATAAATGAATTTGTACGTGTACATCTAGTGACTGTACACCCATCAGCTTGTAGATGGTGGTGTTGAGTGAAGGGTTGCTGGTATGGGATGGTCCCAGATAGTTAAATCAGATTGGCAGATAGCGGACCGCTGGTGGTATGCCGCCGGTGGCGTGCCACTAGTGGTCCGCCGTTGGACCACCATCTCTTTAAATTTAACTTGTCATGAATATTAAGAAAAGTTAATACAATTATACATGGAGTATAACTGAACAAATGAAAATGATTTTAGACCAATAGTGGTAAATTATTGGGCAATATGTCTTCAACCCACCAGCGGACCGCCAGAGAACCGATGAGCAAAATGCCAGCGGACCGCCACCTATGCCCCCAATGGACCCACAGTGGTCCGCCAGCCTCTTGCTATCTGGGGTGACACTCACACAGGCACCCCCACACACACACACACACCCATTACACCTGACCATACACATACATAAGTCCCCCCACACATACCATTACATACACTAACAACCCCCTCCCCACACACACACACACACACAAACACATGCATACACAGGTGCCATACTATGTTAGCTTATGCCATAATGTTATTGTTTATTGTATATGGTTGGTGCCACTGGTTGCTCTTATCGCGTGTGTTTGGCTCTGTATACAGCCTTATAGGCTATAGCCCATGTGATTGTGAAACAATGTAAGTTGTTGAGTAATTCTAAGTTGATTCAATTAAACAGTCAAAAGACACATCATTGGTGGTCAGGGTCCGTGGATTATTTACTATCAAGTTCATTGAAGTTTGCGTAGCCCATGATGTTTCATGTAAATATTTTAAATATATTATGTATTATGTTTCATGTAAGCAAACATAGACCTATGGCACCACCCGTGTGCAACGGATTTTCTCTTTATAATAGGCATATGTCTATGCTGTTGCTATTAATAATGACAGGATCAGCATTTAAACTTAGCCCCCCTCCACACAAAATAACATCGCCCGCCCGCCGCCCGGCTCCCCCGGAGACCGTGGTATAACTCGCAGACTGGCCGGGATTAGTGTGTGCTTCACCTCACTGTGTGTTCACTGTGTGCTGAGTGTGTTTCACTAATTCACGGATTGGGATGAATGCAGAGACCAAATTTCCCTCACGGGATCAAAAGAGTATACTTACTTACTTACTTACTTACTTACTTACTTACTAAGAAACATTAGTGAAGTTAGCTAAGTAACATGGTTAGCATAGTTAACATTGTTAGCATTGCTAACATAGTTAGCATTATTAACATAATTGTTAGTAAACATTAGCTAAGTTAGCTAATTAAAATGGTTGATATTATTAGCATTGCTAACATAGTTAGCATAATTGCTAGCAAATAACATTAGCTAAGTTATCTGTTTTAACACTATATTTTACATATGTTTTACATTTTCATGCACTGATAATTCATTGAATTGCCTTTCTAGCTTATTTTGATGTATTTTTTAAGTGTTTGTGTAACAACTTGGCGAATACACAACACTGATGCACTGTACATGAAAGCCTATGGATTACATTTTCTGTTCATCATCATTTATTATATCAGTATTATATCAGTATATCTTTATTGCCATAGGCTCAGATGGCCCAGCAGTAAATTAGCTATAATTGAAGTAATCCTCAACTTCAAAACCTCAAAAAGCCTGCTTTTTATTCATGCTTGTAATTACTTTATTTATTACTTTGTTGTGCTACAAAATGGCAAAAAGCAGCCTGATAAGTTGACCTATATGCTTTTTTTTCTTTTTATAATAAAGATCCATGCAGTGTGATGCTTGCTTTGCTAAGAGCAGCAACTAACAACAAAAATTATTCTTGATAATATGTTAATTTGTCGAAACTTCAATAAAGAAATTTGTGGACTACTAGATTTTGTTTGCTTCTGTATACTGAATACTGACAGCACAATATGATGCATATAATGTATTTTTTACACAGCAATTAATACTCACATAATATCCTGGAGATTAAACTTATTTGTATTAATATATTAAGATGTTTAATATGTGTATATGTATATGTTTGCTCAGTTTAAGAGATGTTTACACAACAACAGTTTCAGGGACATATTAAGAGAGAGAGACTTTTATTAATGGAATATGTCTTCTCTCCTGTTGTCTCTGTTGAAGATGGAGGATGGCCAGACGCTGTTTGACTACAATGTGGGTCTTAATGACATTGTTCAGCTCCTAATTCGCTCCCAGACTGATGCTCCAGACAGTCCTACCCTTAAGGAATGTGAGGATATGGCCAGCGCTCCTTGTCCATCCACAGTCACACCTATTGTAATTCCAACTTCTCCTTCGGCTGTAGCCACAGTCAACAACAACAGCAGCAACAACAGCAGTAGTAACAGTCAGAGGAAGTCTGAGTCAGAGAAGTTTTGCGGTGGTCCGGTGGACAACCAGCCATCCACATCCAGCAAATCCTTCCTGATCGACCCTGGGATTGGGGTGTACAAGGTGAGATATTGAACAATGGATAGATACCTGTGCTATGATGAGTCTTATTGGTATTGATCATACCTTCATTTTTTTTCAAGGAAGCTTTCATCTGTCCTCTTGTTTGGGCTGTCATTAATAGCTCCTGAGTGGTCCCTATCAGTTTTAAAGGGGTGATAGAATGCAAAACCAAGTTTACCTTGGCATAGTTGAATAATGGCGGTTTGGTATGTAAAATAAACATACAGGGAACATCAATATCTCAACGAAGCTCAGAACTGACAAACTCTGGTGGTGTCTCTTGTTTGGCTCTGGTCTGTACCTTTGTAACGCCCTCAAATTACATGCACACCAGCCCACTTCCAGCTTCAGGCTCCTTGACTGGAAGTTTGATGACGCCGGACTTCAATAGGCTAGATGATCCAAGGCGGCCGTATTTGCAGATAAACATAATTTGTTTGGCTTTTTAATGCTTGGATTTTGTTAAACTAAGCTAGAAATAGACACTGTACATTATAAAAAGCCTTTATTGTAATCCTAAAACATGTGTAAGTAAACTTGTGTAAGCTATTTGACGTTGGATAGTTAGCAACCTCGCAAGCTAACGTTAGCAAGACGTCACGTTTTGAATGGACACGCCTTGTGAATCCAAACATCTTTACGACAACCTAAGACTACTAGTGCATTCCAAATAAAACTGTTTTAGCAATCGTGATCCCATCCTAAGGACACACAATGCATTTGGTGACCTTTGACCACTAAGGGGGCGCTAGAGTTTATGTATATGAGCTGATATCTCAGCAACGCTTTCACGTATCGAAACCAAATCTGGTACATGGACTCAGGACTGTACAGGACTCAGAATAAATTTGGTGTCTTTTGACCACTAGGGGCACTATAATTAGCAACACTTTCTCGTATCGACACCAAACTTGGTACGTGGACTCGTGACCACATCCTGAGGACGCACAATAAATTTGGTGGCCACTAGGTGGGTAGGAGTCATAGTTGATGACAAGTAACAGTTACAATGGCTGAACAGTTAAAAAGTTCAGTAGTTTAAAGGGTTACATTGTTTAACAGTGGATTATTGTAGTGAGGACTTTTATTTTGAAACAGTTTTTGGCAGAGGAAGCAGTTGAACAGGATGTGTAGTCTTAATAGGGCCAGTTTGTATGCTTAAAGCCTGAGACTGGCAGTTGATACAGGTGGCCTGAACACCTGCCATTGGATTCTAATTGCTTAATGGCCATATTATGATGTCACAATCGGCAATGTTAAGTCTATGGGGATTTTTAAAAAGTTTTTCTTTAATAGTTTAAAAAGTATAAAAGTTTCAAAGTTGAAAAGACATAGCAGCTTGGTCCGTTTGAATACCTACATTACAAAGTTTGAATGAAGTTTCTAAGTTAAACTGTTAGCATGGTTAGCATAGTTAGCATGTTAACATTGCTAACATTGTTAGCATTTTTAACAAAACTGTTAAAAATGATTAGCTAAGTTAGCTAAGTAACATGATTAGCATTGTTATCATGCTAGTTAGCATTTTTAGCAAAACTGCTAAAAATGATTAGCTAAGTTAGCTAAGTAACATGGTTAACATAGTTAACATGTTAACATTGTTAGCATGCTAGTTAGCATAGTTAGCATAAGTGCTAAGAAAACATTAGCTAAGTGCTATGCTAAAAAACAATAGCTAAGTTAGCTAAGTAACATGGTTAGCATAGTTAAAATTGTTAGCATAACTGCTAGCAAACATTAGAGCCATTCCAACTTTTAGTTATTGTCAAATATCTACCTATACACAGCCATTAAACTATTTGAATATCAACATTCATTGAACTTTCAGTCTTTCAACAACTTTTAAACGGTAGTTGAAATCTTATCTATCTATTAAACCAACAACTTTTAAACTATCTACATTCAACTTTTAAACGGTCTACTTTTAAACTATTATTAAACTATCTATCTATTAAACTAGCTGTCTATCAACAACTTTTAAACTATCTACATTCAACTTTTAAACGGTCTACTTTTAAACTATCAACTTTTATTAAGCTATGCAACCACCATGTCTATCCTAGCATCACCATAGTAACCATCTCTGTATTATCTATTTTAACTATACATGATATTTTACATCACAACTTTTACATTTTCATGCACTGGTAATTCCTTGGAATTGCATTTCTAGTTATTATTATTATTATTATTATTATTACAGTGCATGTTTCTCTTGAACAGTTTAACTTAGAAACTTCGTTCAAACTTTGTAACGTAGGTCTTCAAACGGACCAAGCTGCTATGTCTTTTCAACTTTGAAACTTTTATACTTTTTAAACTATTAACCCTTAAAGGAGGAATGTTGAGAAATGAACGTTAAAGAATATCTGGGTTCATTGAATTCAACATAGAATTTTAGAACCTTCAATTGTTGCGGAACTTAAAAGGTTCAAAAACCTACACCTTTAAGGGTTAAAGAAAAACTTTTTAAAAATCCCCATAGACTTAACATTGCCGATTGTGACATCATAATACGGCCGTTAAGCAATTAGAATCCTATGGCAGGTGTCCAGGCCACCTGCAGCCTCAGGCTTTAAGCATACAATCTGGGTCAATTAAGACTACACATCCTATTCAACTGTTTCCTCTGCCCAAAATTGTTTCAAAATAAAAGTCCTCACTACAATAATCCACTGTTAAACAACGTAACCCATTAAACTACTGAACTATCTACATTCAACTTTTAAACTATATACATTCACTAGCTGTCTATCAACAACTTTTAACTTGTCATCAACACTTTTCATAAACTATGACTCCTACCCACTGTAGCTAGTTAGCATGGTTAGCAAAGTTGCCATGTTAGCATTGCCAGCATTATTAACATTTTTAGCAAAACTGCTAAAAATGATTAGCTAGGTTAGCTAAGTAACATGGTTAGCATAGTTAACATGCTAACATGTTAACATGCTAGTTATCATAGTTAGCATAACTGCTAAAAATGATTAGCTAGGTTAGCTAAGTAACATGGTTAGCATAATTAGCATGTTAGCATGCTAGTTAGCATAGTTAGCATAACTACTAAAAATTATTAGATAAGTTAGCTAAGTAACATGGTTAACATATTTAACATGCTATTAACATAACTACTAAAATGATAAGCTAAGTTAACTAAGTCACATGGTTAATATAGTTAGCATGTTAGCATTGCTAGCATAGTTGGCATGTTTAATAAAACTGCTAGAAAATGTTTAGCAAAACTGTTTAGTTAGTTAAGTTAGCTAAGTAGCATGGTTAGCATGTTAGCATTGCTAGCACTACTATAAAACATTAGCTAAGTAGCAAGACTACTATAAAACATTTTCAGCTGGTAATTCCTTGGAATGGTTTTCTAGCAGAATTACAAATCTTTTAGCATTTTTCATGCACTGGTAATTCCTTGAATTGCATTTCTGGTTACAGTGCATGAAAATTTGTACTGTTCTTCCTAGGCAACAACAACTTCTTATTATTCCGTCTTTTCAACTTTTTCCATAATTTATTTCTCTTGAAAAAACTTTAACTTAGAAACTTCAAACAAACTTTTAAAATCCCCATATTCAAACTTAACATTTATGTCTTTTCAACTTTGAAATTTTTATACATCATATTAAAGAAAACTTTTTTAAAAATTAGACTTAACATTGCCGACAGACATCATAATATAAGCAATTAGAATCCCATGGCAGGTGTTCAGGCACCTGGATCAACTGCCAGTCTCAGGCTTTAAGCATACAAACTGGCCCTATTAAGACTACACATCCTGTTCAACTGCTTCCTCTGCCAAAACTGTTTCAAAATAAAAGTCCTCACTACAACATTTCACTGTTAAACAATTTAACCCTTTAAACCACTGAACTTTTATAACTGTTCAGCCATTCAGCTAACATAGTTAGCTTGTTAGCATTGTTAGCATAGTTAGCATGTTTAGCAAAACTGCTAGAAAATTTTAGCTAAGTTAGCTAAGTAGCATGGTTAGCATAATTAAAAATCTTAGCATAACTGCTAGCAAACTATAGAGCCATTCCAACTTTAAGTCAAATTATCAAATATCTACCTATACACATTCATTAAACTTCCAGTCTGTCAACAACTTTTAAACTATTTACCTTTAACTTTTAAACGGTCTACTTTTAAACTATCTATTAAACTAGCTGTCTATCAACAACTTTTAAACTATCTACTGGCTATCAACAACTTTTAAACTATCTACATTCAGCTTTTAAACAGTCTACTTTTAAACTATCAACTTTCATTAAGCTATGCAGCCACCATGTCTATCCTAGCATCACCGTAGTAACCATCTCTGTATTATCTATTTTAACTATACATGATATTTTTACATCACAACTTTAGCATTTTCATGCACTGGTAATTCCTTGGAATTGCATTTCTAGTTATTATTATTCCGTTTACCACTTTTTCCGTGCATAATTTCTCTTTGAACAGTTTAACTTAGAAACTTCATTTCAAACTTTTGTAGCGTAGGGTCTTCAAAGGGACCAAGCTGCTATGTCTTTTTCAACTTTGAAACTTTTATACTTTTTAAACTATTAAAGACAAACTTTTAAAAATCCCCATAGACTTAACATTGCCGATTATGACATCATAATAATGGCCATTAAGCAATTAGAATCCTATGGCAGGTGTTCAGGGCCACCTGCAGCCTCAGGCTTTAAGCATACAATCTGGGTCAATTAAGACTACACATCCTATTCAACTGTTTCCTCTGCCCAAAACTGTCTCAAAATAAAAGTCCTCACTACAATAATCCACTGTTAAACAATTTAACCCATTAAACTACTGAACTTTTTACATTCAACTTTTAAACGGTCTACTTTTAAACTATCTATCTATTAAACTAGCTGTCTATCAACAACTTTTAACTTGTCATCAACTATGTCAACACTTGTCATCAACTATGACTCCTACCCACTGTAGCTAGTTAGCATAGTTAACATTTTTAGCAAAACTGCTAGAAAACATTAGCTTAGTTAGCTAAGTCATATGGTTAGCATGGTTAACTATGTTAGCTAAGTAGCATGGTTAGCATAGTTAACATGTTAGCATTGCTAACATAGTTAACATTTTTAGCAAAACTACTAGACAACATTAGCTAAGTTAGCTAAGTAGCATGGTTAGCATAGTTAGCATGTTAGCATTTTAGTAAAACTGCTAGAAAACATTAGTTAAGTTAGCTAAGTAGCATGGTTAACATTGTTACCATAGTTAAAATTGTTAGCATAACTGCTAGCAAACATTAGAGCCATTCCAACTTTTAGTTATTGTCAAATATCTACCTATACACAGCCATTAAACTATTTGAATATCAACATTCATTAAACTTTCAGTCTGTCAACAACTTTTTAACTATTTACATTCAATTTTAAACTATCTACATTCAATTTTTAAGCAGTCTACTTAAACTATCATTAAACTATCTATCTATTAAACTAGCTGTCTATCAACAACTTTTTTAAACTATCTACATTCAACTTTTAAGCGGTCTACTTGTAAACTGTCATTAAACTATCTATCTATTAAACTAGCTGTCTATCAACAACTTTTTAAACTATCTACATTCAACTTTTTAAACGGTCTACTTTTAAACTACCATTAAACTATCTATCTATTAAACTAGCTGTCTATCAACAACTTTTAAACTATCTACATTCAACAGTCTACTTTTAAACTATCAACTTTTATTAAGCTATGCAACCACCACGTCTATCCTAGCATCACCATCGTAATCCATCTCATGTATTATCTATTTTAACTATACATGATATTTTTATTATCACAACTTTAGCATTTTCATGCACTGGTGATTCCTTTGGAATTGCATTTATAGTTATTATTATTCGTTTAACTGCTTACTTTTTTCCGTGCTAATTTCTCTTGAACAGTTTAACTTAGAAACTTCATTTCAAACTTTGTAGCATTAGTCTTCAAATGGACCAAGCTGCTATGTCTTTTCAACTTTGAAACTTTTTATACTTTTAAACTGTAGGCAAACTTTTAAAATCCCCATAGGCTTAACATTGCGATTATGACATCATACACGCCCATTAAGCAATTAGAATCCTATGGCGGGTGTTCAGGCCACCTGCAGCCCAGGCTTTAAGCATACAATCTGGGTCAATTAAGACTACATCCTATTCAACTGTTTCCTCTGCCCAAAACTTGTCTCAAAATAAAGTCCTCACTACAATAATCCACTGTTAAACAATTTAACCCATTAAACTACTGAACTTTTTACATTCAACTTTTTAAACGGTCTACTTTAAACTATCTATCTATTAAACTAGCTGTCTATCAACAACTTTTAACTTGTCATCAAACTATGTCAACACTTGTCAACAACTATGACTCCTACCCATCTGTAGCTAGTTAGCATAGTTAACATTTTTAGCAAAACTGCTAGAAAACATTAGCCAGCTTGCTAAGTCATATGGTTAGCATGGTTAACTATGTTAGCTAAGTAGCATGGTTAGATAGTTAACAATGTTAGCATTACCAAATAGTTAACATTTTTAGCAAAACTACTAGACAACATTAGCTAAGTTAGCTAAAAAGCATGGTTAAAGATAGTTAGCATGTTAGCATTTTTGAAAAACTGCTAGAAAACATTTTGTTAAAGTTAGCTGGCAAAGATGGTTAAACATTGTTACTATAGTTAAAATTGTTAGCATAACTGCTAGCAAACATTAGAGCCATTCCAACTTTTAGTTATTGTCAAATATCTACCTATACACAGCCATTAAACTATTTGAATATCAACATTCATTAAACTTTCAGTCTGTCAACAACTTTTTAACTATTTACATTCAATTTTTAAGCAGTCTACTCTTAAACTATCATTAAACTATCTATCTATTAAACTAGCTGTCTATCAACAACTTTTAAACTATCTACATTCAACTTTTAAACGGTCTACTTGTAAACTGTCATTAAACTATCTATCTATTAAACTAGCTGTCTATCAACAACTTTTAAACTATCTACATTCAACTTTTAAACGGTCTACTTTTAAACTACCATTAAACTATCTATCTATTAAACTAGCTGTCTATCAACAACTTTTAAACTATCTACATTCAACAGTCTACTTTTAAACTATCAACTTTTATTAAGCTATGCAACCACCACGTCTATCCTAGCATCACCATCGTAACCATCTCTGTATTATCTATTTTAACTATACATGATATTTTACATCACAACTTTAGCATTTTCATGCACTGGTGATTCCTTGGAATTGCATTTATAGTTATTATTATTATTATTATTATTATTATTATTATTATTATTATAGTGCATGAAAAT
The DNA here is from genome assembly GCF_017589495.1 of Alosa alosa. NCBI lineage: Eukaryota > Metazoa > Chordata > Actinopteri > Clupeiformes > Clupeidae > Alosa > Alosa alosa. The sequence goes on from NC_063200.1 coordinate 33,099,540, forward strand.
GCACTGTACTGTTCTTCCTAGGCTTCTACTTATTACTTATAACTGCTTACTACTTTTTCCAGACGCTATTAAATTTGAACCGTTTAACTTAGAAACTTCATTCAAACTTTGTAACGTAGCTCTTCAAATGGACAAAGTTGCTATGCATTTCGTATTTGTAAACTTAATACTTTTTAAGATATTAATGAAAAACAAGCTTATTTTTTCCCTAACTTTCTTTTGGCCATTAAGATGTCCTAAAGGGCAGTTAATAACTGATTTGCACCTGTTCCAATTTCCATCTACTCAACTAAAGTGCGTTCATGCGTCTTCCAACAATAAATAAATAATAACTTCATAACTCTGCACTTAAAATTCTGTGCGGTTTTGAACCTGTCAGCCAAAGATACCTGCGATTACAATGCCTCAGTTTTGCTTTTTCATTTTTAACTAGGTGGCGCTATACATCAAATGAGTGGTTATGGGTTGGGTTGACATGGCCCCTTGAGACCAACATGCTAAAAAAATGTGGTCCTCCTAGACCCTACGGTTCTTGTGATATTACAGAAAACCGTGTCTGCCCTACCCTCCTTTTGGGGGGTCCAGTCCGCCGGGGGGTTGATGGATCAAAGTGAAAAACAATGGTTCCGTGTCATCCTTGTGGTGCTACATGCCCAAAAAGTTTCGTGTCCCCCGGTCTTTCAGTGTCCCATTTAATCCTGATCTGATGGATTATCGCTTGATGGAGAATGGAACAACCTTGTAGCACCCACACTTTATACTAACACCAAACGAAGATAGAATTTTACAATAGTAGGCCAATCATAGTTCATCAGACTCCTAAAGTAATTTTTTGGCATCATCACAGTGTAGGCTATAGCCTATCCCATCCATTGGAGATTAAACGTGATTCAGCACCAGTCATAAGTGAATATGTAATAGCACATACAGTATGTTTTGCTCAATTTAAGATGGCTATAGATTAACAAAATAACAACCTGGTTGGATGTGATGGCCTATGAAATTTAAAACGGGTCTAAAACTACAACCATGTTTGCGTGAATTGAATTGGTTGGAAGTGCAGAAGAAATGCTACATATTATTCTTTGAAAAAAGTAATTGGATCAACGGAATGGTATGATTCACAAGCGCAGTTGAATAGAGTCAACCAATGACAAAAAGTTTAGCAATCATGAAATATGTCAATATTACAATATAAAATATGTCAATATTATTATAATGTATTGTATTGCACTGTTTTCATACATATGCCGGATTACCTAATTAATCGCTGTAAACACTGCTCTTCCCATGTTTTTGCACGATACTTGATCTTACTATAAATACATTATTCATATTTTCGGGCCCTTTGTGTGAACCCTGTTTCGTTAAATGTGCTATAAAAATAAATTGACGTGATGTGACGTGATGGCAACACAGTGAAAGGTCCATTAGACCAGTGTTTCCTTAACTATGGGTCGCGGACCGGCACCGGTCCGCAACGTGGAGACTGCTGGTCTGCGGAGCCGCGGAGTGAAATTATGCTTTGTCTGATCATTTGCTGCGCAATTGATCAAGGACCCACGGACCGACAGAAAAAGAAAACAAACGTTTCTGCAGTCATGATGTATAGGTTTTAGGGGTGTAACGGTACACAGAAGTCACGGTTCGGTTCATACCTCGGTTCGGACATCACGGTTCGGTACGAGTTTGGTACAATGGAGGGAAAAGCAAAAAAAAAATGCAGAAAGCAATTTTTTTCCATGTCTCAGGCTATACCACTTAGTGTCATACAGTCTCTTCCCTGAGCTATCTGCAACAGCCTGAAGTGTGTAAGATGTAGGCTAAACAGTACAATAAGTACCCAGACTCCATCTGTAACTTGTAAACAAAATAAGACAATCAGCTATAAAACTGAAAATAGGCCTACAGCATCTCTTATTTCTGAAAGTGCAAATTACATAGAATAATGATTTTTAAAAATAGCAAGACCTTTAACATCTGTGTTTAGTTGTATATGGAAGGGTCTACAATTTGCCTCAATATTTTTCAGTGTGTGTACAGTAATAATCTAGCCTACTAACTGTGAAAATATCACACTATTTTGCCTTCTTTAAAAAAACGAAATTGCTCCTTTCATTTCATAAACAGACTACAACTAGAAGTCACGTGACTTTGCCCTTCGACGTTAACTCACCGTAGCATGGTTTGTTTATTAGCCTGGTTAGCGTTGTCACTTTCTTTTACTGTTTATGCACTTAACACTACCAGCTCCTCATGTGAGAAGTTACAAGTTACCCCAACATAAAGGTAATTACCACGCGATTTACATAGCTTTCTGTCATTACGAAATCATTTAATTTAAGCCATATGTTTTGGCCCTATTTGTATGTGTATCCAAAGGCTGCTGAAGTGCAGGGGAAGTTTTTTTCCCCTCGTTTCAGTGATTTGTAGCCTACATCATCTAAAATCATTGGCTCGGGGTCATGGTGCAAAGGACCCTAGGGTGAAATTACTTCGAACCATCGCTTTAACAGCGACATGTAGGTCTAGGCTAGCCTCAGACCTACCTTTGTTACAACCTGATGCAGCCATTAAAATGTGCGGTAGCCTACCGTAACATTAGCATAAGCGTCATGACTGTAACAGTTCTAAATCATGATAGCCTTGTTGATAAACGCGGTAATTTCTTGCTTACCGACCGCGGTAAGAAAACATCCATACCGTCCCAGCCCTATACAACACTCACTTATAAGAACATATAAAAAGCGTCAGCCTAATGTAATGTAATATCAGAATAAAACAGAGCAGTAAGAATAGTATGAAGAGCAGTAGGATATAGCTATGTATAAGTATAGTTACAGTATGTACATTTGTAAATAAATAAATAGACACGGTGAAATGGTGACACGGTGGGATAAAGTAGTGCAAATGTCAGTTGTACGGTTGTTGTTGTCCCTCTTAAGGTTGCCATGGTCATGGACACCTCAACAAGCACAGGCGAGTTACAATATACAATGAAGAGAGGAAAGGAATAGTGCAATATTGGTATAGTCTGAGGTTACAAATTTAAGTATAAATATAAATATAGTGCAAGGCAATTCAGTGCAATGATAATGTATGAGGTAGATGACCAGAACAGTGTTGACTGACAGTGTTGACTGTTCAGTGTAAGGCTGGGGGCTATTTCTGAGCATTCAACAGAGTGACTGCTTGGGGGAAGAAGCGGTCTTTGTATCGGCTGGTTTTGGCAAACAGTGCCCTGTATCGCCTACTAGAGGGAAGGAGGTTAAACAGTTTGTGACCAGGATGTGAGGGGTCTGCAGAGATTTTTGCTGCCCTTTTCCTGACCCTAGACCGGTACAGGTCCTGGATGGAGGGAAGGTCAGCTCCAATGATCCTCTCTGCAGCCCTAATTGTCCATTGCAGTTTGGCCCTGTCCCTTTAGCGGCTGACCCAAAACAGACAGTGATGGAGGTGCAGATGAAAGACTGAATGATGGCTAAATAGAAAGTGTTCAGCAGGCATGTTAAACCTCCTTGGCTGTCTCAGGAAGTATAACTTTTGCTGGGATTTTTTCTGGATAGTCAATGTGGGGAGACCATTTTAGGTCCTGTGAAATGGTTGATCCCAGAAACTTAAAGGAATCCACAGTAGACACTGTGTCGTTCTGGATGGTCATCTTCACCGTCTTTTTGGGTTTAAATCCAGATGTTTCTGACTGCACCATTGGACCAGCTGTTCTACCTCCTGTCATCACCAACCTAAATCAAACCCAATGACAGTGGTGTCATCTGCAAACTTCAGGAGTTTTACAGACGGGCTCTTTGAGGTGCAGTCATTAGTGTAAAAAGACAAGAGCAGTTGGGAGAGGACACACCCCTGTGGGGCGCCAGTACTGATGGACCGGGTTTTGGATGAGATGCTCCCCAGTCTGACATGCTGCTGCCTGTCAATCAGGAAGCTGATGATCCACTGACACTGAGAACTGAGTGACCTTCTGATGTAGGAGTTCAGGGATGATGGTGTTGAAGTCTACAAATAAAATCCTGGCATACGTCCTGGGGAGTCGAGGTGGTGCAGGATGTATTGCAGTCCCATATTGAAGGCATATCCGCCGACCTGTTTGCCCTATAGGCAAACTGCAGGGGGTCCAGCAGAGGTCCTGTTATGTCCTTCAGATGGTTCAACACCAGTCTTTCAAAAAAAATTTTTTGCCATGATTGGGCATCAGGTCAAAGAAGTTTGAGAAAGGCTGGTCTACGTGCCCACGGGTGACCTGGGTTCGAGTCCAATCAGGGTCATTTCCTGGTCGCACCCCATCTCTCTCTGCCGCTCACTTCCTGTTACGCTCTCTTCTGTCCTGTCCAATTAAAGGCATAAAAAGAACAAAAAATATATTTAAAAAAAGAATATAATGTTTTGCATGAGATGTTCATGTGTGACAAGTGTGTATGTTTGTTTTACACATTGCTTTTATTTAATTGTGATTGCCTTGGGTTATATTGCCTTAAGTAATACAAGGATTCAGTTGTCTTTTGTAGTGATTTTGTAGTTGCACTCTGAATTGGCCATTCGCTAAATCCCGCCCTCAGCCACCGTCTTTTACATGAAATAAAAGAAAGAAAGACATCGTACCACACTGAAAGCTAATATTTTGTCACTAGCAACTAGTGCTGCCACGATTAGTCGAAAATTATTCGACAGCAATTTTTTTTAGTCGACGAGTTGTTTTACTATTGACCGCCTATTTATTTTTGGTCTCAAACGGCTCATTGTAATGTTATTAACTCTATGTTATTAACTCTTGAGAAGAACAGTGACTGTCATTGGATGTTAAACAGGCTACTTAGACTTTGCAGTAATGTTTTAAACCCCACCATGCACGCAAGTGTAAACGCGAACAGCATAACTGTGCATACCTGCTTTCAGCGCGATTCATTATTAGGTAGAGCTAAGCGGGGGTAGCTAAGCTAAGCGTAGTAGGCTAGTCCAGACTGACTAATATGGTATTGTGGAAATTGCAATAAATGAAGTAAAGAGAGTGTCTCACGTTGACAAGGCAATGGTGTGTTGTTTGTTCATTCATACAAAAAACTTTAAAACGAACATGGCGCCGCCTGTGATATCAACAGTCAAGGTCTGCGTCATTAAAGAGACAGCGTCCCTATAACACAGAACGAGATAATACATTGACGAGTCGTGAGGAACGCATCTCAGATCGTAGCATTTCTCACAACACAGAACACACTTACCACAAGCATATGTAGTTACCTAAGGGGATCCATAAATTATGTCCATAGTGTCCATTACAGTATACTATAGCTTAATGGAAATGCAGATACTTATGCTTAGATTGTTAGTACATAATGTTTTTGAACAGTTTACTTAATGAGCTGCTAACAAAAGTAGGCTGATATATATTTTATGTTTTGGCCCTTCAGTTGAGTTCAAAATAAAATGGACACGAAATAACAAAAAAAATGTAAAAATTAAAAAAAAAACAATTGTCACTTTAGATTAATCCAAAAATTACTCGAAAGATTAGTCGTTAGAAAATTAGACTTTAGTAGCAGCACTACTAGCAACCTACATCTGTCCTGTCAAATACAGTTGCATTTTCAGCTCTGAACAAAACCGTTCATAAGTTATTTAAGCAGAAGTCGAATGCGTTTTTGTTTCATTCGTCCCTCCTGGCCAGGACGAATTAAACGGGTATGGGGGATGAAAGAAACAGTTTAAGATATGTACTTCCCACAACTTCAATATTTGGCAACATATCATGAATTGTACTTCAAATAGTGTTATTTTAGATAGATTGCTGACGGGCTATTAGTCTTGGTGAATGTCTGTTAACAACTTCCTGCCACACGTGAAGCACGTATCGTGGTTATGAAAATATCATGCAATATGCCATTTTTTTATAGTTAGAACAATACGTGTTCCCAATAGAACAAATGTCATGTTTCTATAGTGTAATATGTTATTTCACTGTGTTTTTAAGTGGCTTAGGGCACCACACTTCCAAATAAGTGCCCTTCATGACCCACAGGCCGTCAGTCTCCATAGGTTAACATGGCAAAACTCAAAAAGCTTGCCAGACCTCCCGTGCCTAGTTACGGGTTGCTAAGCCATGATTGGCCTGTGGTGTTTTTTGGCCGTGGCTTAGCGAAGGGTCAATTGTGAATTGGTAGCATGATGATTTAAATAACCTCTAGCCTATGTATTTCTTTTTGGTCAGATAAACGAGTTGGTGGACTGCAGAGACATCAGCATCGGTGCTTGGTTTGAGGCGACCATTGAGAATGTCACACATGCCTCTTCTGGACTGAATAGCAAGGCCAGTGTGGCCTCAACAGCTAAAAGTGGCAAAGCCAGTACAAGGACTAATGGCAAATTGGAGGCAGCACAGACCACAGTCAGCTTGGACAATAACTGCAACTCTATGATAAACTCGGACATTAGTGAGCCCTCAACCTCTCAGTCGGAATGCAGACTCATCCAGGATGAGCTCATCTACCAAATCAAATATGAGGAGTAAGTGTGGAGGCCTCTGTTTCTATTTCACCCGTCAGTTCTCTGGAAAGTGACAAGCAGGATATCTCCGCCAACACTGTCCACCCCTTGTCTGTCTCTTGACACATTCACTGATTCACTCTCACACATTCACTCACTCACTCTGACTGTCTGTATCTATGTTCTTTGAGTGGGGAAAGAATGGGGTATCATGGGATTGTAAGTACCTGCAAGGTAAGTACAAATCCTAAGGTCATTGGTGCATTATAAAAATGCACTGTGGGTTGTTGGGTATTGTTGTGATTTTATCAGTTTCTCCTATTATGATTTGGATTCTGTATTAATGCACCAAGCTTCATCACTAGGCCATTATGCATACAAAACTAGGTGCAGTATAACGTTTAAAATGTCATCTAAAATAATGCTTTATCTCAATGAATGTGTTCATCATTGAGATAAATAAAATAAAATAAGTAACAAATGAGTATTAATAATCACAGGCAACCGTGGCTGAGCCTCATTCACTTTCAGAAATTGAATTAAGCTCAGCTCTACAGCTAGGATAAAGACACACCCATTGGTCCCATTCTTGACATGCTAACAAGTCTAAATCTAGCCAACATTTTGGTGAGGGAAAAACTGGCTTGGTCATTTTCAAAAAAGGTCTTTGAATTCTCTCTCTTCTAGATAGAAAGATTGCCTGATTAATAATTGGATATAGATCAATAAATACAGTAGATGTTGGTAGATCAGTGGATGATAAATGGATACATAGTTATAAATAGATGTATGGATATGGTGGATGTAAATAGACAGATGGATGGATGGATGTTGGGAGATGGATGGGTGGATGTACATTGATGGATAGATAAATCGTTGGAATTCCAAACATGTGTAAAATGCACATTAAAATATAATGTGATAATCTGCGAATCTCAAACTCTTATTTTGCTACTAAAAGGACAACATATCAAATGTTGAAAGCACCAAATTTGTCAATTTAATGGAAAATATAAGCCATTTTGAATTTGATGTCACATCTCAAAAGTTAGGACGGGGGCATCTAAAGGCTGGAAAAATTGTGTCATGATAAAAGACAACAGGAACTAATTGGATTAACTGGCACCATGATTGGGTAAAAGGAGCATCCCAGTGAAGCAGACTCTCAGAAGTTACGATGCAGAGACGTTCATCACTCTGTAAACCTGTGTGGGCAAATAATGAAACAATGTAAGAATAATACTCTTCAATAGGAAATTGCAAAGCATATGGGGATTTCATCGTATATAGTACATAATATCACTGCAATATGTACAGAGAATCCAGAGAAATCTTTGCATCAAGGAACAGGGCTGAACAACAATATGAGATGGTCATGGTCTTTTGAGCCTCAGATGGCACTGCATTAAAGGTACACTATGCAAGATCTTGACCTTAATATAACTTTTACAAAGTCAATTTGATGGTAAACAAAGGTGTAATTGGCGAATCGTTCACCTAGCATAGGTATACAGCATAGACATAGTGAGTGACCGGGAAAACAGATCCGCTACCCAATCTGGCAAACTTACATAGTGCGTTTATAGCCGATAGAGGGCCGCAAAGCGAATGCAGAAGTGCCGTTCACCCTGTTATGAGTTGATGAACCACTGAAACGATTTTGAAAACATTATTAAGGTTTAAAAAACTCTTTGGTGTTGCTTTAAGTCACGAGAACGTTGCTACAACAGCAGAGTAAAATATAAATATATCGCGACTCTAGAGGGAGCTCTACAGTCGCCAAAAATACCTAAACCTGCATAGTGTACCTTTAAAACCAGACCTTTTTCTATAAAGATAACCATTGTATGGGCTTAGAAAAACTTCTGAGAACCATTGTCTATGGACACAGTTTAATGTTCTGTCCACAAATGCTAGTTTTAAACTCACGCAAGGAAGAAACCATATTGAGACATGGTACAGAAATGCTGCCATCTGATCTGGGCCTGTGCTCATTTAAGATGGACTGAAGTGAAAAACGGCCATATGGTCAGACCAATGAAAGCTTTTAATTATTTTGGGGAATGGACTCTACATCCTCTGGGCTAAGAGGAGGTACTATCCAATTTGTTATTAATGCACAGTTCAAAAGCCAGGAAAGGAATTTCACTCCAGTGCTCTTTGCTTTAAAAAAATCTTATTCAATCATTTTTTTCTTTACATAATTTTTTAAGACAAGATGTAACTTCATGGAAGTACAACATACTTTTGTCTTTCTGAAGTTTATTGGTGTATGCCAGTAGCCTAATTGCCTAATGTCTTGACAATAGTTTTTCCTATCAGTTTTCTGTTTTAAACTGACTGGCGCCACTCTGAAGAAGACGTATGGGCGTCGAAACGTTAGTCAGTTTGCACAAATAAGTCATTCAGCGGATCATTCCCGGAAACAAACATTTTTGCTTGGTTAGACAATGTTGTTGGTGGAACAAATTTAAGAAGTTCGCTGATCTTGACTCAAGCGACTTGAACGCCTTCAGCTCCTGCAGCGCGTGCGGATGTATGAACAAGACAGTTAGGCTGTACATACATGGCTGAAGTGTCCTTGACCTACACAATGAAGTTCAACCTGAATTAAATACACAAAATTGGTTAGAAGGATAATAACAGCTAGAGAACTTTTTCCTGAAGGAACTACAAGGACAAGCAAAGTGGTTGCTAGCAGAGGTGGGAGTAAGTCACACATGTGTAAGTCACAAGCAAGTCTCAAGTCTTAACCTTCAAGTCTCAAGCAAGTCCAAGTCATTTTTTGTGACAATCAAGCAAGTCAAGTCAAGTCATAGCTTGGGTCAAGCAAGTCAAGTCAAGTCATAGCCAAATCATACAAATTCATGATGATTTACCCACATTTTCATTTTAAAATAAGCTAAAATAGGCTAGTTATGAACTGCTGGAGTTTTATTTGTATCAAACAAATAGACATTGCATTCATTCAAGCCACATACATCTGAACGGTTTACAGAATAAGATCAAATGTATACTAATTAGGGATCGACCGATATGGTTTTTTCAGGGCCGATACCGATATCAATTATTACCAAAACAGGAGGCCGATAACCGATATGTAAAACGGATATGTCAGTTGTCAAAAAGGGGGGTAGATAGTAAAGGCTATATGCTGCAGAAATTTAATTAAAAATCATTTAATTATGTAAACTTTTCTTTCTTCTTTTGATACACAATTGTCAATCAACTTGCATCACTTTGCAAGTGTAAATCCTGTGTATCATGTTAATCCAAGAGCTGAGTGATGGCAATTATTATTTTCATAGAGTAGGCCTGCACAATGGGCTATGTGCTTGTTAAGGGACCTGTCACAAAGAGGATGCTTTGCCATCGTGTGTGTGAGTGCACGAGAGAGGGAGAGGAAGAGGTGCATGCGTGATGGCAAGTGTTACGGTTGAATAGTTTAACAAAAGTTTTAAAATAGTTCTTAGCCTATTTAAGCATGCAATTGTATCCATGTGTAGGCTATAAGCTACACTTTTGAGAGCCGGATTAAATTGGTTGGCCCTGGGTGCATGTAGTCTTTCAAAAAGGAGCAATTAGACTTTTTGACGTTCGCTATCGCATAATTTAGGACTTGTCTGTACTATGTCCGCCGAGGTGTCCCGTTATTCACAATTAACGAACGAGGCGGAGGCAGAGAACTCCCGACGCGCAGCACCCGAGTTTGTGGGCTAACTAGTAAACAGCATCAACGTGCATCAATCGGGAATTCGCTAAATGAAGGAAGTGGGTGCTTTACTTATTGATCCGGATCAAAGTGGTGTTTTTGTAACTATAGTGTAGATGATTGTGATTCACTGCAACTTCAGCAATGTAGGCTACCTTCCTTACCTTCGAAAAATAGCTCCGTAGGCTACAGCTGAAGCCCAGTCTGCCTCAGTGAGAATCCTAAACTTTGTCTGTGTTCAGTCTTCGATCCTGATTGGCTGCATTCGTGCTAACTAACAAATCAGACGGTGTAGTGGGCGGGACAATGCTCTTGACCACAGAGTAGCAAATGCAGGGAGTGAGAGACGCTTTTCATTTAAAACGATTTTGAAAACATTATTAAATAGCGCGTTTCATTTTTTATCCATTTCAATATCAGCTTATCGGTGGAAAAAACGACCGATACCGATTATTATAAAAATGCTAAATATCGGCCCTAATAATCGGCCAGGCCGATAATTGGTCGACCCCTAATACTAAAACAAATAAATGTATTTCAAGTAGACCTATTATAAAATAGCCTATTATTGTTTCAATATGCCTCAAATATTAGGCTATATCAGTGTTTCTCAAAGTGTGGTCTGGGGACCACTGGTGGTCCGCAAGCTATCCCAAGTGTCTGCGAGCAGACGTGGTAAAATATAATTCTTGAATTTCCCCTTGAGGATCAATAAAGGATCTATCTATCTATCTATCTATCTATAATATAGACGAGTTGTTTGCAATATGTAAATCCAAACAGTTCTGCAACACTGTCTATGTAAGATACGCCAGTTTAAATCATATGAATCCTCTGACACAATAAGCAAAGTGCAAAGACAATAAGCAAGGTGGTTCAGTGAGTAGGCTTATTGTGTAGGCTAATATACTGTTGAAGTGGGTCTAATCTTTTTTTTTTTAGCTAGGTGGTCCATGGGTTTCTTTTTTATTAGTTAAGTAGTCTTTCGTCTGAAAAAGTTTGAGAAACACTGGGCTACATCAAATCATAAAAAAATATATTCAAACAGTTCAAGTTACACCTGTCCTGACCGGTCACATCTCCAGGGACCCAATAATGTTGAGAAGTAATCAATTAAAAAAAAGTAATCAATTAATCAAACGCTGCCGCCGACGTCACTGCCAAACTTTTGACAATGGGTTTTAGGAGGATTTAGGACTGTCAATGCTATATAATTATACATAAGCCTAACATATGAAGTAAGCTACTTTTCTATGTTGATTGCTGGCAGTTAGCTAGGCCTTACTGTTGTTACTACTAGACTGTAACGTATGGAACAGGGACGTGTTTATGAGGGAGGGAGAAAGAGAGGCGCTTACTTTAGGTCACATTGGCAACATTTTCGCTAGCATATCAAGATTAAACTTAGACAAGAAAATGTTTCACTTTGCCATTTCACACATTTTAACCTAATATGGCGTTCACTAAAAAGCATAATAGATTCAAAGCCAACTCTTAACATGCCTCAAATTTGACATTAGGTTTCTAACACGACTAACTTCTGACGGATGAAAATCAACGTGGTGGTGGTTATGTCGCTAATTTGCGCACTTGCAGACTTTTCATTTCTCCTTTTGAGTTGTCAGATACATCATCTGTGTAGCCAAATATGTTTTGGTTTAAACGTAGAGCCTTCCATATTTGCAAGTTAGCCTACCTCTGTCTGTCTCATTTGATCTGGCACTTGCTGTTGGTCTGTCGCGTCACTTGATAACAATGACAGGTTCGCTCGCGTGATGCATGCAACAGCACCTAAGCAGATTTTCTAAAATCGTAAAGTTAACTCCTTAATATCTATGGAAAAATAAAAAGTCAAGTCATTCCAAGTCATTTGTCTCAAGTCTAAGTCAAGTCTCAAGTCATGAATAGCAAGTCAAAGTCTTTTATACATGTTGATCAAGCAAGTCTCAAGTCCTAAAAAATGTGAGTCAAGTCCTGTGACTCGAGTCCCCCATGTCTGGTTGCTAGAGTAATTGGCTTTTCACCAAGTCAAGTTCAGCACGACTGATACACTTCGCTGTGTATCTGGAAAGCTGTAGACCGAAGAGCAATGTTCCATTCGAAGTGCCCTCCGGACGATGACTCCGAAGAGGATACGAAGTAGGACCCAGGCCACAACCGACCAGGCTCAAACGAGCAGCCTCCTTGTTGGACCTGGTCTGGCCAGAGACAGCCCCGTCAGCTCCCTCTCAGATAGATGACACTTTCCTGGAGAAGAAACAAACTGAGGCATTTGCCAAAGCCCCCTTTATCCCCGAGGTGCACCAAGAACTGAGATCAATTGAAAGCCCCGTCACCGCTCCTGTGCCCGTCCAGGGCATATCGACATACACCAACGTGAATGGCATCGCAGACCTCGGCTACGTGGCCATGCCGCCACTAGAGCATTCTATGGCATCACACTTGTGCCCCTTCGCGCCGCCTCGCTCGCTCGCCTCAAAGACACACTGGGGGTCCTACGCCGAGTAACCTAGCCCTCCGTGCAATGAAGGCTGCAGCCCAAGCCATGGGTAGGATGATGTCAAAGCTCACAGCAGGCAGAGGATGGGTGAGACAATAATTCAGACTGGACATGCAAAGACCACGCCAGGCACGTGCCCAGCAGCGTACCCAACGTCCCTGACGCCATGACCGTCGTCAAGGGAAAGGGGCCTCAGCCCGCCCTACCGTCTTCCCTCTGTGCAAAAAAGCCACGGGGAATGACTGAATATGCCCACTGTCAACCCACAATGCGGTCTTCCCTCTGCGCGAAAAAGTCACGGGGAATGACAGAACGTACCCACTCTCAGCCCGCACTGCCGTCTTCCCTCTGCACAAACAAGCCACGGGGAATGACCAAACATGCCCACTATCATCCCGCAATGCTGTCTTCTGTCTGTGCAAAAAAAGTCAAGGGGAGCGACCGAACAGGTCCACTACCCTCACTCATGAAGACACAAGCTCCCTGTTGCCCTGCCAAGGTGGGCACAGCACGGTCCTCAGTCTCAAGCACACAAGTCCCCCAGACAACAGTTGCACACAATCACTCCCTACCATTGTACGAAGTGTGAAGTAGCCACAAAAATCAATACACAGATCAGAGATTCCCCTGTCAACAATAAACAGGTCTCCCTTTCAAAAACACATAGATCATTGACGCGTGATAGCCAAAGACTCGCCCTGGGTCCTAAATATGGTAGAAAAAGGGTACTCTCTGCAGTTTGCAGAGGCATAATCGACTCAGCTTTAGGCTTGTCCGAGCGCATATCCTCAGTCAGGAGATATTGAGGTTTCTAAAAAAGAATGCAATCAGAGAAGTGCTCGCAAGCGAGGCTCAGTGTGGCCACTTCAATCGATATTTTCTTATTCCCAAGAGAGACGGGGGCCTCAGAACGATATTAGATCTGAGACAGCTGAATCGAGCACTGTGCACTTACAAGTTCTGTATGCTCTTGATAAAAAGAATCCTACAGGAGGTACCGGAGGGAGATTGGTTCATGAAATTAGATTTGACCGACGCTTACTTCCACCTGTCATTCACAGACACTGGCGCTTCCTGCGATTTGCCTTCAAAGGGAAGTCGTATGAGTTTCTCGTACTACCATTTGGGCTTTCCCTCGCTCCTCGCTGTTTCATGAAATGCATAGAAGTGACTTAGGCCCCCTGCGAAAAGTCGGGGAAAAGATATTAAATTACTTAGACGATTGGATGTCCCCGGCAAGCACCAGGGAACAATCAATTCAACATGTGTCTCTTATGGTCACTCACCTCAAAAATCTGGGGTGGAGGATAAATTTAGAGAAGAGTACCCTTACCCCGAAACAGAATGCATCATTCAATAGACTCGAATGCAATGACAGCCTGCCTCTCGAGCCCACGCATAATCTCCCTCAAGCGGTGCCTCGGGGAGGTCACAAGGGGGTGCCGCCTGCCTGCACAATATTTCCAGAGGCTCCTAGGTCTGCTTACAGTGGCCTCGTCTGTAACACTCTCATCTCAACATCTCAAATCTCATACAGGCATTGGAGCCGTGGCGGGACGAGAGGGTTTATCTCAGGGATGTACGCGTGGTTCGAGTTTCTGCACGCATTGTAATTACCACAGACACATCAAAGACGGGCTGGGGAGTCGTATGTCAAGGGTTTACCGTAAAAGCCAGATGGTCAGACCCCCAAAGTGCCCAGCACATAAACGTCCTAGAGCTTCTGGCGGTCAAACTAGCCCTGAGTTACTTCCAGCAGATCATTGCAGTCACACGTTTTTATCGGTTTGGACAACACGACGATACAGTACCCTCCAGAATTATAGACGGGTTTCCCGTTTACCAACAAAACTAGATGCGCGCGCACTGCGCAGCCGTGGGGCAGAAGACGCTTGGTGGCCGTCCATAACATTATAAACTTAACCTAATAGTCGGCTGCTGTAAGCTACAATTGGATTTTTTTTGTATACCCCTGTTGTCTCAATGATAATAACATCTCATTTCAGACTATTTCAGAGTTTGCCGTTCATTTGCATTATTAATATAACATCGTATTTTGTAATTTTTGGCTAAGACATGCATTCCGTTAGGGATATTGAACATATTGAACATTTTCTAACCATCGTGATTTCAAATTGGTCCAGTTTTCAGCACAAAAACTAATTTTATTCTTTTCATGGAGAGCACTGCTCTATGCATGTTTTTGTGACGTTGCATAGAAATCCATGTATAGGCACCTTGAGTAAAGTTGACTAAAACAGGTATAAAAAATTATCTTTTGATGATTCATTGTACTCTCACAATAAAAACAATGAGGAAGAATCCACCCTTGAAGGGAACAAAAAATTATTTTTAGAAAAAGGAAAATCTCATAAAGAAATACATATTTTTTATGAAAACACGTTGCTCACAATTATTTGCACCCCTAGAAAAATCTTACATAAAAAACCTAACAGAAGCATTTTCCTATCTAATTTCAACTTATTTAAGTTAATCAGAGTGTCTGTGAACTTTCAGAAATAGTTCATGATTTTCTTTTTCACTAAGGTATGAAATTAAAGTGACACAGTGTAAGGGTCCTGTCGTGTTTTGTTTTCCCTGTAGTGTTTTCCTTCATGTCTGCTCCTCTTGTTTACTTCCTGTGTCCTGGGGCCTGTACTACGAAGGGAGCTTAACCTACCCAGATGTAACCCAGGGTTACTTTGTTAAACCAGGGTTGACAAAATCTTAAGTGGTGTTAATCGGTACTACGACGTTGATTTGTTCAGCCGGGGTTAACCTGTGCGCGTTCACATAAAAGGGGCGGGTTGCAGCAAGTCACCACTTTCAATGATGACGCCGATCACCTTATTTTACGGATGAGGAATGCACAATTACTATGACAAGTTATGAGGAATTAAAACCCACTCTACGACAAAAATCAAATACGTCGGCAGTGAGCAAAGCAAGGAGTTCATAGAAAGGCCTACAGATGCAACCCAATTCAGAAGTGGGCATATAGATTACAGTAATAAGGATAATTGAATGTTTAAGTAGCCCCCATTGACTGATTTAGTGTATGCCTAATCCTGTGAACATTTCAGATGCAACACCATTGCCAAACGCACATGGCAGCAGGTGAAAATGAAACACAAAAACATTATTCAGAATAGTAGGTTTATATAGTTATAGCTTGCATTAATATTTCTTAATTATGAAAACATGTAGGCCTAGCTTATAGCCTTCACTTGGCCTCTGTTTTACAGCTAACAAGAAACAGGTGTCTTTGAACACTACTGTAGGAGGAAAGGCACAAGCGCAGCGAAGCGGCGGTCATATAGGTTTAGTCAGATTTTTTATTTTTTTTTATTTTTCGCATGCCCAAATTTCCGTCAATGATTCCCGGGACACTGAAAGACCGGGGTACACGAAACTTGGTGGGCATGTAACCCCACATGGATAGCATGGAACCATCGTTTTTCGTTTTGATCTGTAGCCCCCGCTGGACTGGACCCCGAAAAGGAGGGTAGGGCAGACACAGTTTTCTGTGAATATCTCAAAAACGTGGGGTTTAGGAGGACCATTTTTTTTTTATGTTGATCTCAAGGGGCCATGTCAACCCATTCCATAACCACTCATTTCATGTATAAGCGCCACCTAGTTAAACACAAAAAGTAAAAATGAGGTGTTGTAATCGAAGGTATCTGTGACCTAACATAGTCAAAACTCAAATTGGAAATGTAGGATCATTATGACACCCTCTGTATGCACGCCAAGTTTCGTGGAATTCGCTCACGGGGCCACACAATAAATTAATTTATGTTACTATACACCAACTGGCCTGTAGGTGGCGGGAGACAGTTTTCTGTGAATATCTCGAGAACCGTGGGGCCTAGGAGGTCCACCTTTTTTATGTATGTTGGTGTTAAGGGGGCATGTCAACCCATCCCATTACCACTTATTTCATGTATAGCGCCACCTAGTTAAAAATTAAAAAGCAAAAAATTAGGTGTTTTTATCACAATATCTCTGGCTGACAAGATCAAAACTGCACGAAATTAAAAGTGTAGGATCATTATGACACCCTCCGAATGCATGCCAAGTTTTGTGTGCTTTCGTTCATGGGGGGCCTTATAATAAAATAATTTATGTGTACATTTAGTGACGTACACCAACAAGGATTCCCGGGACACTGAAAGACCGGGGTACACAAAACTTGGTGGGCATGTACCCCCACATGGATAGCATGGAACCGTCATTTTTCGTTTTGATCTGTAGCTCCCCCGCTGGACTGGACCCCCCGAAAGGAGGGTAGGGCAGACACAGTTCTCTGTAAATATCTTGAGAACCGTAGGGCCTAGGATGACCATTTTTTTCCGTATGATTGCCTCCAGGGGTCATGTTAACCCATTTCATGTGCACACATGTGCACAAACAGATACACACACACACACACATACATTCACAGTAATCATACGTATGACACATACTCACACAGTAGACATATGTACGCTTGCATGCACAGGCACATACGCAGGCACACACACAAGCATGCACACACACACACACACACACGTACACACACACACACACATAACATAAACATAACACAAACAATCAAGAATTTCTCAGAATTATGAACGGGCAAGATGGAGGTGGGGTTGTATAAAATGAATTTTACATGTGAAATCTAATCATGTTTTGGTACTTGTTGTCTAGCAGATACCAGTGAGAATTGAGTGTGGATAATGCAATGTAGTGAGACAGTTAGAATCATATAGGCCTTTCAGCGTGATTTCTTTTTGTGGAAAAAATGTGCTGGACTGGGCGGCGGTCATATTTTGCTCAGATGTTCAGCATACTGTAGGCCTATATCCGATTTATTTTTGGACATACAGTATTCTTCCATCACCGATTGAATAAATGAATGTCCACGTACGGGCATTGCTATGAGACGTCTTCCTAGATCATCTGACAAAGATAACGAATTCCCTCGGCTGACAATCTATATCTTCATAGAGAATATCGTCCGGGTAGGCTATATATATTTTCTGGCGGTCTCTAAAACCCCCCGCCCTGCGAAGAGAGTCCCTCACGATTTGCGCTCCAATGTCGTATGGATCATCCAGGTACGCCGACATGTCTCGGGAGAAATTGTTAGTGGAGGGGTGGTACTTATAAAGGGTGTGGTTAACGGAAACCTCGGGTTAACCAAGAACATAACCTGGTCGGAGCAGGTTTGAGATGCAGCGTAAATTGCCATGGCAGCATACCTCGGTTAAAACCTATCCACCTTTCGTAGTACGGGTTAATCGGGAAGTTACGCTACACGTGATCAAGTTACTCTCGAAGTTACCCAGATAAGCCAGAAACCCCGCTTCGTAGTACAGGCCCCTGTTCCATGTGTTTCTTTGTTTGTTTTGCCATGTGTTTCTGTTCCCTGTGCCCGTGTCTCCGCCCCTCACCTGATCCGCGTTAGTCTGTTAATTATGGTTTCCACCTGTCTTGTTTTACCTTGTTCATTGTCCACCTGTGCCCTGTTACCCCTGTGTATTTAAACCCTCTGTCTCCCCTCAGTCTTCGTCGGTTATTAGTCAATGTGTGTTGTGTTACACAAGGTTTGTTTAGTTGGGAATAAAGATTCTTGTAACTCTTAAGATTGCCTTGCCGTACTTTGCCCTGCGTTTGGGTCAAGCCCTTGCAACCGTGACAGAATAACCGACCAACAAACATAGAATATGGCAAGTTTTTTTATTTTAATTCTGACTTGCCACTGCACCTAATGCCCTGGGAGCTGTTCTGGGAGGATGAAGAGGAGGGGGAAACCACTGAGGACGACTGGTCCTCTGAGGAGGATGGACCAGGTCCCTCTCCAGTCCCAGCTCCCCAACGCCTTGGGCCTGCAGTTCTTCCGGTAGCTCCAGCTCCAGTCCCGGTTCTGGCTCCAGCTCCAGTCCCGATTCCAGCTCCAGTCCCAATTCCGGCTCCAGTCCCGATTCTGGCTCCAGCTCCAGTCCCTATTCCGGCTCCAGTTCCGATTCCGGCTCCAGCTCGCTCTCCAGCCCCAAGTGAGGCTCCTGTGCCGGCTTCTGATCCTGCTTTGACTCCGGCCCCAGTCAGACTCCTACACCGGCTGAAGCTCCAGTCCCGACTCCGGCTCCAGTCGCGAGTTCGACTCCGGCTCCAGTTCGACTCCGGCTCCGACTCCGGTGTCCGGTGATTCTGGGATTACCTTGCCTGGCTGTGCTTTGCCCTGCGTTTGGTTCAAGCTCTCCCCGTGGAACCGTGACGCACAGAGGCTAAATCCTCTAGTCATTTTTCAACATCGGAAAGACAAGAGAATACACTAAATTAGAATAAAAAAGAAAGTGTGTTGACATTTGTAAGTCAGAGAATGTCTAAACAAACGAGGTACTTTGTTGAAATTGCCTATATTTACAGTTAAAACAATTAAATGGTTCTAATCCACTGGAAATGTGACAAACAATCTTCAAAAGTGACCTCATTGCTAATAGCTTATTTAGAGGGTATGCTAGGTAACAGCCTGTCCAGTCATTAAATTACCATTGTAAACGGCAGGAGTTACTAAAACGTACAGTGACTGTCTGGAAGTGTGGTCTATTGTCAGTTAAAAATCAATTGTTTAACTCAAGGGGAGGTGGAAAATGGTGGAATATCCCTTTAATGATCTGAAACGCAAGTATCAAACTCAAAGCGCAAGTAGCTTTGTGGGCGGATCTTGGGCGTTGTTGCTATTTTACCGGCGGGATAAATGACTCGCGGCCGACGCAAATCTAAAATGGGGTGGTCTTAAGTAGCGACATTACTCATGGGTGTGGTTTGGGCGTAACATGCAATAAACCAATCAGAGCGTCATCATCATTGCTATTAGGATGGCGGATTTGCCAGGCGCAGCCAGGAGCGGTTCACATCGCTATAAGGACTGTTGGGAACAGTTTGCTATTGATTTTTCTTCTTGACAAAATGTAAAAATGCAAAGTACTAAAAATATCACAAAGACATACTTTCCGATGTTTTGGGATTATGAATGCATGGTGATATTTTTGCAATGTAATCTAACATTACCTCACTATAGACGATGCAGCTCTTCTGTCAGATAAGCTCTCCTCTCCCTTGCTGCTGCTGGGGCATTTGGGTTAAATGGCATCGGCATGCAGTTCAACATCACGTCTCCTTAAGTCCTATAATATTCCCTAATTTATGTCATCAACACATCCATGATTCGTGGAAATGTGTACGCTAGATTTATGCATATTTTTCACATCTTAATGGACACCACAATGATTTCCCTCGTGTGGGCAAGCAAGCACGCCTGTAGTGTACTACGGCCGTACCTTACCATCAGGCAACTTGACAGAGAAACAATTTCCTCTGTGTGTATTCACACATTTGACCTAACTTTGTAACTCTGCACAGTATCTCATGAAACTGCATGACGGTAGGCTTTTTACAATATTTTCTGTAAATTAGAGTAAGATGTTATCATCAACTTAATGCACGCACAACTTTTGTTTGAGCAGGAGAGAGAATAACAATGAATGGATGCAGCAACTACAGAAATTGTAGCCAAGGCTACTTGCTGCTTTCTTTTACTATCTATGGTTGCTGGTTATCAGCACATAATAAGCTGATTTAAGCTAATTCACTAACTCAAGACATGGATATATATAATGGATATAAAACGTTTTTTGAAAATAACGAAAGGATGGATGGAACAAAGCAAAGCTTTGAGTTATTTCAGATGGGCAACAGCAAGGTAGGCATAATTGTGGTGCTTGTCAAAACCTTAGCGCAGCTGGAACAATGCTTAGACTGATGTTAAAGCGCACACAATGCCATACACAACGGAAAATTGGAACAAAACTAAAGGTAACTTTAGCCTTTATTGGGCTGAATAAAGTTGTCCAAATGAATAGGTCGTAATTAGGCGTTGTTGTAAAGCTATTGCATGTAGATGTTGTACTATATAGGCTACTTTTTAGGTGACCAATGGACGAACAAAACCGGGTAACAGACAAATATTATCAAGGCTTTGTATGTTTCTGTGTGTGCATGAATAGGGGGTGTCTGTAGATCGGTGTGCATAGCATTCATTCCTGCAGGCACACCTGTGGCCATGCATGCGCCCTTAAAATAGCATCTGAATTTGCGCCACTGACCTTTAGACCAGGATGTTCCTAGTCTGTGGCGGTATTGTTTTCTGAAACGGCAAAATATTAACAGGGAACGTTTGCACCGGAACACGCCTCCTCTTTTCACTGAATTGCCCCTGTGGTCGCAATTGCATTCCCTAATTTACCGACGTGTGCCTGTGGAGGGAAAATTCCAATATGCGCTGAATGCAAAATAGGAAAGACAAAAGCGCCAGTATATAAAGTCAATTGCACTTGAGTGCACAATAGGGCCCTTTGTCTATTAAGACGGCGTTGTTACTAGCCTTGGTCTCGGCCAAGCGGGTGGGTGAGTTGCATACTATGTTGGTGCATCCGTCATGCATTAGCTTTGCGGAAAACTATGCAATAGTCACTTTTCTCCCTAAACCAGGCTTCGTGCCCAAAGTCCTCTTATCTTCTACTTGTAGGCAGAGACTAGAGCTGACGTCGTTCTCTCCCCCGCTGTTTGATTTGGAAGAAGCAGAGAGATTATACTGTTTATGCCTGGTGAGAGCACTAAGGGTATATGTGTCGCGCACACAAGACTGGCACACCTCTGAGGGAGACGGAAGGGTAGTGCGCTACTCAAGGAACGCTTGTCCCACTGGATCGTGGACATGGTTGGCTTATGAGAGTGCGGGGGGGGGGTCTCACTCAACTCAGGGCATGGCTTTCTGTATGTCATTCTTTTGGTTCTTTGTTTAATACTACAGAAACTGCGGGAACAGGACGTTTATTGTAAGCAGACAGAATGTTGTCACCTTACAATAGCAAATGGTGTACCTAACTAATTGTTCCCCCACAAGAGACATCTTAATTGAATAAGGCCACATCACACTTATCACCCGGTTGCAATGGTCATGCCTTTATACTGTAGCATGCAAAGGAAACAAGTGGTTCCATTTACAAAGAAGCCGACTTGTTCAGTTTGTTGTACAACTTTCTTTGGCCCTAACAGTGATAGCGGTGGACATCTTGTTAGCTTGTTTACAGTCGATTCCATTGTTGCGAAATCTGCTTCCAGGCTCAACAGTCGTCCTACTATGGCTGTTATAGTTACCATTCATAAA
Source organism: Alosa alosa (assembly GCF_017589495.1). Lineage (NCBI taxonomy): Eukaryota > Metazoa > Chordata > Actinopteri > Clupeiformes > Clupeidae > Alosa > Alosa alosa. Next base: position 33,121,470 of record NC_063200.1, read on the forward strand.
CATTGATATGGAATGGTGATTGAACTTTTCTTACCAGATCTACTTCATATCATAGGTGTCCCGTTATTCAGAATTACTAGCCATCAGAAAAGAGTATTTCTTCTCTCTTGATGATAATGCTACTTAAGTTACCATATTTAGTAGTTTCTAAATCAAAATAGAATACAGAAGGATGTTTTCACCATTGACAAACAATCAATGTGATTGTCTGATGATATCAGAAGCATATCATAGCACTTTGCATGTTGATAGTGTGTGCCGAGATTTAAGCTCCTCCGCAGCTGTTACTTTGTTGTATGGAATACATTCTTACAGCCATTGTTGTATTATATTTGTGTTTTAGGAATATTTCAGCCACGGCTGAAGTATTGATAATGAACCGCTGAAGTACTAAGTAAGGGATAATGAACGACACGGTGGTCTGTTCACAGAAGTTAATGCACGGTCGAGGTTGTAAAACGGCCCCGACGCGAAGCGGAGGGCTGTTTAAACCTCGTAAGTGCATTAACTTCTGTGAACAGACCACCGTGGAGTCCATTATCCCGCTTATTCCACTGTTGCCACTTGCGTTGTGTTCACTTCCTGTTACAATTTAAACTTTTTAATCGCTACAACTTGTCTTGTTTGTAGAACTACTTTCTTCCAACACATATCAACTAATTTCTTAACTTGCAGGACAAACTGCTGTTACTAGTTCTAAATGGATGGTTGCTACGGCCAAAGGCCAGTCGTTAGTTCTATCTCTCCCGTGGTCAAGCGGGCATATCCCAAGATTCTGATGAACTTTAGCTTGGAAACATCGCTATTTTACTTAGCCTGCTGTCATCCATCTAGCTAAAAGCCACCTCCGTCATATGCTACAATGTTGCCATGTTCTGAACGTCTGCATTTTACAGCTCGGATGCAACGTGACAGTTCATTTAAACTTCACAACGAGTTTCGCTAATTAATATACAAGTGTGATACGGCCCACAAAATGGATCTTCTTCATAGGTGTGCAGATAACATACGGTTAATGGTCGTTCTAAATTACGTAGGACAATGGGAAATTCAACCAAGCAGTGGAATAAAGTGAAGATAATCACTAACACTAACTCTGTTTATTGCTAAACCGTTCAACAGTAACCTTATCAACATCAATGAAATCTGACACCTTTGTGCGGTAACAGCAGGTAGATGTTTGACATTAGTGCCTCGAGCATTCAAACCAGAGAAGAATATTCCTCTGATCCCACTAGCGAAGCAAAGCTCAAGATCGCCGGACTGAAGTCCCCCCACAAGCCTATTAAATCTATTAAAATATTTATTTCAAGTGTCTTTATGGCTAAAAACATAGGCCTACTGCTCAAACTTGGTGTATCATTTCCAGCTAACAGACCTTTTGGTCTGTAAAACAAATAATGCTATCACATTATGCCATGTGCCAAATGCATATGCCAGTCTTATGCCAATCAAAACTACTCTGATTAACATTGTTAACATCCCCAACAAGAGTTTACACTTATCATCTAAAAATAGACCCTAGGTTATTGTTTGACCTCATTTTTCCTTTAATAAGCAACTAGTTGGTCTTGATCTAAGGTTGCTGGTAAATAGTATGGATCAAAATGAAGAGTTTATAGGCTGCAAATTCACTGTCTAAATATATTACTTATATATAAATATATGAGAATAGCAACATGTTAAGATATTGAATGTAATCTTTAATAACATTGTACTTTAGCATTTATTATTATCTGCTTCTCCTTCCCCGATCGTTCTTGACTACTGATATCCTACCACTGTCCATATGTGATTTGATTGGCAGATTGTGTGAACAAATAGTGAGGGGGTGCGATACATTTTCATCCAGTCGCACGTCTTCTCTTGTTAAGTTCCGCATCAGGCCTTCACAAGGAATCACTGCGTTTTCGGTACCTAAGCAACCATTAGAAATCATATGTTTGGATTCAGCTTGATTGATGGCTACATCTGACTGATTAGCCAATCAAATCGACCTGTTATGGCGAGGTAGGCAGGTCTGACTGCAGTTGGGCCTGCAATGTTCGAAAAGAATACCCGGAACCGTTCATCACGAATTTTGACGCTGTCTGTTTTACGTGATGAACTTCGTGAGCAACTTCTGTCAGTCAGACAGACAGACATTCACTGGAAGTAAATGTCACACTGACATGACTATGGTTATAGTTATGAACAGTAAATTGACCGTTTTTGTTTAAAAAAATATATATTGATAAGCCTTCATTAAGCAAAATAATATAGGCTAATGTACGTTACGGTGTCAGCTGGACTACATGTTAGCAAGATGCACATAACGTCAGCTAGCTCTGCACGTAGCTGGTAACCTATGCAGGAATTGGTAAGTTTTGTTTCATGTTTATTTGATAACATAGACTTGTAGTACAGTAGTACTATAGATGCTTGTTATCTGACCCTTTTCTATATATAAAAAAAACTTTTTGTGCTGCTTGCAGACTGCAGTGTCTGCTTGGTTACTCTACTGTATGCTAGCTTGAAGTTGTGTTTGAGTTGGTGGCTTTGGTAAAGATGTCTGGATCGGCGTCTATGTGAAAACTGTCATTTGTCTTTGGTTCCCTGCCCTGCTAGTTTAGTCTGACCTTTTATCTCTCGTTTTGTGGAAATTATTGGTGAAAGACCATCAGACCAGGCTATCAGACATTCTAAAATAGCCAACAAGCAGTAGCAGCATTAGGCAATACATCTGGTGACTTTTATGTTTAATAGCATGGTGGTGTGCTGACACTTTTTTTTTAATAATTTTCTGTTGAGACATTTTCTGTGTAGGCCTACCGCGAAATAGCCTACGTTTGGCAAACACTGTAGGATAGCCTACTGTAGTTCCACATGCGTAATCAGAGCAGCGCAGCACCTAGAACAGTTGCACTGTAATGTTAACATTAAAGCTACAGCTAAATAGGAGAGCCACAGTCTGAAGCAAGTTTGCTGATGTCAGATTAAACTACTAAATGGTTTGGACACATTGTAGACCGGTGGCAGTGCTATATGTGCGTGCGAGTCATGAACATAAATTAGGCAGCCGATAGCCTAAATATTTCAAAGTAGTCTGCACAAACCCATACTTGAGTACACTTGGTGTTCACTTTCAATATGATATGGACTAAATTGCACGTCTTTACTGGACAGCAGCAGGCAGCAGTTTATAATGTACTTGTGAATATGGGTGGTAAATAAATAGCCTAGCAGCCTACTTTGCTGCTGAGGATGATCTGTTAACCAATAAGCAATCGGAGCATTAATTGTTTGTGTAACAAAGATTCTATTGCTACACAAACTCACGTAAGAGAGAGAAAATGCTGGGAAATTGCACACATTTTAACGCTGAAATGTAAAAAACAAAATCTCCCCCGTAACGCCCCCCTATTATTATTTTTGTCAAAAAATAGTCATCATTGAAGGCCTGATATTAAGTAAGGGATAATGTTTAGAACACCGGTCATTATTGGGAAAATAAGTCCCAACAGGGCGAACCGGACGCGCAGCGGAGGGGTCTTGTTCCGCCCTGAAGGGACTTATTTCCCCAATAATGACTGGCATTCTATACATTATCCCGCTTATTACATGGCTACTTGCCAAAACAAAATAATAAACTCCCCACAATATAACTTGAGCCTACATAGCCTAGCCTATTTGTTACCGTTCATCATGGCATTTGCTGAGAAACAAATATTGTAGTTCGCAACAGCACACGCTGAACTTGAATCAAACATTCTTTAGAACACAGCTGATCAACCGTCTGCTTTCACATTTGAATGAAGTTCCAGTCCTTGAGTAGTGATATGAAAGAAACACAAACTCCGTTACCATTGACAGCGGTCATTGTTTTTTTCAGAGGTCCTTTCCTCGAAAATAATGACCGCTAGAACTTTAGGAAATCCCATTCGAGTCAATGGAGCGTTGTACTTGCATTGTGAAGAGCCGTGTAATAAATATCAATAACCTTTAACCTTAACCATAGTTGCACACTTGCTCAAAGAACAAACTCCGTCAACAGTCTAGTTGCTCCAACAGGCAATATGTAAGGGATAATGTATAGAACGCCGGTCATTATGGGGAAAATAAGTCCCGACAGGGCGAACCGGACCCCGACGCACCAGCGGAGGGGTCTTGTTTCGCCCTGAAGGGACTTATTTTCCCATGATGACCGGCGTTCTATACATTATCCCACTTATTATACAGCTACTTGCCAAAACGAAAAAAATAAACTCCACACTCCAAACTTTACACTTATTTGTTACTGTTTCGTCGTGGCTTTTGCTGAGAAACATAGTTCACAACGCACGCTGAACTTGAATCAAACATTCTTTAGAACACAGCTGATCAACCGTTTGCTTTAACTTTTGAATGAAGTTCCAAGCACAAACTCCGTTGCCATTGACAGCGGTCATTCTTGTTTTCAGAGGTCCTTTCCCAAGAAATAATGACCGCTAGAACTTTCGGAAATCCCATTCAAGTCAATGGAGCATTCTACTTGCATTGTGAAGAGCCGTATAATAAGGTGTAAATAATCTTATCTTTAGCAGAGAATGTAACCATTATTGATTATTCCATACTGCCATCACCAACACCAGCAGATTACATAATTGGTGGTGACCTTAACAGGCATTCTCTTTCTCCCCAGTTACCCAGAGAATGGCATAGTAGAGATGTCACCAGAGGATGTGCGTCCGCGGGCTCGGACCCTACTCCGTTTTGACCAGCTCACGGTTGGACAGGTGGTCATGGTGAATTACAACATTGAAATCCCGGAAGAGCGGGGCTTTTGGTATGATGGAGAGATAACAGCCCTCACCGAAAGATCGAGGACAAATAAAGAGGTCAGAGTGAAGATTCTTCTCGGGTGAGTGAAGCAGTGGCTTGAGGAAAATTGAGCACTTGATAATAATAATAATAATAATAATAAAGCTTTATTTGTATAGCACCTTTCATACACAGAATGCAGCTCAAAGTGCTTTACATTTGAAGCATGTAACACAATAATAGTCAGTCAGTCATTATCAATCACTTTTCTTTGCTGTTTATGTTTTACTCATTAACATATCAAAAATATAGAAAATGGCGTCATAAGACTGGCAGCCTTAACCCTCTTACCCCACAAGCCGCCATATGGCAACTGTGGCAAGGAAAAACTCCCATATTCCAGGAAGAAACCTTGAGCAGAACCTGACTTAATAGGGGGCCCATCTGCTTCTGGCAGGCTGCCCCTCAATAGTAGCAGATGTAGAATAATCTGAAAATGTAGTCTACAGGATAAGATGAGTTAACTAAAAGCTTTCCTGTACAGGTATGTTTTCAGATCTTTTTAAAATATTTACTGAACTTCGCCTGCTTGATGTACAGAGGCAGGGTGTTCCATAGTTTGGGGGCATAATGGATAAACGCAGCTTCTCCACTTTGTTTGTGGAGCACTTTGGGTACGATTAAAAGATTAGAATTAGATGATCTAAGTTTCCTTTGTGGTTGATAAGATATTAAAAGCTCAGAGATATATGAAGGTGCTATGCCATTCAGAGCTTTGTAAGTAATTAACATAACCTTAAAATCAATTCTATAGGAAATAGGGAGCCAGTGCAGTTCAGCCAACACAGGGGTGATGTGTTCTCTCTTCTTAGTCTTAGTTAAAAGTCTAGCATGAGTTCTGTATGAGTGCCAATTTCTTTAGATGTTTTTTGGGAAGACCAGTGAAAAGTGCATTGCAGTAGTCTAACCTGCTAGTGATAAAGGCGTGAATTAGTTTTTCTGCATCTTGTTGAGTTAAAAAGGGCCGCACTTTGGCAATGTTTCTCAAGTGGAAATAGGCTGTCTGAGTAACTTTACTGATATGGGGCTTAAAACTTAACTCTGTATCTAAGATGACACCGAGGCTGTGATGATATGATGTTCTATAAAGACACCATTTATTATTCATATTTTGTAACTGAGCCTCTGGCTTTAGTTTGTTTAGTTTTGTCTCTTCACTTTTACTATTTATTTGTACAAATGAAGTATTGCTTTTTAAAAGGCTGTCTGTAAACATGTTCTATTTCAGGGGCCCGGGTGATATTATTGGAGACTGCAGGGTTGTCTTCCTTGATGAGATCTATGAGATTGAGAGGACAGGAGCTCCCGCGCTCTCTCCATTGGATGGAAAGTTCAAACGTAGGCCAATGTAATATTTTTCTCAGGATTAGGGTGCTGGATAAAAAAAAGATGGTGTACTGTTTTAACCTATTAAATGTAGAAGCCACTCTCAGCTAATACCCCATTTTATACAGCTATTGACAATTGATATTTTGCCATTTTTGTGTGTGTATGTCTCTCTCTCGTGTGTGTGTGTGTGTGTGTGTGTGTGTGTGTGTGTGTGTGTGTGTGTGTGTGTGTGTGTGTGCGCGCGCGCGCGCGCATGGTGGGGGTGTCTCACATCAGGTAAAAGCGGGCCTGAGTGTAAGCACTGTAAGGCGGATCCGGATGTGGAGTGTCGCTTCTGTTCATGTTGTGTATGTGGGGGCAAGCAGGATGCTCACATGCAGTTGCTGTGTGATGAGTGCAATATGGCCTTCCATATCTACTGCCTCAACCCACCACTCTCCACCATCCCTGAAGATGAAGACTGGTTAGTGCACATGCACACATGCCATTGCCTCACTCTGCTAGTGAGCATATATTGTATAATTTTGCATAATTGTCATTAAAGACCCACTCCAACCATTGATCAACCCCAAAAAAACACAGGTACATATTCATATGTTTTGAATGAAACAGTATCCCTTCATGACCTTGAAACAGCTTGTATGCATCTGTACACTCTCTGCCTCATCTCCAAGCTAATTGATTCCGTCCCTGACACTACTCACAAATCTGCCTGCTTGCACCATAGGGCTCCAACATGAGTCTCTAAGCATACGTTGGAAAGACAAAGAGAGCAGTCAAACAACCAATTTCAAAGCATAAAACAGCCATCAGTACAGGAAGCATGGACTATCCCATTGCAAAACAGTACCATGAAGCCAACCATAGCTCTCTTGCCACTCTACATTTTGTTGGACAGAGAGAACAAACTACCAAAATTGCAGTCTCTGAGAGATGTATTGGATTTCTACACTTAACACAATGACACCTCCTGGACTTAATTATGATTTTTAGTTTCAAATATTTTCACAACATGAAAATGTATGACCTCAGTAGGAATCGTTAAAGTGTCATATTGTTATATTGTTACATAAATCTGCCAGTTCCGGCGCTGTCAGGTGTGGCAGCCTACTCAGCAGCTCCGTGTCTTAGTGTTTGTTTCTACGTCTTTGTTCAACTTTTTGTTTACTTTTTATTTCGCAACTTTTTGGATTACACACTTTGAGGAGTGTTTTTATTCTATCCTATGGATACGGACATATTGCAACGCTCCAGCGACAGCAAGCTTGTGTACACAAGGAACCAGCTGATCGCACTACGACGGAATGCTGGCTGTGTTCGCGACAACATTCCAGAGGAACTGTGGTGCTTTCGGGGTTGCAGAGCGGGAGTAAAAGTGAAGGCGTCGGGAGAAGAAGTGGAGATACAAGCCCTCAGTTCCATCGATTGTGATGGGAAACGTGAACGCACTGGCTAATAAGACTGACGAACTGGATGCCCTGGTAAGAAACCAGAAGTTGTACAGGGAATGTAGTTTGTTATGCTTTACGGAGACGTGGCTAACAAGCCATATCCCCACTTCTAACGTTGAGCTGCCTGGCTTCAGTGTAGCTCGTTTGGACAGAGACTGTAAACTTTCTGGCAAAAAGAAGGGAGGCGGACTGGTGCTGTACATTAACAATAGATGGTGCAATCCCGGACATGTAACAGTAAAGGAGACTGTATGCTGTAAGGATGTGGAGTTATTAGCGGTTAGTCTCCGTCCATTACTACATGCCGAGGGAGTTCTCGCACGCCGATTGCTGTCTGTGTTTACGTTCCACCTCGAGCTCTTCCGGATACAGCGTGACGTCATCCACTCCACAATCGCAAGGCTTCAAACCCAACACACTGACGCCTTTTTTGTGATCTCTGGCGACTTCAATCACATAACACTGGATTCCACACTCACAAATTTTTACCAGTATGTTGACTGCCCTACAAGGAAAAACAACGTGAGGGATGCATACAGTGCAAACCCCCTCCCCCCACTGGGAAAGTCAGACCACAACCTCATTCATCTCCAGCCAATGTACAAGCCCAAAGTACAGAGGCTACCAGTTCCCACACGCACCTTCAGGAAGTGGACACCCGAAGTGGATGAGGCTCTGAGAGACTTCTTCGAGTGTACTGACTGGAGTGTGTTACAGAATGGAGAGGATTTGGAGGAGGTCACACAGTGCACAACTGACTACCTGAACTTCTGCATGGACATTGTTGTTCCCACCAGAACTGTACGCTGCTTTCCCAACAACAAGCCTTGGATAACCAGCAATGTCAAGACCCTTCTCAACAGGAAAAAGATGGCGTTCAGAGAGGGGGACATGGCAGAGCTGAGGCGCGTGCAAGGGGGACTCAAATTCAAGCTGAAGGAAGCTAAGGAGGATTACAGAAAGAAGGTGGAACAGAAGCTGCAGGAAAACAACTTGAAGGAGACATGGGACTGCATGAAGGTTATCACTGGCCTGAAGAAGAACAGAAGCTCTGTGGAGGGGGACCTGGACAGGGCGAACCAGTTGAACCACTTCTACAACAGGTTTGACTGCCCTGCTCCAGCTCCAATGGCGGTGGTCTGTCCACCATCCCCCAGCCCCCACCCTCACTGAAGCACATCTTCAATTTGAGCCTACGCCTTGGACAAGTTCCAACACTGTGGAAGACATCATGTCTCACCCCTGTCCCTAAGAAGCCACACCCTAGTGAGCTTAATGACTACAGACCTGTCGCTCTTACATCACATGTGATGAAGACAATGGAGCGATTGGTCTTAGGCATGCTCAGACCCCAGGCAGCCATGCACTAGACCCGTTACAGTTTGCTTACCAGGAGAAAGTGGGCGTGGACGATGCCATCACTTATCTTCTACACAGGACACATTCCCACCTGGACAAGGGGAAAAGTGCTGTGAGAATCATGTTCTTTGATTTCTCAAGTGCTTTTAACACCATCCAGCCCCTCAGATTGGGAGACAAGCTCTTGCAGATGGGTGTGGGCGGCTCACCTGGTAACCTGGATTACAGATTACCTGACCGGCCCACAGTTCGATCAGACTGAAGAACTGTCTCTCTGACACTGTGATCTGCAGCACCGAGCCACAGGGAACTGTGCTCTCTCCAGTCCTGTTCACCCTGTACACATCTGACTTCTGCTACAACACCGAGTCATGCCACATGCAGAAGTTTTCTGATGATACTGCAATTGTGGGGTGTATCAGGAACGGGCAGGAGGAGGAGTACAGGAGCCTGGTGGAGGACTTTGTGCAATGGTGCAAACTCAATCATCTTCAACTTAACACTTCAAAAGACCAAGGAGATGGTGGTGGATTTCCGCAGGTCTAAGCCCACTCTGCTACCAGTCCACATTGATGGGGTCAATGTGGAGGTGGTTAGCACCTACAAGTATCTGGGTCTCCACCTGGACAATAAACTGGACTGGTCAGCCAACACTGACGCACTCTACAAGAAAGGGCAGAGCAGGCTGTACTTCCTGAGGAGGCTGCGGTCCTTCAATGTGTGCAGTAAGCTCCTCAGGATGTTCTACCAGTCTGTTGTTGCCAGCGTCCTCTTCTATGCAGTAGTATGCTGGGGAGGAAGCACAAGGAAGAAGGATGTGGGGCGAATTGACAGGCTGGTAAGGAAAACTGGCTCTGTAGTTGGAGCTGAACTGGTCCCTGAACAAACTGATCAACATCTTGGGCAATGAGTGTCATCCACTCCACAGCACTGTTGTTAAGCAGAAGAGCCTGATCAGCTGGAGACTTCGCTCACTGCCTTGCACAACTGACAGACTGAGAAAGTCATTTGTCCCCAGGGCCATTGAACTGTTCAATGCCTCACTTAAGGGAAGAGGAGAGATAGACTTCTCTGCATAGTCTGTCTGCCTCTTCACCCCCTCCATGTTTGGTACTGTCTGTCCAGTAGCCACTTGTACCACTGTCTTTATGCCTCACTGTTTGCGTGCTATATTAGCACATATGCATAACCCCATGCCACAGCCGAACTGTGGCCACACTTATACATTTTCTTAAATAGTTAAATATATAGCCTTTACTTTACTTTATTTCTGCATTGTTGCACTGTTGACTTACTCATTTGCACGATCATCATGACCACCATCACCATTGCACTACCACCATGACACTCATTCACACAGAGCACCTTAGAGCACCTTACCATACCTTACTATGCACAGAGAATCACAGGCTCAGTCCCTGCCTCAGTCATTGCAAGCGCCTCTGATTTATTAATCACCACTATGTGGATACTGTTTTTAGAATTGATTTAGATTAAGTGTTAATTAAGTGTATAATTTGTATTTTAGTATATTTTTATATATTGTATTAAGTGTATAATTTGTATTTTAGGATATTTAGCATATTCTTTATCTTCTACTGTCCTTACTGCTTAGTTGTGTTTTTATATTATATACTTTAATTACTCTTTCTGCTGTTAAAGAATGTGTTTGTGTTGTATGTATGCTGCTGCTGAGACCTTGAATTTCCCCTGGGGATCAATAAAGTATCTATCTATCTAAATACTTACCATTTCACTGTATTTCTCCTAAGGATCCCTGAAAACATAGTTCAAAGTATTTATATGCTTACAAAATGGCTTTGTCTCATTTGACATTATTATTTGTATGTTGTAATTATACAAATCACAGCATGTAAATAGGAAAATGTTGAAGTTCTTTTGTCACTATTGGGAGGTGTAGGCTATTCTAGCCTGTACCTGTGCTAAGCTAGGCTAGCGGTGGGTGTGTCAGACCGAGTAACTGCATACACAGAGATGAGAAGGCTTATCTAACTCTGGGGAATACAGTGAATAAGACAAAAAGTCGGCATGTTCCTTAAAAAAAAAAACAGGTGTGATCTCAATAAGAGCCGATAAAACAGGGGTCTCAAACACCCGGCCCGCGTCTGGCCCAAATCCGGCCCGTGACGTATGTCAAAATAATAATGTCATCCGGCCCTTGAGACTATTTTTAATTGCGACAAACAAGGATACTGATTAAAATAGACGATAGTTCCAAGTACGGTGACAAATCTCATTTGTACTCTGCTCCACTATGTGCTAGACATCCAGAGCTTCATTCAAACCCAAAATCGCTGCGCAAAGTTTTGTATTACACGTGAGAAACACAAAGACGTGCATTTGTAATGACGCGGAAGCGATGCAGGCCATAGCAGAAATTAAGCAGAAATAGGCCTACACCAAATGTTGAAAAACGTTTATGTGTGATGAAGTCTTAGGTAGGCTATGCTATTCACCTATTCTAAATCTGAAGGAGAATATCCTTTTGGAGATTATGATCGATCGATCGTCTATTGAATGGAGGTGCTGGGTGCTGTCTGCGTGTATCGACGGTGTCCACTAAGCATACCATGCTTATTTCGACCCTCTGCCCAACATAGCTTGGAGGTTGCAGTGGTAATCGTGATGATAGTGTCCGTAATGGACGTGGTACAGACAGCAGGGCTAGTAGAAATAGGGCTCTAAACTACAAAGTCACCCGCAATATGATGCAAACTTCTGATTACCCGCGATAGGAACTGATATGACCACAATACTTTATTGTAGGCCTTGTGGTTTAGAAACCATATACATCTTAGGTGTTGGTATACATCTTAGGTGTTTTCCTGTTAATTTGTTATGTGGGTAATATGAAAAAAGGAAAGTAAACCTGCTCAAATATGTTCATCCAGTATTTAGAAAGGTGCATAATTTGAGGTGCTTGCCATCCAGTGGCAAATTAGATGGGTAAATTTACCCCCTTCATAAACTTTTGTTTTACTCAAAGATTTTTACATTTACAGTAGGACTTTATCTCTGACCACTTTCAAGCCAGGGCCTTTTGAAATTTTGATATAAAAATCCAATGGTGTTGCTTTCTTAACCCTGACACCTATAGTTTGCCAGGTTTAAAAAAGTTATGAGAGGAAAATATTTTTATTTGGTGTGAAACACACACATACCTGTTTTTATGCTTTTCATTTGTTTTATAATTTGTATTAATATTTATTTTATCATTATTTTATTTATAAGCACAGGTGTCTAAAACTAGATAAAAACACTTGCACTTTCTGTTTGCAGTTGTGTGTGGTATTTGAAAAAAAGAACATTCAGAGAATTTTCAGAAATAGCCGGCCCTCCAATCAGATGACGTTGGCAGAATTGGCCCCCAGCTCATTTGAGTTTGAGACCCCTGCGATAAAAAGATGAATAAAAGACATTTCAAGACAAGAACATTTCCAATTTCCAATCACATGTCAGAACCTATACACAAAAGAAATGACTCATTTTTGTTCATGGTCTGATTAAGGCCATCCAGCTGAAACATTAACATGTTTATTTGCCGTGACCAAAATAAATAGGTGAAAATGGGATCAGTCTACCTTCATCTAAAATTTCCCTCGGGATGAAGAAAGTATCTATCTATCTATCTATCTATATGAAGACTTGTGCGTGTGCTAGATTCTTACCTTCAGGTATTGAAAGCAACACAATGCAAATGTTTACCTTAAAATAAAGGCTTCAAACTCATTTTGATGCCATGACTTAAAACACAGAGAATAACATTGTTGATCGGTTAGGATTATGGCCCATTCGGTTTTTGATGAACTGGGTATTGTCTTTGTGCTAAATGGGATTGAATAGATGCCAAAGGGGAAAAATATCAATTCCATGGTGTTGTTTTAAGTTTGGAATCATTTGTAATCTTGATCTAGCACCACAAAGACTGAGAGTGTGATTTCTTTCAGCGATTAAACAATAGATACACACGCTTCCGATTAATGCTTGATTGTGACGTATGTCTGGCTCAAACTAGCGCACAACCTCAATGTCATCGTTCTCAGCCACTCCCTTTGTTTGCTGATTGGACCTGCAGATTTTTGCAGGAGAAAACCTGCGAATATACTGCAGACCCAGACGACGTATTGAAGGGAAAATTGAGCGGAAGTACGTAGGAGGGCGGAGCCAGGCTAATACCATGATGCCTCCACCTTCAAACCTCACTGTTGGTATATTTTTAGGGTAATGCATAGTGACATTTCTCCAACAAATACGATGTATAGTATGACATCCTAAAAGTTAAATGTTGCTCTTGCCTGATCAGAATACATTCTCTCAGTATTTCATAGGCTTGTCCAAATGTTGTGTAGCAAGCTTTCAACAAGCTTCAACATGGTTTTTTTCTTCAGTAATAGCAAAGTCCTTTTAGGCAAGTCCCTCCACTCGGCGGCCATATACCAACGTTTTATGGGCACTCATCGGGCACAGTCTTTGGGTCGAACTGCGCGTGCGCAAGGCTTCACGACACCAATCTTGCTCCAGCGGCGAGATCACAACACACGATTGGCACGATGTCTTCACAACACACCATATGATTGGCTCAATGTATTCACATCACACCACATGATTGGCTCAATGTATTCACATGTCGACGTTTTGCCGAGGAAGGGGTGGGATACGTGTAGACAACGGCCATATTGGCGTGACAAACTAGCCCCATGCATTTCTATGGAGTATTTTTTGAGTGCTGTGTCTCCACATTAAAAAGTCTCTGGTAATAGTCATGCGGGGTGAGCGTGCATAGAGGCCATGGTGGTGGAGTGCATTAGCTATGATTTTCTCTAACAATTGTAGTCTTTCTGGAGCTTTCTCCGAGTGGTCCTTGGCTCTTAGGCTACTCTTCTGACTTCCTGGTCAGAAATCTTGCGAGGAGATCCTGTGCATGGCCGGTTGATGATGCAGTGATGTTCCTTCCACTTGCAGATATTGGTTCCAATACTGCTTACTGGATGATTCGGAAGTTTTGAAATGCATCTGTAAGCAGTTCCATTGATATGTTCATGTTGTTGATATGTTTTGTGCAATAAGGTTGCAAAGGTCTTGGGAGAGCACTTTGCCTTTACCCATCATGAATCATGAAATGTTTCTTGTGTGACACCTTGGTAACGAAAAACCTTTTTATAGCCCATCAATATGTGGGTCATTCTATAATTTGGGGTACATTTTCAAAAAAAGAAATCTTTATGGAATCAATTTTGAACAAGTATGTTAATTAAAACAACCTTTCAACAATAACAATGCTTTATATTTATTTTAGATCCTAAATGACTTATACACCCCGTATTATTGACTGTCTCCGACTACAGATTCATGAATTCAACTTGACTATAAACATAATGTTATTGAGTCTAACAATCTATTTTTTGGAGATTCATTTACTAACTGTTATAACATCAGTTACATACAATGTCTATTTTCTGTATTATGCAAGATTTAAGTTGTTATAAAACAGCTTAAAATTCACAAAAACTTTTTATATGAAGCATAACGCCTACACGGAGAGATGTCAATTCCTCTGGTGGGAAACGTTGGAAAGGCAGTGAGAGATGTTAAGCTTCTTCTCATTAATTTGAGCAAAATATTGAGGACACACCAACAGTAGATTAATTATTCGTCAACCCTGTTGTTGTGTTATTGGAGTGAAACTTTTTTCTAATTTTTAAAAAACAACAATATGATTAAAATCCATGAAATTCTGACTAGTAACTAGTTTGAGGTTAGGATGTGGAGCTAAGCCACAAAATGATGGACTAACAGAGTCATATGTGTTCAATAGCATTTAATGAGTGTGTCAACTCTGTTTAAGATTTTGCTCTTAAAATTATGACTAAATATGTATTTTGTTTTGAATGTATATCAGAAAATGTGTGATGTACAACTAATATTTTAACCACAGGATTTCTTTTTAAAATGTACATATGTTAAAGCTATCTTTTTTTTTTTTTTTAGAAAATATGCATCTCTTGGAAACTTGCCAGTGGAATGTGATGTGTTTTTCTTTTTTAATTTTAGGACAAAAAGTTGCAATCTCATCAAATTTAAAGTACTTCAGTGACTGTAGAGACAAAAGTTCTCTTAGGGAAGACATAATTTAAAAATGTATCACATTTGCTAAATATATATACTTTACCGAGTTTGTCTCTAACAGAGTTGACAGATTTTTCTGTTAGTACATTATTTTTACAGGTTTAAGCTCAGCAAATACTTGTCATGTTAACTTTGAAGTGTGTTCTATGACTATAAAAAAGTTTAATGATAAAAACTCATTCCATTTTTTATTTTCTCTCTAAACTTGAAATGTACCCACAAATTATAAAATGACAACCCAGCTTATATTAATTTGCACAGATAGGATGGATAATTACTGTCTAACTACTTATAGATCCCAGCTCGTTCCTTGCCTTTGTGTACTGTTTTTTTTAGAGTGTTCAATGCTTTTTTCCTGTGCCATTCCACTTTTTTACTTATAACTCTACTTATGGATATTAATGTTGTATTAATGTACTATGGTTAGTTACTGAAAAATAGTTACTGTTGTTGACGCGTCCCCCGCTGTACATACATGCATACATACATACAGTACATACATGCATACATTCTAGGGGTGTCACGATTCGATTTAATTTTTGATTTTAAGGTACGATTCGATTCAATTTTCAATCTTTTTAAATTATATTACTATTAATGCAATTTTTATGTTGTTTACTTTTTTGCCTTATTTCCAGTTCTGTTTTGGGGGCTTTTATTTTGAAACCGTTCCTAACACAAGCTAGGCTACTGAACAGAACAGACAACTAGACATGAACATAGAGAAATTAAATAACACAGAATGATAATTTGACTGTTATAGCACACACCAAAGAGACACAAGGTTGGTGTTCACAGTCAGTCACTTCAGTCACTTCAGAATTATATTGCACTGTTAGTGTACATTCTATGCCTTAAAGTAATTTTGGACTCTAGGCTATATATAGAACTTCACTTGCAAAGTTGAGGCTAGCCTTAATGTTAATTGATGTGAATGAAGAAACACACCGGTCAATAAATAATTAATGACTGATTCATTTAACTCAGATTACACATTTTTAAAGTTCTTATTTACATTACATTTAAGGGTGCGGGTGATTCTTAAATACAAAGTGACATTTAACCTTCTAACACTGTTCCAGTCAAAAATGACAGATTTACACATTCCCTGTACCATAAATATGGCATTTTTTATCAGATTGCCTCAAGATCTTATGATATCCTTCACAAAAGGCTTTTGAACACATAGAATTTATTGTGACTACTTTCTTTGAATTTTGAGTAATTTACTCAACTTAGAAACACTTTTTTGTTTACGGTCATAAATGACGGCAATAGGAAATGAATGGGAAGGAGTATAATTTTCATCCAGGAGATGAAAGACATCTCCTCACACACACTCCTACAACTAACTACCAATGTTCCCACACATGCATGCATGCACACACACACCCACACACATATACGCACACACACACATACACACACATGTTCACCCACTCTCACACACACACACTCAGTTGTCAGTCCATGTTGTCATGTTGCCACTTGTGAGTGTGACCCACCAATGTTTGCACACATATGTACATACAGAAACACACCCACCTACACACACACACAAACACACACACATGTACACCCACTCACACACAACACACACACAGTTCATGTTGTCAGTTCATGTTGTCATGTTGCCACTTGTATATGTGAACCACCAATATTCAAACACACATGCATGCACACACACACAAAAGCACACACACAACACACCCTACCCCCACACACACACACATACACACACATGTACACACACACACACACACACACAGTTCATTTTGTCAGTTCATGTTGTCATGTTGCCACATGTGCATGTGAACCACCAATGTTTGCACACACATAAACACTCACACCGACACACACACACACAAACAGACACACAAACAGACACACACACACAGATACACACATTTACACCCACTCTGTCACACACACAGACACACACACACACACACACACACACAGTTCATGTTGTCATCTTGCCACTCGTGCATGTGAACCACTAGTGTTCGCACACATATGCATTCACGCACATACAGAAAGACACACACCCACAAACCCACACCCACACACACATTTTGTAGATGTTAATGTTCTAATAAGGCTCTCTTTACAATAAATGTTCTATTAAATAATACTTTTTGTCATGGTATTGGTATTTAAGAGCAGTTAAAACTGTCCGGTCAAATTTGACCGCGAACAGTAAATTAAGGGGGGTAGCAACAAACAGTGTTTAAAGGTTAAAATAACTTGAATGCCAATTCATGAACACACTATCTTTGTAGACCATACCTGCATGGCTCCAGGCGTTTCTCTAGCTTTGCCAACTTCTCATATTCAGCATTTGTTGGGAGGGCCAGATTGTGCCTCTGCTGAGACAGCGTTGTGTGCAGTGCATCTCTGTTGCGCCTCATGCACTTGATCATCTCAAGGGTGGAATTACACCGTGTTGGAACATCTTGGCTTCTGAACTTGTCCAAGGGAGGCTTGCTGGACATTCAGCTCGTCTGAATTGGCCGGACTGTGTTTGAAATGTCCGACCACTTTACGGCACTTGGCCAGTGCACCATCAAAACCACCTTCCCGAAGTGACATTACAAAAGCTTTCTGTACAACATGTGCAACACATGGCAAATGCTCGAATGGCAGTATCCTCCCTGCTGCCACCATATTAGGATTGCTGTCTGTTCCAATAGTGCTGATTTTATCAGCTAAGAACGTCAAGAAACTGCCTGGCACACGCTTCTGCAAAGTGAGGCTCCTCTGTTTTCATCACACCTAACAGACAGACAAAGTAGATCAGAATAAGTTCACTACTAGTAGTGAACAACTAGCAATCATCAAGAAGCAAACATAATGTGGTGGTAATTCGTATATCTGAACATATGATAAAGCCAGGTACAAAATTAATTTTTCATTTTGTTTACATACAAGAGGAAAATAAAATTACAGAGGGATTTCAGGACATCTGCTTTCATTACCTAGGAAATCAGAATATACTGTCCATAGCCTTAAACTTTGTATAATAAGTGTATAACTGGAAAGTTTGGTGTACATAGAAAAAAAGGTCCTTTGAACTTCGCAATTGGTTACGGATACAAAGGAAGTGTCCATATTTGGATTGCACAATGCCATGCAGGAAAAACAGAGCTTTCCAACGGTACTACACATGATATGTTTTGTATCACAGTCGCGGTAGAGCTTGAAAAGTTAGAAGGCTAACTTTTGGTGAATTTAGGAGAAATATACAGGCGCGAGTAGACAAAATGTAATGAAATAAACACCTAAATGTTAGCCTGACGAGCCAGACCCACATTAAAATGTAGGGTCTGGGCACTCACCGTTCGCAGTGCTCAGTCCGAGGGGCTGGATAATCAGTTGTCTTTCAACTTCCCTCTGCACGCAATAGGACAGCGGCAGCGTTATGAGTCCCATGCGTTTCCCACCAGCGGAGCTAGTTGGCTAGTTCAAACGTTTGCCAACTTAATAAAAGCTTAACTCGTGTCACACTGTTCGCCAGCAGCAACATCCATCTTATTTGTTTTCAAGTAGCAGGGAATTCAAGCCAAACCGTTGCAACTCTGCCATCAATCATTATGTTAAGCCCACCTAACGACTCTATGCACGATTTCATTGGCCTGATTAAGTTTCGATTTCTGGAGCTCACAAGCCAACAGAGAGTTGCTAGACTAGCCCTGGCCGCTAGGGGCGCGTCTAGATTTCTAGGCTACCTAAATGTGTAAATCGGACTTTGTTGTTGTAGTAGTGTGAAATAATACATGCTAAGGTAGCAAATTAGCCCAAAATCTCGAAAGTTGAAAGTCAACTTTATGATAATGAATATACCCAACCCTAGTGAGGATGCATACACATTGAGCTTTAAAATATATTTTCCATAATGACTTGGAAATGTTCATCATGCAAGTCAAGATTGGGTTCTATTTGTCGTCACGTTATAAAACATAATTATGTTTGGCTAGCACTGGGTAGCAATTAGCCACAATTTTTTGCTAGAAAAGAAGCCGACTAGTTGCTGTCTATGGCTATTGTACTAGAAAGTATAATGTTAGCTGGCTAATAGCAGTCATGAACTTCTGAAAGTGATGCCATCAAACATGAACAAATCAGTACATTTTTGTACCTCACCTACACTTTACTTTTAACTATTTAGAAATGTACAATACCACCTAGGTATCTTGCTATTCAGAATTTGAGTCTGGAATCGGAGCACTGGGACGTGATTATGGGGTGTGTTTCAACTTATACAGGGAAAAAAAAATGCCTCTGCACACTAATGGATAGACCTAACCAGTCAGAGCAACAAAATAGCCTTCCGTGAATCCTGTACTGAGTGGCCAATCTCTTAGGCTTTGTTTCGTAGGAATTGGAAAAAAGGTCTAGGAGGAGATGGATTAGTTTCGCTTTAGAGTTTTGTGAAAATGGTAGGACAATGTGAATGTTGTAAAATGGCTGTGGCTGGATTCTTTAGATGCTGGAACTCTAAAGGAAAAGTGGAAAGAAAAATTTGTCAAATAATTTCTTACAGTTCTGGAGATATGAGCAAAAGCGTAATTCTTATTATTATAGCGCCTCCTACGGTCAGAATTTTTTTTGTGTGTGAGATCATGCATTGATTTAGGACATGGTGAAAATTTGGTGAAAATGTGGTGTCTGAACCTATTACGGTTATAGCTGCAGACACTGTTTGGTGCGGCGGCTCATACCCCCCCCACCAATGGACAGAATTTCACAAAATGCTGTGGCCATGCAAAGAATGTCATATTGATGGACTCTACCAAGTTTGGATAAGATTGGACATTTTGACTTATTGCAGCACCCCCTGTGAACAGAATTTCACAAAATTCGGTGTGCATCCAAAGAATGTTGTATTGATGATGGTGTTAATTTTGGTATTTTTCTTAGACTAATTTAGTCTTAGTCTTGTGACGAAATGTCCTTTTTAGTCTTTGTCATATTTAGTCATTAAAATATCATTTTTGTTAGTCAAGTTTTAGTCGACTAAGAGTCGCGTCATTTTAGTCTAGTTTTAGTCAAAAGAAAACTGAAGGTATCTTAGTCTTAGTCAGTTTTAGTCAACACATTTTAGTCTTTTTTTATAACAAATTATTTCTGATTACCATTTGAGTCAAATAGTGTTTCACACATCTCAATTTTCCAACAATATTGTGTGTCCACAGGGCTACTCGTCTGTTATAATTACTCATTCTAATTTTTTGTCAGTCAGTATGTTTGCATGCACAGGTAAGTCGAGCTACAGTTATAGCTCAGCTGGGATTTGACCATAGACAGTAAAAGATTTAACTGGACCACTGTCATATTCGTAGACCAGTGTTTCTCAAAGTGTGGTCCGGGAATCACTGGTGGTCCGCAAGCTATACCAAGTGGTCCGCGAGCAGACGTGGCAAAATATAATATAGATGAGTTGTTTGCAATATTGAACCAACTTGTATGTAAAAACAGTTCTGCAACACTGTCTATGTAAGATATGCCAGTTTAAATCATACAGTATGAATCCACACAATAAGCAAAGTGCAAAGACAATAAGCAAGGTGGTTCAGTGAGTAGGCCTATTGTGTAGACTAATTATAGGCTACTGTTGAAGTAAGTCTGATCTTTTTTTTTTTTAGCTAGGGTTAGTTAAGTGGTCCTGAAACTGAAAAAGTTTGAGAAACACGTCGTAGACCAAAGTATTAATGTTTTACTCCGCCTCGCTAGATGGCGATATGCGCCCAAACACAACACACACAGACTCTCCATCTTAGCCATAGCTAACTTGCTAGCAAACTTTCCATATTAGCTTACTTGCTAGCAAACTTTGTATCATCAGTCTAACTAGTTAAATAGTTGACATTACATGATGAACATTTTCGTATGGACATTCTGGGGGATGTTAATTTGTATGAGAGAAGCTTTAACTTCTGGGTATGTAGCATTGTGGCATAAAGCTTAGGTAGTTAGCTTGCTAACTCTGGCAGAAATCTCCAGTTTTCTTGTTCCATGTAGTTTCGTGTTGCAGCAACAGCACGTAGACTAGCTTACAGGAAAGCTGTTGCGTATGAACTCATTCGGAATATTTTGAAAACGTAACAACTAGATATTCTGTCTTCTCATTTTGTAGACGAAAATGAAGAGAGATTTTATCTTAGTTTTTATTTCATGCAAAACATTTTAGTCTCGTCTTTTTTCGTCAACAATAATGCATCTTAAGATAGTCTTAGTCAGTGTTTCAGGACATTACTGCCGTCTCATCATCGTCTTAGTCATGAAAAAAAAGGTTGTTGACAAACATATTTCCTCTCGTCTCGTCTGACGAAATTAACACTAATTGATGACATGTTCTAAGTTTGGATAAGATTGGACATATTGGAGATATTCACAGCACCCCCTGTGGACAGAATTTCACAAAATTTGGTGTGCGTCCAAAGAATGTCGTAATGATTATGTGTACCAAGTTTGAATAGGACTGGACCTTTACAAGTAAAGATAAAGGCAAAAAATCTTCTTCTTCTTCTTCTTCTTCTTCTTCTTCTTCTTCTTCTATTGCATGTAAATGCAATGGTCTATTATCGCTGTTCTTCTTATAATTATTATTCTTCTTCCGACCAAATTTGACATTCAAAGGCTCTAAAACCACTGAACCATTTGACGTCATTCAAACACTCCTACAAAGGTCTTGTAACGGACAATTATACAATGTCTTTTTACATTTGTGAACTTTATACTTTTTGAGATATTTACGATGAAAGAGCAAGAAATTCTCATAGAGTTAACATTGACCGCCGTGGCGGCAACTTTTAGCATGATGACGAGACCTCCACCTGAAAGCAATCAATAGTAGCAGAGCTACCTGGAGCTGTGAATCTGCTGAACGTCTTCGGCTGCAACATTACGTGTGTGCCTGTCTGTGTGCACACCTGTCAACCATACATCTCTGACAATGTTGCTAGCAACATACTAACATACATTCTTACAAACTTGTAACCATATCTGTGCACATACCATTTAACCATACTGAGACTTATCTGAGATCTACACTGAGACATTCTGAGAACTATATTGTTGTGTGAGGACTATACTCACTAACTATATGGAACATGTATACCTGTGAATCATTTTTGTCAACCATTCATACCTTTGAATCATTCCTGTGCTGTAACATCTGTGAAACATAGCTGTGCTGTTAGACCTCTCTTTTTAGACCTGAGCTGTGCTGTGTGAAAAATAAGATTCTAACCTAAGTTCTGTCTAAAACTGATCATTTGAAGGGCTGACTCTTTTATTCTTCAGTGTATATATCACCATCAAATTTGAACTAATACCATTAACTGAGGCCTCTAGCTGTTGCTGCCAGTTCAGAGTTACCACTGATAAATAGATCTGTCTTAGGATAATATGATTGGCATTACCAAGTTCTGTATATATATGTGTATATGTATATGTACATACTGTTACTTCAAGCTTACATTGGTGAGTGTTCATTAGTGTATTCTGAGTATCATTCTGCTGTATTAAAACAAAGAATGTTGATCAATATTGAATTGGATCAATATTAAATCATACTGTAAGTAATATAATGTTATACACAGCATTTATACACACATTTTGCATTTACATGCAATGGTAATACCCTGGAATTGCATTTTCTAGTTATTATTATTATCATTATAGACCACTCCCTGTATGTTAATTGACACTTAAAAACTTAAAAAATGGATGATAAATCAATGCATGATCTCTTGGTCTCTTGGCAGGCTGCCTGATCCTTTTCTTCCAAAAATCTTAATGTAGCCCCTTCTTTTAGTGTTACCATTTCCTTTGAGAAGGTCACCAGGTCCAAAGGACGTTCCACCGGAAATGTATGAGCTGTTCTTAAGAGCCTTCTGTACATAAACCCAAATATGATGGTATATCATAAGGCGGTATACAGAAAATCACAGCAAGGCTATTGAAATGTATTATCACCTAGTAATCAAGTATAACCTTTCCACTGCCACTTCATTGGTTTTGTTGAGAGACCTTTCAGAGTGCTTGCTTTACAGACAGAAACAGACTTTGTGTAGCATGGCCTCAGCCTGAAGTTTTCATAAACAGGTGCAGCTGAACCCTGATTGTTTGAAGTTAAAGGAACCGTTTGTAAGATTGTGGCCAAAACTGGTACTACAATCACTTTCAAATTACTGTAGAGCGGTGTATCAGCTTCCCTCCCCTCTGACTGGCAGAGCTGGCAACCCAGATGCCCAAACACTACTGACTTTGTGATTAGTAGATACGTGGAGGGTGGCGCATCAGGCCGAAACACAACATGACAACATCAACATCAGTTGAGGGCTGCAACTTCACTTTTTAAATGACAATATCCTGGCCGGACTACTATTTTGTCAGTGATATAAGTATTTGAAATGAACACGATTTCTTAATGTCTAGTGACATATCAGGGTCATTTTATGATTAATTGAAATACATTTCTTACATACGGTTCCTTTAATTTTGTCATTGGCCAATTTTTTTCTTTTATCTTTATGTGCAGGTACTGCCCCACATGCAAGAATGACACAAATGAGGTTGTGAAAGCTGGGGAGAAGCTCAAGGCTAGCAAGAAGAAGGCAAAGATGCCCTCTGCCAACACTGGGAGCCAGAGAGACTGGGGGAAGGTGAGGTAGTCTTCCACTACATTGGCCAGTGTTTGTCAAACACACTTCTCTTCATTAGAAGAGAAGTGTGAAATAACTGATTGCAGTCTTCATACAATGAGTCAAGTCAAGTTTATCTATATAGTGCATTTCATACACAAAGGTCATTCAGGGCCCTATCTTGCACCCTGACACATTGGCGTAAAACTCGTTTTCCACCCGGTGCAAAGTTTAATTTCTTATTTTGCACGTTTATTTTTTAAACAATGCGCCCAGGGGTGTGGCAATTAACAACCTAGGGAGTGGCCTGGCGCATTGTCTAAAAATCGCTATTGTACACCACTTAAAACGCCTTACGCCACTGACCAAGAGAAACCTGGTCAGAAGTCTATGGCGAGTTGTTTATATGTTATTTTAAGAGTGCATTGTCAACAGTCATATTGGCGGGTGCACAACGCACCATCCTTCTATCATCCATGAACGCACACCAGCGCATGTCCATGCAAAACATTACAAATTGCACGATTACAATGGGAAACATAATTAGAATGAAGATATTACGAAATACTGTACATCTCATGATGAGTAGTTAAATTGGTAATGACTGCTATTGTATAGTGATTAGTGGAGAGGCGAGAGACACGTATGGAGCACAGCTGAAGACGCACTGTCACGAGATATAAGCAACTCCTCTGCATGATAAATGTTTTTTTATTCAGTCATTTGAGCAATATTATGGTAAGTGTTGCTTTTTTCAGCCTATGTTTTCAATGGTAATTTGTCAGTCAATAGTGAAAGTAGCTGCATATAACTCTTTCGTTGACTGACACCATGGTGAAGTTAGTTTCACTTTGCCAATGAGTGCAAATGCGTGAAGCTTATGCTAGGTTTTAGTAAAGCATGGTTTAGTGGAATGACTATTCCATACGGTCTCGCAAGCAGCCTCCTTCAAATGTGCCGTTGAATGTCAAAATACCGATGCATTCTTTGACATCGCGCTTTGTGCCGTTAAAGGGAATGACAGATGTCATTCTCATTGGTTTAAATGATTTTACGCCCCAAACCCACCCATAACTGATTAAGAAACCTAGGAACACCTTGTTGCGCCATGCGCTCGATGTTTGATAACGAAAACCCTCCCAATGTGGACTGGACATCCTACTAAATTTGAATAAACTTTTGACGAGTGACGATGCGCTTTAGAATGTCAAGGGCCCTTTGAAAAGCCCTCAAAGTTTTGGCTAAATCTCCTCAATCTGTCAGACTTGCCAACTGCAGCTTTAACTACTTATTACCAACTTGTAAGTATCAGCACGTTTTCATGCTGGGAATAAAGCCTCCGGTTGCCGACCCATGTTGTAGATTATTGCTTAAACTTGAGGTGTTTTGGTGATATTCTAATTCCATGTCGACTGAGCCAACAGGGATGATTAAAAAACATGCCCAGTTCAGAACTGTATTGGTCTTTATTATCTCAATATCTCCAACAAGTGACGGTGTAAAATTAAAAATCTTTGGCGGCACGCGATTAATGCGGTTAAAAAAATTACCGCGTTATGCTTGGTCCTTAATCACATCGCGATGAACGCGTTAACGCTAACAGCTCTAATTTGTATGCTTTTGCTGTTGTTTCATATGCACACACACACAAGTAAAGGTAGCCTAAACTATTGAAGCATTCTGAGTAACTAAAAATATTCATAAGTATGGAAAGTCATTTTATCACACAATAGCTACCCTAAATCTGATTGCCTGGCTGGCATCAAGTAACAGACAGATTACATTTCACCTAGTTACTGCTGAAATGCAATAACAACATTTCTGACAGAAATGTAGTTATTTTCTATAACTACATATTGAGAGAAGTAAAAATATCGATAAACTTATTTCACGTCAGCAACAGTTGAAACAGGTAGAAGTAACCTGAAGTGACACTGTTTTTGTACTTATCTTCAAGTATACTTTATACTATTTTTATACCCATCTTCAAGTATCTAAAAAAAATTGCGCCATAAACCTCTTAACCAATCATATGAAATTGTAGCTTATGTTGTCAGCACTACACTGTAAATTTCAGAAATAAAAGCAGCCATTGGACAGCTGAGATATACGGAGCTCGTGAGGTGACATGAAAAAAAAAAAAAAAAACTGAGAAAAGGTATGTACTTGGGACAAACACTGACTAGGTTTGCGAGATCTTGAGTTTGTTTTGCGAGATCTCGAGTTTGTTTTGCGAGATATTGAGTTTGTTTTGCGAGATCTCGAGTTTGTTTTGCGAGATCTCGAGTTTCTTTTGCGAGATATTGAGTTTGTTTTGCGAGATCTCGAGTTTCTTTTGCGAGATCTTAACTTTCTTTTGTGAGATCTCGAGTTTCTTTTGCGAGATATTGACTTTCTTTTGCGAGATCTTGACTTTCTTTTGCGAGTCTCGCAAATCCATCAATGCATATGAGAACCACTAGAAATTTTTCGGAGAGCTTTAGCCACTGGAATTACGTTGCCGTTCCTTATTTTGGCATCTGTGTTGGTCTGAGGTTGCGTCCCACACTGACAAGCCAACCTAGTCAGGGTGGGATTTGTGAAAAAAGCCGAGGGGGGGTGGGGGCGTCATCGCTCCTACACATCACTCCATCCTAAACCTCGATTTCAATAGTCAATTTGATTTTAGAGGCTTTAAAAATATGAAGTTTCGTTTCCCTTTCTTTAACTTGTTTAGCTGTATTCTCCAGTGCAGTGAACAAGCCGCTGCATTCTGCAGTGAGTCAAGACCAGAAGTTAACGTTACCACACACGCACAGTGATAGTCTTTTGATTTTAGACAGGGCCGGTCCTACGTTATTCTGTTCCGGGGAGCAACACGCCCACGACCGCAACAACCATTATGGCCTAGGTATACGCACGCAGCACAGGTGAGCACAGGCTACTAGGAGAAACATTAATCAATTCAGATCAATTAGTTAAAATAATATAGATGAACCATACAATTGCAAGCGACCATGCCACAGCGGGCTACTGTATTAATGTCATCATTGTCCTACCGTATCCTCAAACTCATCTGTTGCCCGAACGTGAAGCCAAGAACCATAGGCCTACCTTTTTTGCGTTCTCTCCCTCCTTTTTTGTATTTTCTATCCTCTGTTTATGTTCTTTTTTCTGGCTACCAAATTTGTTTACAGACAGACATTTTCCCATTAGTTTTGCCTACCAAGCATACGCGTAGCCACGACCGGGCCTGTCTACTTGTCAGTCTTGCCCGTCCAATTAGAGGGCTTTCCTTCGTTTACGTTCACCATCTAAAAAAGACGCGCAAGTCAACACTGCGCTGATAGTTCCAGAATCAGTAAAATCGCGTAGGCTACAGCCGGCAGCTCCGTAATTGTCAGGTGTGATGAAATGCGTTCATATTTCACTTTTTATGTCATAAACGCTGCATGCCTATGAAAAGGATTTGCAGTAGGATTGTCCGATGGTCAAGCTGTTGCTTCAATTTGTGTTTTAATTTATGCGACGCACCGATGCTGGGTTCATGCAGTTTTGCGCAAGTTTAAAATGTTTAGCCGACAGCATAATGTGTCATTTTTGTACAATAAGTTCCACTTTTCATGTCATGAATGTAACATGCCTATGATAAGGCTTTGAAGTTGTCCAATATGGTCAATCTATTGTCTCAATTGTGTTTCATGTAGATAGATAGATAGATAGATAGATAGATAGATACTTTATTGATCCCTAGGGGAAATTCAAGAGGCACCCAAGCTACATTCATGCATTGTTTTGCTCCAGTTGAAAATGTCTACTACTCCCCACGGGGGAGGGGTAACTTTTGATACATTTTTTAAAAATAAATCGTTATCAGCCAATAGGGAAACTCCCAGAAACAACAAGCAACAACGCTTTAAGCTGGTGATGCACATCGATGAATGCACACTTAATGCAGAATCACCACAGAAAGCGTTTATTTAATTATTTATTTTCTGCCCCCCCCAGACTGGGCCCAACAATGACACTGCAGCCTGGCCTGCATTTATGCGCGAAGCCCGTTATTTTTGCTCTTGTTCGCTGCATGCTGGCAAAACAAGGCACTGCAATGTAATTTCAGTGACTGAAGCTCTCCAGAACGTTTGTGGTTCTGCATTGATGGATTTGCGAGATCTCGCAAAACAAACTCAATATCTCGCAAAACAAACTCAAGATCTCACAAAACAAACTCGAGATCTCGCAAAAGAAAGTCAATATCTCGCAAAAGAAACTCTAGATCTCACAAAAGAAACTCGAGATCTCGCAAAACAAACTCAATATCTCGCAAAATAAAGTCAATATCTCTCAAAAGAAACTTAAGATCTCGCAAAAGAAACTCAAGATCTCGCAAAACAATCTCAAGATCTCGCAAACCTTTTTTTTTTTTTTTTAAACGGGACCACCGGAGGAAAATAGGGGAGGGTCATGTCTTTTTATTCTTTGTTGAGGGGAGGGTCACCTAACTTTTTTTTGTCTAGGAGGAGGGGGTCACCAATCTTTTGTATTAATGAAAACAGCAAAAAATCAAAGTGTCTTGTTTGATTGTTGATTTCTGTTGCCATATAACGTTCTCTTTCATTCCATAGCTCTGTCAACATTGAGCAATGAAAATCCCGGGTTTCTCACGCAAAATACGGAAAATGTCAACATTCGTTCCCATTAACGTTGGAAGGGTTGGAGCAACAAAGTAGCCTACTTTATTCACGCCTAACAGCCTATATCCATTTGGTCAACTTTATCAGGCCCTAAAAAGCTAAATTTAACTTTGGTTTACTTGTAGCCTAACTTTAAACAGTATGCTTATCATAAAGCATACTTGTGCTTCATTCATCCACACATCCAGCTCCTAACGTTTTGACAAGCATTTCTACCAATTGACCTTGTTCCTGCCCATCTCTAGCTTTGCTGTCTCCATCCTTTCTGTTTTTGTTGTTTGCAAAAAAATATATAGTAGGCCCTATTTATTGGTAACCAGAAACAAGTGCAATTTGTTAATCACTGTCATTCTCTCTCCTGCCAACAAAAATGTGTTACGTTCCAAGTAGCAGTGCGTAATTCTGCTTCATAAAGTTGAACAAATACATTGGTCATATAAATAGCCAGTTTATGGTCTACAGTGTAGAGTTGGTAAGTTATGGTAGGCCAACTTGGAGTGAATATACAGGGGGAATTCTTTGTCTACTCATAGCTACTCGTAGACATAGCCTACGGCCGAACACTGCAAGCGCCAATGAATCGTGCTCTCACGACAACCACGTCGTTAACTTAAATATGCCTAGGTTAACATCACTCTGAGTTCACATTCAAGCAAGCAAAATTTGAATACATCTGTTTCACTGGAAGGGCAAGGGGTAACAACAGGACAACACAGAGACAGGCCAGAATGCAGGGCTAATGTTATGAGAGTATTACAGTAATATGGGATATTCTATGGGAAAATATTAAAACGGCAAGACAGCGGGGAAAAGTTAAAATGATAAACCCGGAAAAAGTTGGCATGTTAGGTATTTTTCGGTCCCTGTGATTATTTGTGAAATTGTGCAAACGGCCTTTTCAAGTCATTTGAGAAGGAAGGAGTGTAGCAAGCTCCCAAATTGACGCTCGTCTGAGAAATTGAGTTTTGGATAATGTTCAGCTTCGGCAGCTTTACAATGACTGAGGAAGCCTAGAGACGAGTCCATAGCAACAAGTTCATGTGTTGAATTTGTTATTACCCAGTGTGCTTTGTTGAATGGTCTCAATGTTTTATTGTTTTATTTCATGTGAATACTTACTAGAGGAGTAACTTATTTCAAGTAGGCTAATGCAGTTTCAGGAAGTGTGCATTTAGTTTCCATGCTCCATGCAATGTTAGTGAGTAAATCTACTGAAATGGCCACCATCTTGGTGATGTGATGTGTAAGATCAGAAAGCAGAGGTTGATTTTAGAACGGTAGCCTAAGTCGATGTGTTTTCATAGCGCTTAAAAGCGTGAGCAGAAGGTATCGACAATTGGCCGGGGAGGGTCATGTCTTTTTTGAAAAAACTGCTGGAGGGTCGTTTAAAATGTTCTTGCAGGCAGGGGAGGGTCATGCAACTTTTGATTGAAGCACTCAAAATCCCTCCGGTGGCCCCGTTTATAAATAACAAACAGTCCCTTACCTAACAAGTAAATTAGTACTAGAAAACAAACTTACAGGTTATGTACTAACAGGTTTTTAAATGAAATTGTCAAATGAAAATAACTGATATCAAATACAAACGAGAATACTGCAAGCAGTTCAGAGTAATGCAGCTACAGTGGGCAGTGCTTCGACTTGGCCAGCTTCCCTCGCAGTCCGTGCACGGGATCACACGGCATCACGCGATGTTAATTTGTATTTTTATTTGTTTTGTTTATTTTGTTATTTGTGACGCTGCAACAACTGGCTGAGGTCTCAAGTGAGCAGGGTGTCTCGTAAAAAGAAATGGAGCTGGAAAACCCTACACAGACTTCACTACAGACTTTAGCAGACTGGTTTAGACATAATTTAATAGCCAGAAATATGCCTGCCCTGCCCTAATAAAGAAATATTTGGTTAACGGTGAGTGAATCCCGTTTGCAGCCGTAGAAGAAATTCAGGACAAATTAAACATTCTGGTTTTCTCCGAGTGCAACGATGATAGACAGACATCATTTGGACAAAATATAGAGCATATTAACCTCCGTTGCTCAGCCAAATGCCTTCCTGTTACGTCCCGTTATCACGGAGTTACAGGCGATAAACTATTTTTGATGGTCAGAAGTTTACTTCATTTATGCGTTTATTTCTTTGATTATTAAAGAGTGTTTTTCATTTAAAGGCTTGAATTCGTACTTATTCAGAAGAGCATTTAGTGCTCTCCCCAATCCCAGACGTTCACATTGCATGTTTGTTTGTAATGGATGCAACCGCGAGATACGCTTGTCATAGGCACCGATACCGTGGGTGCTCTGTCTCTCGGGCACCCACTGAAAACATCGAGCACTCACGTGTGCCAGCTTACAGTCCCGGCTAAATTTACATTCATTTAAAATCATCGCAGTTTATGTTAAATTCAGCATCTCTCATAATGTGATTGGATATGTTGCTGTCAATTCCCTACTTCATATACTAACCACCAATGAGAGCGTCTCTCGTATGAAAATTCCTGACACTTCCCACCTGAAGAATTAACGCAAGGCTTTGTCGGGTCTTCAGCCCCGAATGTTTAAAATGTAGCCTATATACCCCTGAATATCATTTTAAAAGTAGTCTGACAAAGCTTATTGTTTTGTGACACAGCTAAACACTGGTACCTCATAGAACGTCTATAACATAGCCTAGGTGGTCGCAACTCACAAAAGTAAAGCCGATAGAAAGAACTCACGCAAATCTAGCCTACAACACGCAGACAGCTTTATGCGCAGGGGAGAGAGTGTGCGCCACACTGTGCTTTATGATTGTTGCCTTCTGATGGTATCTTGCTAATTCACTGAACTGCATTAGGTGACACAAATGGTATTGCCTTTATCTTATAACTCCTTGTCTGAGCGACTACCAGGCCTATGGTTTTAAAAGTCAGATGTTCCCTGACAAAGACATTCGAAAATTAAAAATGTTTATTGACTTGAAAAATACACTAATTTTTGCAAACTCCCTTCATTCAACCCTTGACATCGCGGTCTGGTGCGCTATGTAGATCGTTTCTCGTACCATTTAATTTCTCAGAATTTAGGTCTACTAGGCCTACAATAACGTCATCACCAAATATGTCTTTTATTTTTAGTTGATCAACCACAAAGAGTAGCATAGGCCTACTGTGCACAGTGCACTGACGACTGTAGCAGCCCAAGGTAACCAGTTGTTGTAGATGAGAGGCAACCCCTTGTTTCAGATAGCCTGGACAACATGTTACCTGGGTGTTGCCTACGCTATTAATTAATGGTAGCCTACAATAGTTAATTGATTCGCGTAACATATTAGTTGGCTCAAAGAGTAGGGAATCAGGATGGAGAGAGTCACGCGTGTGTTGCTTTTACGGGATCGAATCCAGTTTAATGCTAGTTTTCATATATTTTTTTACATGTCTTTTGTCCGAGTGGCTGTAATGTAGCCGGGCGCTTATGGCGTATGAAAAGCGACTTCAAACCGCCTAAAACAACTTGTTTCTGAATGTCTGACAACTGCTGCAGCGCAGGCATGCGCAAGGAAACCAAGTAGGTGGAGAAACCAGAAGGCACACGGTGGAGAAACACCGGAACGATTTTAAGGCTATTTTGCATAGGCTACTCAATGGTGCTATTTCACACGCATTATAGCGACCCCCACTCACCGGGGTTAGGGGGAAGGTGTTAATAGACGATTGGTGTAGCCTACAGTGGACTAGGGCTGTCAAAATTGCTCAAAAATGACGTTCGAATATCCCCTCTAAAATAAACACATGTCGAATATATTGGAATATCTAGGCTATATTATTTGCACATTATGTCAGTGACGCGTATCATGTCATCTGTTTTTAACTTTTTGTATGGTTATTGCTTGACAGGGGGGATCCCAAGCAGCTTTCAGCCATAAGGCATTTCCTAATTCACCCCACACTGATATTCAAAATGTTGAAACTATTTCGGCATAGCCTATAAGCAGTTTAATTAAATGTAATGTTAGTTGTAAACAAACGGGCTACTTGTGCCTTAAATGGCAATACAAATCTTCACGATAGGCCTATTAACTGACCGCCCGATTCACGTTGGCTGGGGGGCAGGGGGGGGCCATCAGACATTTGTTCCCAAGGGTCTATGAATTGTTAATCCGGCCTGACCCCCAACGAGCACGCAACTTTCCACCTCTGAGACAGCTGAAAAGAAGTCTAGAGGACTCCTAACTCACTAAGACCTACTTACTGTAGGCTGCGCCAAACCACAGGCCTTTTTTTGGGCAAGCCTGCATTCACATGCAGGCCTGCACTAACAGTAATCCTCCACCCCAGCTAGCTGTGGATAGTGTGGCATGCTCACGCTTTATGTCTCCTTGCAAACTAGGCCTATAGCCCAAGCTTTCAAAAAATAACAACTTGCCAGATATGCCTTTATATCTTTGGGCTTCATTCAGCATTTTGTTCTTCCACTGGAAATGACTCTTCTACATTTGCTGCCTGCTGCACCCTTTCTGTTTGTATTGTTTAGAAAATGTTTGACGTCTTGAGTTAATGCATTAAACATTGTTTGCTGGTAACCAGCCACAAATAGCCTACAAATTCTTGCGTGCTTACATTCTCTATTCTCTCCAAAATGTGCCCGTTCTATAGGCTGGCCAAGTGCGTAATTCTGCGGCATAAAGCAGATGTTTGTTTATTGTACAGAAAAATAAAAATAACCTGTCAAGCAGTCAATTGACTACATTGCAGTCAATAAGTAGGGCAAATTACGAAACCAAAACGTGGGTCATAGTTGTCTAAGCCTCTGCTGTGAGGCCAAACCCATGAACAAAGACGCATTGATATCTACAATAGTTCTTTTTTTGGCGAAACAAGCTCACAGCCGAACGAGTCATAGCACTGAAGGGAGAGGCAGCTGGCATGTGATCTTTTTACTAACAGGATGCATCGTTCAACTAACCAACATGTAAGTTACGACTGTTTCCCAAAACTGTCGTACTTACATAGTACTGTAAGTTTGGACCATGATAGTTTCCAAACTTCAGTAGTCTGGACTAAGGTGGTAAATGACGTTTAGCGCGTGAACATACTTCTGTGGCGCATTGCGTTAAGGCCTGCAGATGACAGCCGCCGTTGCACAGCAGTTACCAGTCCCCTGTCCAAGAGTTCGAATCTGGGTTAAGATTTTTACAACAATATTGACATCGTTGTTTACCTAAGTTTGATTATCAAAATCAGAATGGAAAAGTGGTGTTTAATTAATGCAGAAACAGACCACGAATGTTCGCCTCTATTCAAGGCAAACTGAAACATGTTTTAAATCGATCACTGAAACATGTTTTAAATTGAACCAGAGCTTTGAACGCACCTACTTATCGTCTTTAAGCCTCAGTTGCTAGGTAACCAAACTATATACAAAGCTGGCATATCTTTAGACTGCTGACAAACTGACAAACTGTTTTATGCGTTCACTGAACAAAGATTAAGGAAATTATACACCACTTTTCCATCAGAAACATATTTGTAAAAAGCATAGCTAGTATGATATAGAACATCGGAATCATGTTGAACATTTTCATCAGCAAATTAGGAACAATAGTGTAGCTCAACAAGTAGCGATGCACCCCCTGACGCGGGAGACCGGGGTTCGGGTCCTGCTCACTGCAACAATTTTGAAGGTGCATTTCTCACAGCTAAACCAAGCTAGATAGAGAGATACAGTATATAGAGAGATAGAAGGTTGGGCTTGTGGAACTATAGGCTACATGGTCCTCGCTTTAGATTGGGGGGCTGCAAAATGTACTACAAATAGGTAAGAAAGGTATTAGTTATCCACCTCTTTGTCTTATACACCATTAACAAGCATTAACAAGCTGCTTGTTAACACTTACAACTGTTAACAAATATGCTTGTAAGTAACTTAAAAGGCTGCTTATTAACACTTACAAGCTGCATGTTAACAGTTAGTTAATGTTATTAAAGGATAACAACAGTTAACTAACTGTTAGTAATGAACTGTTAACTGCTTATTATGCACTGTTAATACCTAATAAGCACATGTTATTCTAAAGCGTTACCGATGTATTTGTTTATTGTACAGAAAAATAAAAATGACATGTCAAGCAGTCAATTAACTACATTGCAGTCAAGAAGTAGGGCAAATTCATTTACGAAACCAAAACGTGGGTCATAGTTGTCTAAGCCTCTATAGCGTAGCCTGTTAAAAACGTCGCAGAAGTCGCAAGGCTACAGATTAATTCTGAACAGTTATTTCTCTACTGGCTCAATTATCACACCACTGTTTTGATTTGCGTAGTTGTGTTAACCCAACACTGACAATAATGTAGACAGCAAATTTCGATTTCCGTTACCACCGTGTAGTCAAGCCTTAAGCCATACCCAAGTAGCCTAAATCGAGGTAAATCGAGGCTTTTCAGAAGGGGAGGCAGGCAGAGCGATGTACAGTGGCAGAGCGACGCACAGTGGCTGAAAGTGGTACTAAAGCTTTACGCAGCTTCACGCCTCGTAATGCGCGACTGAAGTGGCCATTTGAAACTGTAGCTAAAGTTATATGACGATGCACTTAGCCCCCGCTATGCCATAAGGTTGACGCTGATGAGAAAGCATATTACTGTCAAATTTTATGACTACAAATTAAGATTAACCATAACTAGAAACGATGTAAAAACAAATATTACCTCAGTTTATCCAGCTGTGTGGTTTCCAGTTGAGGTAAACTCCAACGAAGTGCAGGTGGCATCTGGCGGTCCATGTCAAAATGTACGACTGAAGTGAAAAGTTTTTTTCACGACTCATCTTCAATTATCCAAGTAACCAATCATATCAAATTGAAGCTTGTGTTGTCAGCATTACGGGGAAGATTTCAGAAATAAAATCAGTCATTGGACAGCAAATTTTAACGAAATTAGAACGGTCGGGCTTGTAAGGGTTAAATAAACAAAGGACATTGATGAGGAGGGTGTTGCTATGGCACCAGTGTGTTAGTTTATTAAGCCTCTTCACAGTTATCAGAAATGAGGCCAACCACTGCTGTGCCATCGGTAAAATTAACAAACAGTGAAATTATTAATTGGTGCATTAAACCCTAAGCAAATTGTTTCAGATATGCAGCAAACACATCTTTCATGTAAATGAAGGTTTTAAATGCAGTTGTTGACTCAATTCCAAAGAGAATACCAAAGGGTTTTTGATGATTCGAAAACGGACGTCAATGGGATCTTTTCCAGACTGACCTGCAAAGCAAATTCAAATTTGCTAACAGATTTGTCTGGGTTTACCTAGGCTATTTAATAAAGGAATTTCATTGTAAGTGCGAGAGATCAAGTGGGGTATACATGATTTTGTTGACCAAAGATATGTAACAAAAAAAGAAATAGAAGAAAATTGGATATAATTGAAATCCAAGCCATTTCAATGAACTTATAATGACCAGCAGACAGCACATTATCCTTAACATAATTGTGTTGCTGTATGGCAGCAGCATATACGTTTGCTGACTGGTGTGGAAACCTTAATGAATGAATAGGCATTTAATTCAGTTTTACAGTAACAGTGTACAAAACAATTTACATCTGATGTTTAAACTGTAATTTTAAATAATTGTGTGTGCATTTCAGGGTATGGCATGTGTGGGACGTACTAAGGAGTGTACAATAGTGCCTTCTAACCACTATGGTCCCATTCCTGGCATTCCTGTGGGAACAACATGGAAATTCCGTGTGCAGGTGAGTTTTCTTGTGCAAAGACCCACCATTTCGCCGACTCTGATTGGCTCTGACTCTGTGATTTCTGTCTTCACTCAGTACATTTACATGGGTTATAGCTCAACTAGACCATTTAATTGGACTACTGTCCTTGTCCCAGTATGCATGGGTGGGGAATCATTTTTTTGACCGAAGTATGTCCTACGATATACCACCTTTTAGCTTGTTATGACTGTGCTTTTTCTACCCTCGGGGGCTTAGGCGCGGAAACACGTGTTTCAATCGTCCCGACACAGACATATGTCACTATAGCTTGTTTTGCTTTCCATGTAAACAAGCATGCGATATGAAAGTCTGGGATTGTGGAGAACACTAAATGGTCTACTGAATGAGCATTAAGTCAAACCTTTAAATGAAAAACATGCATTGATAATCGAAAAAATGTAACCGCTAATGAAGTTAGCGGTTACATGCAGTTAATGAAGTTAGTACTTTTGCGCATCAAAACTCGTTTATTGCCAGTAACTCCGTGATAAAATGACATAGCAAGAAGATATTTGGCTGATAGAAGGAGGTTAACATGCTCTATGTTTTGACCGAAGGACGTCGGTCTATCATCATTACACTAGGAGAAAACTGGATTGTTTCATTCGTCCCGTGTTTCAATCGTCCCGGCTCTCCCCTACTCTTAGTAAGGAAAACTGACAACTCCTAAACTAAAAGTGAGTCTTCGTTGCTATGGATGACGTTATTACTCATGCACGAGCTTGACTGAAGTGACCACCTTGATTGGCTGATGATTGTAACGCAGGAATTATTCCAAACACCTCCCTTACGATGATGAGTGACAGGTGACAGGTCTGAGAATGTGTGCGCTACACAAGGACGGAAGATGATGAATAACTGAATAAAAAGGCCTAGCCTAAATTAATCAAGAGTAAGGCAAAACAAATAGCCTAGTAGCCTAATGAAACATATGGATTGATGTAGTATCTTTGTAACATTATTAAATTAATCTGTTACTATGCCTATGCCTACGTTTGCAAAGAGGAGAACATTTTAATTTGATTCACAATAACGTTACATTTAATTTACATGTTGACAATGAGTAGCCTAGTTTTGGTTGTTGTTGGTGGCGTTATTGCATGTTAGTTATGCCTACAATGCAAAATTGCTTCCTCACGATTGGAAGCTCCTGTAGCCGCATAGGATTTCAAAACATGGCGAAATGCCACAAAAAACGGTTTGTGAATAGGTCTGTGAGTTAGGAGTCCTCTCGACTTCTTTTAAGCTGTCACAGAGGTGGGAAGGTGTGATTTGTTGGGGGCAGGGCCAGATTAACAATTCATAGACCCCTGCGCACAAATGTCTGATGGCCCCCCCTGCCCCCCAGCCAACGTGAATCGGGCGGTCAGTTAATAGGCCTATATCGTGAAGATTTTTCTTGCCATCTAAGGCACGAACGCATCTGTGAGACCAAGCCTCACCAAGTAGCCCGTTTGTTTACAACTAACATTACATTTAATTAAACTGCTTATAGGCTATGCCGAAATAGTTTTAAACATTTTGAATATTAGTGTCGGGTAAATTAAATGTTCTCAAAGTAGCCTTATGGCTGAAAGCTGCTTGGGATCCCCCCTGTCAAGCAATGTAACCATACAAACGCGCGGCCTGCACTCATTGTTTCAAAAGGAGTAATTTCGGCTTTGTCGGAACTGGCCATTGTAGGCTACGTAAAAATAAATTTCCAAAACTAACGAAAAATATTTAGCTTCTTTCAGTTAATTCAAAAGTTTCCAAAAAGTTAAAAACAGATGACGTGACGTGTGTCATTGACATAATGCGCAAATAATATAGCCTAGATATTCCAATATATTCGAATACATGTGTTTATTTTAGAGGGAAAATTGGAACGTCATTTTTGAGCAATTTTGACAGCCCTAGTCCACTGTAGGCTATGCCAATCGGCTATTACTGTAACACCTTCCACCTAGCCCGGTGAGTGGGGGTCGTTATTAGGTTGGATTTTGTAGTTAGGCTACTGAAAATGTAACACCCTCGTTTCTATGAAACTGGAAACAACTGAACCAGTAGACTTTGTCACAAGACAAAACAGATGTCTCAAAGCCCATTAGATTAACGTGAGCCTGTGGTTTAGATTAAGAGACAAATATTTGGTTAGACTATAGCTAACTTTACACTAACACAAAGTAACAATGTTCTGAAGTCGCGGTCAACATGAAATCCAAAACTTTTTGATCACCAAGTTGAAATTTCCAGCTCAACCACAAATAATTCCGATTATACAACAATTGGGTTCTATGGAACTATTTATTTGCTAGCATCGTCACGTCAGGCTGTGCACAGTAGTGTAACATTTATTCACTATACATTAATAAAGTTGAGTGGTTCTACAATGTAGACTATGTTTCCGTTTTTTTGCAGTACCATGTCCCTTACATGACATGGCCCAGTGTCCTTGTAACATGCATGCAGCAAACCTAGATATGAATGTGATTTCAGCCCGACTTTCATTTCAGCTTCAACATTTCTTTCAAGAAGACATGTAAACCACAAAGACCCGTAACGAGGGGTCTGGAATGTTGGTTACCTAGCAACCAAGACGCTGTCTATTGAAAAGGGAATTTTTTTTTGATGCGTAAGAACGATGTCGAAATTAACATTTTTAAACAATAATGGGGTGTTTTCAGATTATTTAGTTTGTGGTAGAATTGTTGTATAAAAGCAATTTAGTCGCAGTGAGATTGGGGTTGGTCATGGATATTCCCCACGGCTGTTGTTACCTCCGCCTCCGGCCTACGGGGCCGGACAACACCGGTGGGAATATCCATGACCAACCCCACTCTCACTCGTGCTATATTGCTTAATTCTTTTTAATATCATCCAATAACTAATTCAATGTTGATTTAGGCCTATAGGCCTAACTCGGCCTACTTGGCAACACCATTGAACACCACTTAAAAGTTCAACGAAGTGTTGCCATTGCTGCTGCTGTGCTGAAGAGATGTGGACGGCACGGCAGGGCATGCCCAATGAAAATAAATTAACGCAACGCAACACAACACAGACACTAACGCAAGGCAACACAACACAGACACTCTTTAATAATCTAAAAAATAAACCGCTAATGAAGTAAACTTACCATCAAAAACCATCAAAAATCGTTTATCGCCTGTAACTCCGTGATAACAGGACGTAACAGGAAGGCATTTGGCTGAGCAACGGAGGTTAATATGCTCTATATTTTGTCCAAAGGATGTCTGTCTATCATCGTTGCACTCGGAGAAAACCGGAATGTTTCATTCGTCCTGCGTTTCTGCTACGGCTACAAACGGGATTCACTCGCATTTAACCAAATATTTCTTTATTAGGGCAGGGCAGGCATATTTCTGGCTATTAAATTATTTCTAAACCAGTCTTCTAAAGTCTGTAGTGAAGTCTGTGTAGGGTTTTCCAGGCTCCATTTCTTTTTACGAGACAAGAGACATCTCACAAGAGACATCTGCCGGTTGTTTGGGTTGTTGCAGCGTCGTTGCAGCGTCACTGGAAAAAAACAAATTAATGTTGCGTGATCCCGCGTGATCCTGCGCAGACCGCGAGGGAAGCTGGCCAATTTGAAGTAATGCCCACTGTATTATGTCACAGACAAAAACAATTGACAAACAATTTAGGTGGCAGAAAATTGGTACTGTGTTCAGTGGAGAATGGGACAACTTCACAGCTTTGTAAATTTCGTATGCTGTACACTTTATGCTACCCATACACCAGAAGACTGGAAAGATTTGGAAAAGAGTTTTGAAAGACTACAGTCTCACACCCTCTCACATCTAAAGACAAGTCACAGATTTTATAGTCGCAGACGAGTCACAGACTAAGATTTTGTAACGACTAGGAATCTTGCAGGGTCACAATTTACAAGACTGTAGCTAGAAATGATTTCCCATTGTGCACCAAATATCAACAGGAACAAAACGAGGCTTGTATAAACGAGCCATATAGCCTACTCAAAGTCATATTTTGCTTCTGCAGCATTGTTTCATGTGTGACATCCCCAACCTGTGGTGTTGTGTATAACAACATCAAATTACATTTCTCTAGTTCACATTCCAGAATTTGCATAAAGATATAAAAGCATAATAGAAGAGCATGTTTGGCGAAGTCTCTGGCCAGAATCCTGAAGTGCTTTGCGGAATCGTGCTGGAGTCGACTGCGCAGGTAGGAGTTGGGCAGGATTCCGCCATACACCCCTTTATTCTTTAAATATGGAAGACTGTAGGTGGTGAGGTGGTGAGTTGTGAGCGGAGTAATGCCGATGCTGCAACTTCGGCAGGTAGACTGTGAATAAGTAACCTGACTGATTGAAGGAGGCATGGCAAATTCCGTCACGGTCCTCCTGAACTTCAGTTTGTAAACGCAATTTCACTAGTTCACATTCCAGAATTTGCATAAAGGCATAAAAGCATAATAGGCCAAGTCTCTGGCCAGGGTCCTGAAGTGCTTTGCAGAATCGTGCCCCAAAAATTGTGTTAAAGATGAAGGACCCTATGGCCAGAACCACGTGGAGCAAATTCAACGGGAGTGTGAGGCGCGCTTTCCTCAGATCAGAGATATTGGATCTGATATAAGAGTGATAAGGCTGATAGGTGTCAGAGGACCACCGACCGAGAGTTTTGAGGACTTGATAGGACAGACCGTTATTTGCCACAGTGGTGGCTGCACCAATCCTAAAAGTATGAGTCAAGTAACGGTCTGCTGGGATTCCAACATATAGCAGAAGGGGATCAAATAATGATGCAAATGCCAATCTATGAGTTGACATTCCAAACAAGCGAACTTGTCTGGCAAGATAGCCAGGGTCAAGGAGTGCTGTGCAGATTGGTCAGACCATCATTTGCCATGGTGGTGGCTGTACCAATCCTAAATAATGGGTAGTCTCAAGGGTTAACTTAACATGACATGCAGGGCAATGAGCTGGCAGTTGCAGAACTTGGGTCTGGCAGTTGCAGAACTCGGGTCAGTGCAGGGGAATACAGCTTGCAGTTGCAGAGCTCGGGGTCAGTGCAGGAGAGTACAGCTTGTAGTTGCAGAGCTCGGGGTCAGTGCAGGAGAGTACAGCTTGCAGTTGCAGAGCTCGCGGTCAGTACAGGAGTGTACAGCTTGCAGTTGCAGAGCTCGGGATCAGTGCAGGGGAGTACAGCATGCAGTAGCGGAGCTCGAGATCAGTGTAGGGGAGTACAGCATGCAGTAGCGGAGCTCGAGATCAGTGTAGGGGAGTACAACTAGCCATTGCTGAGCTTGGGGTCAGTGCAGTGGGAATAGAGGAGTGATGCAGTTGCCGATAGTCATGGCACGTGATACGAAGATTTATGAGTGGTTCATGAGTTGACATTCCAAATTTACAATCTACAATTCTGCTTGTTTGGCAAGATCCCTAGCCAGGGTCATGGAGTGTACTGCGCTGGCAGGAGTCAAGCAGGATCCATGCGATCACCCCAAAAAATGCAACCCACTTGAAAAGACCCTGGCTAGGACGATGTAGACTATAGATAAGGTATAGGTAAAGGTATAGACCCTGGTATCTAAGGCCCCTGGAGTATTTGAGCAAGTGTTTTAGTAGACCGTTATTTTCTTGCCGCAATGAAACCTTAAACGGTCCGTGCCAATACCAATATGTGTTGCCATTACAACTCAAGAAAGTTAAGGACAAACAGAAAGCCCCATGGAGGCAAAATCCAGCAGTTAAACTTCTAAAAAGAGAGTGTAGGAAGACTGAAAGAAAATGGCGTAAATACAAACTTCAGATCCACTATGAAATCCATAAAGAGATGCTCCGCACATATAACTCTGAAATATGCAAAGCAAGACAGTCTTTCTTTTCTAACATTATCAATAGAAGTTCAAATAACACTCGTATTCTATTTTCAACTGTTGATAAGTTAACAAATCCCCCTCACAATTAGCGCCTGAACTTCTCTCAACTAATAAATGCAATGAGTTTTCATCT
Source organism: Alosa alosa (assembly GCF_017589495.1). Classification (NCBI taxonomy): domain Eukaryota; kingdom Metazoa; phylum Chordata; class Actinopteri; order Clupeiformes; family Clupeidae; genus Alosa; species Alosa alosa. The sequence goes on from NC_063200.1 coordinate 33,163,645, forward strand.
TTTTTTAAAGGTAAAATTGACAAAATCAGACTCAACATATCTGCTCAATTACAAATTCAACAACCTGAACTTCCAGCAACAAACAGAGGGAAACTAAACTTGATGTCAGAGTTCAGCTTGATAGACTACGAAACACTTGAAAAAACGGTACAGAATCTCAGCCCTTCCACATGTGTCTTAGACACTCTGCCTACCAATTTCTTCAAAACTGTTTTTCACCTCATAGCGGCGGATGTCCTTCAAATTGTAGATGTATCATTGCTGTCTGGCACTTTTCCTAAGTCACTGAAAACAGCTGTTGTAAAGCCACTTCTCAAGAAGAATAACCTGGATGCCTCCATGCTAAACAATTATAGGCCCATATCCAATCTACCTTTTATTGGCAAAATTATTGAAAAAGTAGTTTTTAATCAATTAACCACCTTCCTAACATCAAATGGGTATTTTGATTACTTTCAGTCTGGTTTTCGGGCAAATCACAGCACTGAAACAGCTCTCATTAAAGTTTCCAATGACATACGCCTCAACACAGATTCAGGTAAAACATCAGTCCTAGTGCTACTGGACCTTAGTGCAGCATTTGACACTGTTGATCACAATATTTTACTACACAGACTAGAACACTGGGTTGGATTTACAGGCATAGTTATCAGCTGGCTAAAATCATATCTACAAGAAAGGAGCTTCTTTGTTGCCATCGGAAACTGTACCTCAACACCAACGTCCTTGACCTGTGGTGTTCCCCAGGGGTCGATCTTGGGGCCACTATTATTCAACCTCTATATGCTCCCACTTGATCATTCAAAATAATTTGATTTCATATCATAGCTATGCAGATGACACACAAATTTACTTAGCTCTATCACCAAACAACTATGGTCCTCTTGAATCTATGTGTCAGTGTATAGAACAAATCAACACCGGATGTCTCAAAAATTTTCTTCAGCTGAACAAAGAAAAAACTGAAGTAATTATATTTGGTAAAATGAGGAAAGACTTAGGGTTGCCACTCTCCTTGACACAAAAGGGTTGAAGGCAAAGGATACTGTTAAAAATCTTGGTGTATTAATTGACAGTGATCTAAATTTCAACAGCCACATGAAAGCGATAACTAAATCAGCTTTTTACCACCTCAAAAATATTGTCAAACTCAGAGGGCTGATGTCAAAACATGACTTAGAAAAACTCATTCATGCATTTATCTCCAGCAGGGTTGATTACTGCAATGGACTGTTCACAGGCCTTCCTAAAAGACTATTAAACAGCTTCAGGTGATACAAAATGCAGCAGCTAGGACTCTAACAAAAACTAAAAAGAACTGACCACATTACTCCAATTCTTAAGTCCTTGCACTGGCTTCCAGTAAGTCACAGAATTGACTTTAAAAGCACTATTGCTTGTTTATAAATCAGTAAATGGAGCAGGACCTAAATACTTGTCAGACATGCTTCAGCAGTACACACCTTCTAGTCCTCTCAGGTCCCAGGTGAAAAACCTGCTAGTAAAACCTACAGTTAGAACTAAACATGGTGAAGCAGCTTTTAGCTGCTATGCTCAGCTGTGGAACCAACTTTCGGATGACATTAAAAGGCCCCAACTGTAGCCAGTTTTAAATCTAGACTTAAGACCAAACTGTTCTCAGGCGCTTTCTGCTAACTGTGCCGAAGTTACAAATTCTGAATCTGCCTCGATAATTATTCTACTTTGTCTTTTATTACTTTTTTTTTACTACTTTTGCCTTTGTTTTTGCTTACTAATTATTCTTTATTTTTTTAAATGATTTTACCTTGTGTTTTATGTTTTCTTTTTATTATGATCTTTACCTTTTAACTATTCTTTGACTATATTGCCCTTCTATGCTTTTATTTGTTATTATCGTTTGGTTTTGTTTATGTAAAGCACATTGAATGACCTCTGTGTATGAAATGTGCTATATAAATAAACTTGACTTGACTTGACTTGACTTGACTTGACTTGGTAAATATTCGAGTTGTCCTTGAAACCAATGAGGGTTACAGAAAATATGCATTTGCAAATAAGAATCAAATATATGCTATAAGGGAAACTTAGACATTACATAGCGTACACATGGTCTGAATATAAGGATAGATACTGAAGTGATAAATGGGTGTTACAGGTTTCTTCTTTGCAGTATTACATTTCTAGAAAACACTGAGCTACCTAGCATTATGGTAACCGACCTAGAGAATAAATATGAACCTGCAGCAAGCACTTTAATAGGGCAGTTTTGCATTCAAGTCAAGTCGGCTTTTATTGTCAATTTCTGTACATGCACTGGTCATACAAAGAATTGAAATTTCGTTTCTTACTTTCCCATGCAGACATAGACATGCTTTAAATACAGACATAGACATACTATAGACATAGCCATAGACAATAAACATTAAATTAAAGTGCAAGACTGAAATATAGAACATGTATGTATCAAAATAGAAATATAGGACATATATATAAAGAAAAATAGAGGTAGTTGTGTTGTATATTTATATAGTCTTAACAGTTACATGAAGTTTAAACTTGTGCTTGTGTGACCTGTATATTTACATTGATATGCAGTATGCAGTAATTTCAAGTATATCAGGCTTGATGTGAAGCAGCAACACGTTGGGCTCTTGCAGTCACAGTGCAGTTCCACAGGGCGGTGTTGGGGGGAGGGGGGTTAGGGTAGACAGGATCCTAGTTTCCTAGGTTCCTGGCAGGCTGGTGGGGGCTGTCAGTGATGGGAGAGTGGGTAGAGTGTTCAGCATCCTGATTGCTTGGTGGATGAAGCTACTTGCCAGTCTGGTGGTGCGGGAGCGGAGGCTCCTGTACCGCTTTCCAGAGGGCAGGAGGCTGAACAGTTTGTGTGCAGGGTGGGTTGTATCCTTGACAATCATTAGTGCTTTGGTGGGTGAGGCGGGTGGTGTAAATGTCCTGCAGGGAGGGGAGTGGTGCTCCAATGATCCTCTTAGCTGTGTTAACAGTGCGCTGGAGGGTCTTCCTGTTCTGATCTGTGCAACTTCCGCCCCACACTGTGATGCTGCTGGAGACGATGCTCTCAATGGTCCCTCTGTAGAATGTAGAAAGATGTAGAGCATGAGAAGAAATTTAGAGAGCAAGCGTCTAGGCTGGAGTAGGTTAGGCATTGACATGAAGATCAGTACAGGTGAAGAGCATGAAGAGCCATCATGAAGCTTAAACTGATTAATGGATGTTAAGAAAGACCATGTTTAGCAGAGTCTATGACTCAGCCAAAATGCTCTGCGGGGATTGTGCAGGAGTCACTGTGCAGGCAGGAGTCAGCAGGATCCGTGTATGCAGCCCAAGGATGAGGGCAACTAAGGCACCTTAAAGATGAAGCAAGAGGGTTTTGTAAAGAGCAGAAAGAGAAACTAAAGATTCAATAATGTCCATAGATTGACCTGGGTGTGATCTGGAACATTATTCTAACAACAAAATAATGTTAGAATAATGCAGTGAACCCATGAGTGGTGGCACAAATCCAGGGAAAGAGGGCTGAAGGAGAACCAGGGACACAGTCCCTGGCTGGGGAAGAGACGCGGGCACGAACGCGGTGTGGTACAAATATGTCTTCTGAAGGCCTAAACAGAGCCCAGCTAAAAATTCCAATAACATTTTGATCAACTTTGAGGGACAGCTATGACCATGCACGATCATCCAGACCAAACATGACGATTTTGCCACATACTGTTCCTATTTATGTACCAGCATGCAAAATGTGAGCCTTCTACATGGTTTAATTATTGCGCTATGGGCTTGTGAACTTTGACAAAAAAAAGAGGTTGAACAAAATCGAACCCCCCCCCCCCTGCTGGAGCGGTGAGCGAAATTGAGCGGAGCGACCTGACGTGAAATTGAGCGGAGGAGCGGCCGAGTGAACAACCACCTGAGAAGCGGGATATTCGCACCACTCAGCTCCGCTCACTAGCTCTGATGACACTATGTGGCTTCCGCCTCTGTCCTATTTGGTCGATATATATGACCGCTTGAATGGCCTCAACCTTTCTTTGCAAGGCCGCAAAACTCATATTTTGCTCCTTGCAGACAGAGTGGACGCCTTCACACGAAAACCTGACCTCTGGCATGGCCGCATCAGTCGAGGGAACTGCGACATGTTCCCCAGCCTTGCAGACTTTATCAGAGATGCAGGCACGTCACACGATTTCTCCTCACTATTTCAATCAGCGTCTGAGCACCTGTCAGCAATGAGAATAATTTGTGACGTAGGATACTTCAAAGAGGATTATTGCTCTTTTGCGTGAGTTCAAGATCCATTTATGTGCATAGCAAACAAGCTGTCAATTGATATGCAGGAACAGCTTATTGAGCTGAAGAGTGACAGTAGGCTGAAGGAAATCTTTACCTCCTGCCCTCTTACGTCATTCTGGGGAGCATTGATGCAGGAATACCCTCAACTCTGTGACGTCGCCTTGAAGATTCTCCTCCCTTTCGCGTCGACATATTTGTGTGAGGCAGGATTCTCAAAAATGACTGCACTCAAAACGAAATACCGCAATCGTGCACAAAATCAGGATGATTTGAGGGTATGTTTATCAGACATTGTGCCAGGAATTGAGGATCTTTTCAAGGGAAAGCAGGCTCAGGTCTCACATTAACATCCCCTACCTGCAAGCTTCTGTAAAAAATGCAGATGATATGCCTACTATTAGGCCTAGTAATGATAACAATAATAAAGCATAAATTCATATCAGACGTCTGGCGCCAATCCCCAATTATAGCAATAGCCTAGTAATGATAATAGGCCTACTGATGATGATGATGATGATGATGATAATAATAATAATAATGCCTGCAAGCTCACATTAGAAGTTTTGCCAATTAAAATAGCCTAGTAATGATAATAGGCCTACCTACCGTTACTGAATAATAATAATAATAATAATAATAATAATAATAATAATAATAGTGTGGGCCCAACAATAATAGCTTTGGTGGGAGGGGGCCCAGCTAGCAAAAGGTTGAGAACCCCTGATCTAGATGACGGGAGTGCTTTGTGATTCCAGTAAAACTCAAAAAGGGAGATCCAAGGTCTAACAAGAGCCAAGGAGCAGGACCAGAGCACTCAATGCTTAAAGTGATTTTTATTAGTGCAAACTGACTAACGTTTCAACGCCCATGCGTCTTCTTCAGTCAAAACGAAGACGCATGGGCGTCTAGACGTTAGTCAGTTTGACAGGAAGCGAGTGGGAGATAGAGATGGTGTGGGATCGGGAAATAAACTAGACTGCATTTCCGGTGGGAACTGCGAAAGTGTGCTTACCCTGGTCCGGTCACCAACGTGAGCAGACAGTGGCATACGCTATGCTGAACCTGGCTTGATCCAGGCATTGTAACAGTGCCTTTCAGTGTTGGAGCAGTGGCAATATCTCAAAAGCTCTCAACTTGCGGGTTGAATGCAGTTCGTTGGATTTTACCTTTGGCCTGCCTTCGAATTTAGCTTCTATGACAGATCAAATCAATAAAATAAAATGACAGCAGTGATTGGCTACAAAAATAAATAATGTCACGCATTTTGCGCCTCTCAAACTGGGCTATCAGGTAACCTACAGAGGAATTGAAATTATGAAATATGACCAAGGCATTAAAAAGCTGCTTGTTTGTCAGGATATTTTTTCACTGATTTATTTTAAAAAATAGGAGCTATGAGTGTGAATGTTATATTCCATCCCACAAATTATGTTTTACTGGTTTATTTGACAAATAATCTATATGGATTTGCTCTATAAAGACCTTATGTCTGTTTGGGATTGTTTTGTGAGCCTGGGGTTGTTTTGAGAGCCTATTGATGTAGCCCATCTCAGATGTATCTCAGAATAAAGGAATACTTCATATTATTCTAAACCACCATCTGTAAATCAACTGTATACTACTGTCTACATTGCACTATATTTCTTGACCTGTCTCTGTATATTTCATCACCTTTCTATACTTTGCCTCACATTGCAACACAGCTCAGATCTTTGGTTGCTATGAAGGCCATCGTAAAATTATGATTAACCTTATCTTATTTGAAACATCTCTATTTTACTTAGCCCACTTCCATACAGTGGGTCCCATTAAGAAGTGGCCACTTCATTCACGCTTACCGTGATTCACACAGCAGCATTATTAAATTAATCTGTCACCATATGCCTATGCCTACGTTTGCAAAGAAAACATTTTAATTTGATTCACATGAAACATTACATTTAATGTACGTGTTGACAATGAGTAGGCTAGTTTTGGTTGTTGGTGGTGTTATTGCATCCCTTAGTTATGTCTACAATGCAAGTTCCCTCGCGATTGGAAGCTCCTGTAGACAATGGTAGACGCATTTCAAAACATTGCGTTAGGAGTCCTTGCGACTTCTTTTAAGCTGTCACAGACTTGGGTGCTACTTTTAGGGCTAAAGTGCTTTGTGAATTACTGTTAGTAAAAAAAATAGCAGTCCTAAAGTTACAAGTGACGGAAGTTACGAGTGCAAGCATCTCATATCAAATGACCATGGCATTACGCTAAACAACATAAATCCCAATTAGCAACATACATTTCCTCCCTATAGCTAGTCACACAAGAAATGAATGATACTAAATCTCTGCTTAGCATGCTTCTCCGCTTAGCAGAAGGGGCACATTTATGTTGACCACTACAACATGACTCATTATGTCTAACTCTATAAAACACTTACTTTCATAAAGGACGCACACCATCCAGCACATACACATGGAAACCGATATTTTAGGTACTTGGCCACGAACTCAAAACGTGTTTCTCTGAAGCTCTGTTCTAGAATCTTTGCTCTGAAGGCTGCGTTGCTAAGCAACATCAAATAAACGAATATGAGAGTCTTTTCAAGGTATTAAAAGTGTACGTGTGATTACAAATGGAGTGCTGCCGACCACTGGTCATTACATGGCCCAGAATGCCTTGCATGTCTTTACAACAAAACAACACAGTAAAACCTAAATGCCCGTAAAGATATGAATTTGCATACTTGTAACATTTTTAATAATACTCTCCCATCATGATATTTAACCCTCTAGGCGCCACGGTCGAGTTTACTCGACAAGATGCGGTACTGAATAAAACGGCCGATTTAGTCAAATAGGGTGTCATATTTCGTTCGACATCCACTCCACTAGATGGCAGACAAGTCATATCGGCCATCCCCGAGTCGAAAAAAACGACATGCTTTAAAACAAAACTTTCTAACTACAGCGCATTGAATCAGTGCGTGAAATACCGGAGCTAGTGTGCGTGTGAGCCACTTTGTCAGAGCGATATTGTCAACGCCAGCGGTATTTGCATTAGATTATCGTCTAATGGCATCAAAAAGTTTACCTGAAATGAAGTGTTGGGTCTTCTATTCATGGACCCTGATTCTGAAGGGGAATATCTGCCTTCAGAAAATGACGGTGATTCGCTTAGTGAGGCTTCAGATGCGTCCCTGCCTTGCAATGATGCAGCTGGACAAAGTGAGAGTTTACTCCAAAGTTTAGCTTACACCAAGCACAAACGTTGAATCGTTTGCCCAATGTCACTGGTGGGAATAATGTTTCACGGGTTCGGGTGTTCATCAGGAAGTTAGCAGGGTGTTAGTGGTGTGGCTTAACGAGGCTGGAGGTAGCCTAATATCCATATCGCTAGCTTCTGTCTTCTGAACGTGTGCCTCTCCGCAATCGTGGCGACAGTAACGTAGTGGAGCCTTTGTCTAATGCCACTGGGTATGTTAGACGAGGTCGAAGTGCTCATAGGACAGTTAGGGGGGAACGTAGAGGCAGTGTGGGGAGTCGCAATGAGAATGACAGTAGGCCTAGTCCGAGCTGCGCAAATTCTCTCCACTTGACGCGAGCGCGAGGCAGATCTGGCCATGCTGCTCGCAACAGGAGCAGAGGTGGTGACGCGGGGCAGGAGAGCCATTAGGCCATGCATAGTCTATCACAAGATGATGGGAATGCCGGCCCTGTATGGATAGGATATGGATAATCATTATCTCTACAGCAAAAGGCCTGCTACATAAAAAAAAAATTGTCAGCCATTTATTAGTAATGATTTACACTGTTGATTATCTATTTCCCTGTCCATTTAGGACATGTGTTCTTTTGTGTGTTCATGTCCTTGTGATGTGTGTGTCTTTGTCAGCTAAGAAAAAACATCAACAAAAAGAAAACAAATACTAACATTGTCTCTTGTCTTGTCTCGTCATCTCACTCTTGATCTGTGCCTTGTCATGGCAAGTGAGCTTTTGAACTAAACAGGTCTTGTCTACTTGTGTTTGTGTGTCATCTGAATAATATATATGTGCCCCATACATGGAATCAGAGTGCCTACTGTATGTAGTAAATGGAAAATATCTACAGCAAAAGGCCAGCCTACCGCTACATGCATTTGGTTTGTTTCTGCCATTTATTAGTAATGATTTATACAGGTTGTTTACTACTTACTATTTTTCTGAGCATTCAGTATTGTCCAATATAGCATATAGAAGGTGAGGGACATTTTGGGGGAAAAGAAGTGGTGCATTTTATCATTCAAACATGCAACTTTTCATGAAAATTCTATAATCCAAGATGGCCGCCACCATATGACGTCATAATATGCAAATTAGATATAAACATTTAATCTCTACATAAACTGTGGGTCATCCTTAATATTTCTCTAATTTACAGAAAGTCTCTATCTCTTATCACTTTTAAGATATAGCCTTTTGAAATGAAGATCTCAAAATCGAACGTTTCGAAAAAAAACCTCTGGCGCCTAAAGGGTTAACAATAATGAAAAAATGAATTTGAATATCGTCAATGTGAAAATAACTGTACTACGTCAGCAATAAATAGCTAATGTTCTCCTTACCATTTCAATTCGTAAGTCCATACTATCCAATGGCTGAGCAAGGATTTCATGATTGGGCAAGGCTGCCCAGAGACATTGTGGCTGCCCAGAGACATTGTGCATACTTGGAAGGCATTGTGGTAGAAGTACAACTGCAAATGTGAAAGGTGATAGTTACCAAATACCTGTGGGTGGTTTGCCAAATGCTGGAAACTTTTGGAATATTTCTTTTTTTTTAACTTATGCACCCTCACATTGGAGTCCCGAGTTCATATACAAAATTTGGTATCGATATGTGACCGTGTTCCTGAGATATGGGCGACTTCCTGTTTCAGAGCTTACAAATACCCGATTTCGTTTGGCTGTGACGGGCAAACGCTTTGAAAAATCAAAAAATCCTTCTGGTAACTTTTGTGAGGCTTGGTCCAAGGATAATGTACGTCAAGTTTTGTGGCGTTCGGACCAAATTTGTGACCTGTGAAAATTTAGTTTCACTTTCTGTTCAACCCAATATGGCGGACGAACGACACGCCTAGGCGCTAGAGCTGACAAAAAATTAGGGAGACGGGAATAATAATAAATATAACCGCAAGCGGTGATTTAACGGGGTCCGAGCAAAATGAACGTGAGGTAGCATAGCTTTTTAGTTTACATATGCTTTGATTGTTTGGGCCCAATTGTTCAAAAAAACGTGATTGGATTTTGGTTATCGGATTTCGGCTATCGGATTTCAAATCTTGAAAATGGGTTGTTCAAAGGGAAACAAGGATCCTGAAATTGGATTAGATCACATAATCTATTCTTGGTTTTGATCTGGATAAAACCTTTGTGTTGTTCAAAACTTTTGAGTTGAATTGGAATAAATTTCATGAAGTTATAGTTTGCTAATCTCCACAACCCAATAGTTTTCTAACAATACTCTATTCTAGTGTGCTTACCTCCACAACCCAACAGTATTCTAACAGTACTCTATTCTAGTGTGCTAATCCCCACAACCCAAAAGTATTCTAACAATACTCTATTCTACAGGACTATGCATTTGTCGTGGATAAGATGAAGGGTCTGATAATGGAAGGCAGTGTTTCCCACAGAATTGAATTGTATTTGTGGTGGTAGGTGAAGGGGGTGGGGGTGGGTTCTGTGTTGGAGTCAATAAGATGAACAGCCTATAATTATACAGTTATACCTGCCTTGCACGACAAGTCCTGACTAGTAGCTGTAACGTTATAGTGTGCTAACCTCCACAACCCAACAGTATTCTAACAGTATTCTATTCTAGTATGCTAACCTCCACAAAGGAACTGTAGGGGGCGATGTGGGTTGAGGTAGACTGAGTGTGTGGTGAGCAGGCAGAGCCTCGGTCAGAAGGCTCAATGGTATGGATTGAGACACGAAGATGGCAGGTTTCGGTGCAACACAAGTGAACTTTATTTGAGTTTTAATTCATCTGTTCTTTTGTTCTTTACTTGTATGTGTGCTGCATCAAAGAGGAAACAAACAGAAAATGGAGCAATCAGTGAAATGGGGTAAATCAGTACAGATCTCAATTCACAACAATAAACTGAAATCATGCTATATAAGGTACAACTAAACAATACTTGACATCCCAAGTCAACCAACATCATCTAATCATCTCTCACATGGGACTCCATCACCCCAAACCAACAAACAAAGACCTTAACTTTACACATGATGGCAGAGCTACTCTACAAACTGATAAACATCATAAAAGTCATAGTGAGGGTCATTAAAGTGATGACTTACGTTAACTCAAAGACGCACACAAAGCAGGACACACTGGAGTGCTGGGTTGAGATGAACAAAAGAGTGAACTGAGGGCGAGCACTTTCACCTCAAGGACTTTGTGCAGATTTAAGTGTACATTCGAAAATGAGAAACAATATAATAATATATATATATAGATATATATATATATATATGAATAGTTCAGATGCAAAACCCTCTAAATCCGTCTGACCACATTTCTTTTAAATGAGCATTTAAAATCCGGTTCCTATAGGTTTTTGCATAGAAATCGATATTTCAGACCAGGAAGAGAGTGTTATTTGGTGTGTTTTGAAGTTAAATTATTTGATTAACGTATACTATGTGAGGAGAGCATTCACTCACCATCTTTATCTCATTTTTGACGTAGGTGGAATTTAGAGGCTTTTGCATCTGAACCCTTCATATATATATAAACTTAGGGAGTCTTTTCACCAACAGTATTCTAACAATACTCTATTGTAGTATGCTAACCACCACAACCCAACAGTATTCTAACAGTACTCTATTCTAGTGTGCTAATCTCTACAACCCAATAGTATTCTAACAATACTTGATTCTACAGGACTATTTATTTGTCGTGGATAAGATGAAGGGTTTGATAATGGAAGGTAGTGTTTCCCAGGGAATTGAATTGTATTTGTGGTTGTAGGTGAATGGGGGAGTGGGTTCTGTGTTGGAGTCAATAAGATAAACAGCCTATAATTATAGTTATATGTTCAATTGTGTGAATCTTCAATAACCAATAGCATTCGAGCATGAGCCTAAAGCTCTACCAGGGATTTGAACTCTCAACCTAACAAACACCAGCACTAGGCATTATCCCACTGAGCCACTGCCAATCCTAAATAATAGGCAGTCACATTCACATGGTGAAAATGTGTGTTGGCAAACACACAACATCAAGAAAAACTCCAAGCATACATTTGACAATAAAATGAAGGGCTCTCCTAAAAGAGTACACCTAAAAAAAACTGTTTGAAATTCTGGGGCAATTAGACATTTGTAAAGAAGAACACTAAGGGATGACATATAAAAGATAGACTTAATGATGAAGGAAAAATAGTAAACAAAGAAGTTCCCCCTTTATGCCATTGAGTGTCTTGCCATTCTGATTCTTGGAAACTGATGAGTGTGACTGTTGATTGCCTGATGTCATTCAGGTGCTGTTCAATGTGAATATTAAATGAACAGCAGGGATTCGAACTCTCAACCTAAGAAACACCTTTGCAAGCACACTTAATGACCCAGGCCAGACTCAAACCTGGGTCCCAGTGGACACTTTGATCCATATGTGGTATGGTCGCTGTAGCCAGTTGTGCTACAGCGCCCCTCATGAGGTATATATTTCACTCAGAATAAATCTGCTTCCTTTCAAGGTTGGTTTTTTCCTCATTGTTTCTTAAGTGAGAATAAGATGAATTGCTAAAAGATTATATTTTTACCTGTTTTCACTTTTTTTCACTTTACCAGTGGTGCTACAAATTGTAGAGTGCATTGCATTTTCTGACATTCATCAATATGACACATTTTCTTGTTGTCTTTTCATGATTTTTTTTGTATACTATTCTCTTTCTGAAGGTGAGTGAGGCTGGTGTGCACAGGCCACATGTTGGTGGTATCCATGGACGGAGTAATGATGGTTCCTATTCACTGGTTCTCGCTGGAGGCTTTGAGGACGAAGTGGTGAGTGATTTTTCTCAGTGTTTTATTCATATTCTCTGATTTTCTCTGGGCTGATATTTTCTAGACATTTATAACTAATGGTCACTGCATCATTATTTTAGGTCTACGTCAAGTTGCTGGAAACAATCATTTTGTATGCTCTCCAAGTCCTCAACACACAACTAAACTCCAAATTATTCTATTAATTCTACGTTATTTTGGTGACAATTTAAAGGAGCTGCATGTAATTTATTTTCTACGATGGCTCAGGCGGCTCAACAAAATACAAAAGCTACAACACATCCGCATAAACTACAACACTTGCAAGTGTCACAAGATCGCAAAAGACAGCGTAACAAAATACATTAGCCACAACATAACAAAAAGCCACAATACATGCAAGTGTCACAACACAACGGATATGAATCCACAACGAAAATTAATCCAAAACGGAATTCACCTTTCGCTAAGTCCCACCCCCTGGATTTGACTAGAATTGCGATGGTAGCTGTAAGCCTGCCTTTGCAAAATACATCCTAAGAGGCTTTTGGAGCCCATGGATCTGATTTAGTTTAGAATCCGTCAAAGGACTGTAGTATCTCATGGAGGGACAGAGTAACTTTAGTTGTCTATGTCAAGAACGCATATCGGTTGGACGTTTTTTCCTGAAGAAGTCGATGCTGTTGTGGATGAATGAGTGCTCAGTCCTCGAAGTTGCCACAATGGGAAGGGGATTTCACATGAAGTGCTTGGTAAGTGCTTACAGAGAGGGTTTTTAATGTCTAATGCTAAGTGTTTAAAACAGCAAGGAAGTATGTTAATGTTATCACTAGGATAGAACTAACTTCTTTCAGTAATGTTAAACAGTAAACTGACATGACATTTGTATCAGAGTTTAAGTCCTGTTGTTATTTTTCTTTAATGTTCAAGTAGCCTATGTTGTGCAATTTTTACACGACTAGCTATGTCTTGCAAGCTTGCTAGGGACGGTTAAAGTTAGCTTGCTATCACTAGTTGAATGTAGCCTACAGTGATATCAAGCTAATGCCCTAGCAAGTCATTTACTAACGTTACCTTGGAATTGATAACTAACGTTGTGTTAACTTTAACATACCTTAATGGTACACCACAATTTATAAAGGAACAAAGTTTAAAAAGAAAATCAGATGGATTAGACAAATAATTATTAAGGAGCAACAGGATTTTCTACCAACATTTCCTGTTAAATTAAATATTTCATGCACATATTGAGCTGCACGGCCATCAGATGGTACCATTCCACTGCTTGCTTTCATCCGAATAAGGCCTGAAGTGCTGTGCCATGCCGCCATCTGGTGGCCAGGAAATATATAATGTAGCCCATTATATTTATTAGAAAAGAAGCGGCCGTTGAATAATACTGTACTTGTACTTCCTTACCAATTATTCTTCTAATCCATCTGTTATATTGTGTTTTTCTTTTCAAACTTTGTTCCTTTATAAATTGTGGTGTATCATTAAGGTACGTTTTTGAAGGTAATTACTCATTAGACATTAGATTCATCATTTGACAACTCATCATTTGACATTAGATTACCATACATTTTAGCAATGGGCACAGTCTTGGGGGCTGACATTTCTCCACATTGCTTCAGACAATTTCTGTTATTGCTGTATAATATCTGTAGAAACAAAATGTAGTTTATTATCAAAGTGAAATGGTTGCTGGCGTTAGTTTGAGCACATTTTCGAAGAATTGTTTTGATGTGTTTTGACAGCGGTTAGTAAAGATGCTCCTCTTGAATAAATGTGTATTACTCCTGCAGCCATTCACCATTTCGGTGTCACTCAGAACAAGGCTATGCATTTAGGTATAAATGTAGGCTAGGCTATATAAATAAATTACCCGTCCAACTTGAACCTATGCAATTCACTTTGTGATGTGTTGCATACAAGCTGGCCTCCCTCCCTCATCTATGAAATGGTTTCTTTGTGATTTGATTTTTGTATTTTATGGTCTGGTTTTTAATTGTGTTGTCATGTTGCAGTTTTACAAGAAACGGATCTCAGTTGTTGCAGCTTTACAACAGAAGCAAGGCCAGCGATCCCAGAGCCAGCTGGAGGCTTTGCCCCGTGAGTGGGACTTCACGTTACAGAAAGAAGCTTTTTTTTTTTAACCAGGACACAAGAGGGGGGCGTTGTCTGACGGACGGAGGCACACTTTGTGTGGGTGACTGATATTTGGTTCAATACAATGCTTTGCACTTTTATGCTGAACTTTTAAAAAAGATGTGTTGTCACTGAAAAATAATAACATTAACATATACAAAATTGTATTTTGTCTTGTTTCATGACAGTTGCAATACAGTTGCTGGCTGAATCACTGTGTCTGTCTTAGGTTAGCAAAAGACTGAGACTGCTATCGTGCACCCGGCGCAAGGTGGTGCAAAACGCAACGCAAAGCTTATTCTTATCTTACACTCAATAAAGTGTTGATTTTACGCCATGCGTTCCTGTTGCGCCCAGGGGTGTGGTAATTGTCAACATAAGGTGTAGTCTGGCAAATGATCCAAAAATCACTATCTTACACCCTCTAAAATTCATTATGCCACTGACCAAGAAAAACCTGGCCTATAGCGAAAGGCGCATATACTGTATGTACACACATTCAAACTGCTCCGGTGAAGTGGAGGTGGATGGTCTCCCCACCACAACAGATTGCTGCTCTCTTCCGTTGTGTTGTTGCTTTTGCAATTGTGTTGTGGCTTTTGTATTTCGTTGAGCCGTCTGGGCCACCGTCATTTTCTGTACTCGATCATAAAATGACCATGATATGCCATT
This sequence comes from Alosa alosa, assembly GCF_017589495.1. Lineage (NCBI taxonomy): Eukaryota > Metazoa > Chordata > Actinopteri > Clupeiformes > Clupeidae > Alosa > Alosa alosa. Next base: position 33,178,768 of record NC_063200.1, read on the forward strand.
AAAGATGAAGTAAACATGTTAACTTGACTTACTGGCCTGTCTTACAATGCTACATCAGTGTTAATTTTGACAGCTAATTTAGATTTATTCTCAGTCTTTAGATGAAAATACTTAATAGTTTTAGTCATATTTTAATCATATATTCTTCATAGTTTTAGTCAACCTTTTGTCATTATTTTTAGTCAAAATGTTTCCTCTCTTTAAACTTGTCCCATATAAAGAAACCTCCACAAATAGGCCTAAAATAACGACTTGCATTATTTGCACTATTTAAGCTACGTCGGAATTAACGTCTACAGTGCTATGGATCCATTTGTCTTCCACTACAACAAAATATATCTCTCTTTAGAAAGAGACAGCCTATTGAGCTGAAGAGTAACAACAGGTTGATGGACTATCCCTGCGTAGCATTCGAGAATATCCACAAACTCTCGGATGTGCATTAAAACGTATCCTTCAGTAGGCCTAGGCTAGATCAGTTAGCCTGGCCCCGCCCACCTAGATCTTCTTTCAGGGAGATCTAGTCTGGAACACCATAGTTCATAACCGTTTCCCTCAAACAAGAAAAATGTCGGGCCAATCAGCGACAGGAGGGGAAGACGAAACCGAAACTTATTGTGATAAACAGAAGCGGCAACACCTGCAAAAGTCAAATATGCAGTTAGAAAAATGCAGAAGGTAGACCCACAGGTAGACCCACATACAATGTTTCCTGACTGTTGGTGCTGTTTATTGTCAGTTTGTAAAGTTTAGGCAAAGTAGGAAGTAATGTTAGAAATCTCTGATCAATGTGATTGGTAATGAGTTTGGGTATTTCCAGGTTATAGATCAGTCAATTGCACAGTACAATGTTTTCCAAACTGACGGTGCTCAAAACAATACAACACAACCGTGTACAGAGCAGGATGAGGACAACCTGAGGTTGTGTGTATATGTTCAAACTTTTGTTTCACATCACATTGAACTGAGTCTTACCATTCAAGTAGCCAACAGAATGATGGAAATAATAATAATGGCCTACTACTACTAATAATACTACTACACTGCAAAAAGTGATTGCTTCTACCGTGGAGGTAGAAGTGCAGGTTTTTTCCTAAAACCGGCTGATTTATGCTGTTCTGTCGGAGCATAATGTTTTGGGCCCTCTCTTAGAGCCTGTTATGGTCCAATCGGAGCAGGGCTGTGTGAGAACTGACTCAATCACAGTCTGGTGGGCACTGACGAGTACGAACTCGATGCAGCTTTAAATAATGTTATGTAAATCTGTGCACTTTCAGTCAGAGATTAGGGTTTGCATTATGCCTAAAACACACATGCATACTGAAAATCCTCAAATTTACGGGCCGGGATTCAATTTATAAATAAATGCCGACCCCCAATTGCCTACATTGTTTCTAATGAAAAGTCGTCCTAAATTGGGTCTCCAACACGCCGCTCTCAAGCTACCAGTTGCTTGCCACCCCCTTCTAAGCTTGCCAGAGGCTAGCCTACATTTACACAATTGTTGCCGCAAGGCATTCTAGCATACAAAATTAATAGAAAAGTAAATCATGCATAATTAAAAAAAAACAAAAAACAATTTAGGCTACCGTAGGCCTACGGTAGCCTAAATGTGTGCTGTGCTTTCCATTACAGCACAGCACACGTTCAATGAATGAATGAAAGTAGATGCCTTGTCTCACAATAAACAGTGGGTGGAAATGACACTTTCAACTACATAAAACTTAATAGTGAACCATCAGATACCCCCCAGATTTTAGTGCCCATCAGTCCCAACATTTAGCATAATAATCAAACAGTCCAAACGTAAATTAAATCTCAAACCAAACCGAACATCTTCTGCTTTTGATACCCTACGGGTATAACTCTCCAAACGAAACGCATGTCTCACAATAAAAGAGAAGGCAATAAAATGCACTTAGGCTAAGAAATAAAGGCCTGCCTCGAGTACAAGCCAGCCCCAAATAAAGGACTGTGCTTTGCACAGCCTAAGTAAATTAGCCATCAACACTCCAGCCATAATTTGAGGATTTACAAGTCTGTCTCCTAAACATTCCTCACCCGTTATCCAGACATGCATGAAAACATGTGAAAACAAAATTCAGCCATAGGTTATTTTGAGAATGATGACTTTCTCTTCAGCATTGTCCTAACCGTTAAAACTAGGCAGATATGACGAGGCATTGCAACAATGTTTACAGAGATACACTGTAAAGTTGGCTGCAAAGTTTATGCAGACTGTTACGATTGAATAACACTTGCGCACACACACATTATCGAAATCATACGCTGGACGCTTTAGGCTATAGTCTTTCTACATGGGTTTAGTTAATGATCAGCCTATACCACAAGTTAATAGTGGTTTGTGTAAACCGGCACACTTTAGCGTTCCGACAGGCTTTTGTCGGGACTCGCAACCCTAAATGCTTGATTGCATTGCGTTTTTTGCCAAATTTTCATGTACCACATCAGCATTTTTGTTCAGTGAATCTTTTGTACAGTAAATTGCTTTACAATTATCGTCGGGCCCTTGGTCGCCTTCTTTATCGCCCAGTTTGCCTCAGCTTGCCGCCATTCACTCAATCTTTTTGGCCTCTGTGTCCAGTTACATAGTCTGTCTGTTCTTGGTCTTGGATTTTGTGAAATAAATTTCTAAATAAATGCAACTTATAGTCTGGTGTGACTTACATATGTTTTTTTCCTCTTTATGAGGCATTTTTTGACTGATGTGATTTATAGTCTGGAAAATACGGTAAAAACAAGTAAATCTTATCTGCCAATGGATTAAGAAAATGTATCTAAAAATGTAAGATTTAAGACAATTTGTCTTAAATCTTAAATCTCATCTTAAATTAAGGTGAATTTTCTTAATCCATTGGCAGATAAATTTGCTTGTTTTTTATGTGTCTTAATTTAAGATGATTTTGACTTAATTTAAGTCAAATAACCTTACAAGAAAGCTCAAATTAAGTATCATTATACTGAAAACAATACTAACTAGCTTTTTATCTTAATATAAGATTATAACACTTGGTAAGATATCACTTTTTGCAGTGTACTACTACTACTACTACTACTACTACTACTACTAATAATAATAATAATAATAATAATATAGAATATTCATAATAAAATAATAATACATATTAATAAATATAGTTGCTAGCGACAATGAATGGGGTCCAATCATTTTTAGAGCATGGGGATACTGGGTGACTGGGCATTGAGAATATAGAATTGTGGAAAAATTGAGGAATAATTGTATGTACCAATACCGATATGTAGGTACCGGTAATAACTAAGCTTTCTATTTGGCTTGATAGATCTCGGGACACTGTCAACTTTAAAAGTAGATATTGGGTCAAAAAAGGTTGGTCACCCCTGGTTCATGGTCTTCATTGAGTTCTTCACCGTGCAGAATGCAGAAAGAGATTAATGTTTACGTTCAAGTTTATGAGCTTGCAACCTCCCTTACACCGATCTTATTACTGTATGTACTGTTCACTGCTGCTCCTCCTTTACAAGTATCACTCCCTCCTTTCTTAATTCGTAAGGATGTTCACAAGATAGAAAATATGTAACTAATGTGGCCTATTTTACAACCTAATGTAGCCTATTTGAGGCAGCAAAGCAATTTTTTTAAAGAACTAGGCCTAACAGTCGATATTGCATAGAACTTAAATTAACGTTGAATTTTACATATAGTAGTAGCGTTAGTCAACTTATTATGTCTTGCAGCTAAACAAAGTTTTTGAAATGAAAACTGTTGGTCATAACCTGTTTTAATAAAAACTATTTTCATTACATTCACTTTACTCTCATATTATTGTTGAGGTTTTCAAGAATATAACATATGTGTCACTTTTGCATAGATATTTTTAGTTAGATAAAATACTTAGAAATGTCAAAAATGTAGCAGACTGCTACTAGTGTCTGAAAGGTCCGGGACCTCAAATAGTTAGGATGCAATTCATGAAAATTGGGCACAGCACATGATTGGCTCAATGGATTCACATGTCAACATTTTGCCGCGGAAGGGGTGGGATTTGCGTAGACAACTGCCATATTGCCGTTACAAACTAAGCTCATGCATTTCTATGGAGGATTTTTGAGTACTGTGTCTCCTCATTAGAAAGTCTCTGGTTTAAGTATGAATTGTTTTTTTTTTGTGTTATTTGACTAAAATGTAAAATTGATGCTTAACACGGTGAAAAGCCTATGTTAGCCATGTACTGTAACTTTTCACTGTGGCATAGTTCTGAATTTGTGTTTATTTAAGGCCTCAACAATGGTCCTTTTGGTCACAACATGTGATTTTTGCCAAAAATCAAAAACTTATCCAGAAGTGCCCAATCTTTATGATTTTTCACATATTCCTTCCCAGCTAAAAGGGTTAAGTGCTGTTCAGAAATGTAGTGGAGACAACCTAAGCCCCCTGAGAATCTTGAGAATACCCTGTTCATAAAATATATTTAAAACAAAAGAACACGGCAAAAAGTATAAGGTGATGATGATGAGTATGATTAGTAGTAGTAGTAATTGTGGTTAAAAAGGTGTTTGTTTTGTAGAATATGGTTGTATTGTGTTTATGTTTACCTTTATTAATTAAAAAAAGTAGATACTTCCAACCAACATTATTCATTATGGGGGGAATTCTCCCATGTGCATAAGGGTGCGTAAGTAAAAAAAAAAAAAAACGTGTAACTACGCGCATTTCACTGCGAATTCTCCCCTTCGGTTAAACCTGTCATTTACGTGCGATAGAGGGAGTTACGCATTTTGTGAGGAGCAACCCCAAAATCTGGGTGTTTCTTATGTATACAACTCTTGCACGCACAAATTAACATTACAGTATCAAATTTGGTGCTTAATATGCTGATCCAGCTTCATGTTTTCCCCCATTACAGTGTCACACGGTGGCATATTTCCCATTACCTTATCCATGAGGCTACATTGTTAAATAGTGAAAACCCTGTTATAATCACCCACCTTGGATGTTGGAGCTTACGGACTGTGCATCTTCAGTTTTAACTTGACATTAAGTCATAATCCCATAGCCTACATTCAAATCTGTCAATTTCTTTCCAATTTGACTGAAGTCATCCATACATTTGCACAGACGTTGGCAGGCCTCGGCTGGTATTGTTATGCCAGTCTCTACTGTATTCGAAACTGCAGGTGTCAGTCTACAACTTTGGTAACATAGATACATAGATATTATGAGAAGCAGCTTCCATTGAAACTTTCTTTCTTAACAGTGAGTTTTTAAATTATGGATTTACACACCTTAAGCACGTCTTGACTTTTTATAAACAAACCTCAAAGCAAAAGTGAAATTTTGTGAAGTCAATTTTTTGTTAGGCTATGTGATGACACACCATTTTACTGTAGGCCTTCGCTATTCAGTTCACCATGCTTACGTTTTCATATCAACCTAAATTAACGAGGTGGTGGATCAGTCTAGTTCTCTCACACCTCTTTCATAAGGCTGCCTTGATTTCGAACTTGCGCGCTGTGGGTGTGACAGAAGTGGGAATAGGAGAATACACGTAATACAGAAGTGCGTAAAAAAAAAGCTTACGTGCGAATGGGAAAATTCCCCCCATATATGAAGTAAAATAATGTGTTTTGCTTTGTGCAGTACCGTGTGTAGATAAAATCACCTGTCAACAGTACGCTACTCCGATTGCTTTAGCACATTGTATAGAGTTGCTAAAAAGGGTAATGTTCAAATGATGAAATGCCTATGTCCAAATGTAAGACATTTGCACAATCAAGCTTTCAGCATACATTTACAGGAAGCAGAATAGAGGGAATTTATTTAACAACACCTTCATTGTGTAGCATATGAACTCTCAGCTTTAACCCCTCTCATTTTGAACTCTCACCTAACCTATATCCCCATTCTGTTTATTCAGGACAGGGGTGATGAGTTTACTTACACGGGTAGTGGGGGTCGGGACCTTTCTGGAAACAAGCGAATTGGCGAGCATTGTTTTGACCAAACACTTACACACATGAACAGGTATTAAAGCTCCACCTTATTTCTCTCCCTGTGTCAAAGATGTATGAAGTAGATTAACTGGTATACAGTGGCTTGGGAAAGTATGTATACACCTGAAAGTCATCACTTTTCATTTGGTTTAGGAAAGGTAATTTTTTTCAGTATTTGTATGGCACACTTGTGCTGTACTATATTTCTAAAGGTTAAAAAGAGTATTTATCTACTAAAATGAAAAGTAAATCAGTTAAAAACTAAAATAGCCTGCAATATACATTTTATTTTCCAAGTAATTTCAGTAGAACTGTAGTTGGGTATTGTTGTTTGATTTATTTTTACTTAATCAAAACAACACAACTGCAGTTGAATTGATATTACTTGAAATACACAATTAAATTACATTACTTTTTAATGTTTTTAAAATGGAAATATAGCGTTTTTGGAACCAATCTCTTCATATAACTCTATACATCAGCCCCAATGTTACAGAATGTACAAAATCAAGTCTTCTGAAATGAGACAGTATCAGCTTTGCACATTGTTCTGAACTGTTTTTGGCTCATTCTTCTTGGTAGTTTATAGGGATCAGCTTGTCAATGGGATGGTGGTCTTGAAGCTACTCCTGTGTTGCTTTAGCCTTGTGCCTTGGGTAACAGTCCAGTTGGTAGGTAGTTTTGTTGTAATATTATGTTGATTTTATTTGCATCCATTCTCCCGTCAATTCTAAAAATGTTTCCAGTCTCTATTTCAGTGGATTTGGCTTCATGGAGCACAAACACACACACACTCTATTTTGGTTGCATATGACCATAAGGACTTGTTATGGTGTATCTTGTTCAATTTGCACACATGCTTTATTATGGATAATTGGCTTATTTTGCCACCCTCCAACAGAGCCCAGTTTCTTTAGCCACTTCCTGACTGACGGGCCAAAGCTGGGTAAATTATCGCTTACCATTGATAACTTTTGGTGCTTAATGGTGCCTCCACAGGGCTTCCTCAGGGCTATTGTTCCCAGATTTCTGACCTCACCTTTACCCTCCGGCCAACCTGTACTTAGTGGTGCTTGAGCAACACTTGCTCAAATGAACATAACATGAATGTAAAGGGAGGTTCATAATTAACACTATTTTTTTAGCCAGCCAAGGTTCCCTTTTGAGTCAGTGATATTTTTTGTTTTGAATATGAACGATTAGCATGCTAGCCATGGTCCTCTCCCAGTTATTTCTTGGTTACGGGAACGTTCCTTGAAGGTTGGTTTAGCCCTAATTTGCCAGGAAAGCTTTTCTGATGGAAATATAACATTAGTTTACGGTTACTACTTGTTTACAGAATGTTCTCCTAACGTGTAGATTATGAGACCTTTTACAGAATGTTCCCATTTGGTTGCATTAACATTCCCCACACCATCTTAATAATAATGAAAAAAAAACAACCCTACATTAACAACTTAATGATAATATTAACAGCATTGCTTAAATGTAGCATGTAGCATGTTTCTAATAAGATAACCTCTACCACCAACTTTTTAATGAAATTAGCAGAACATTAACATACGTTACTTACAAAGATTCTTACTTACAACTAGGGGTGCAAAATTCCGAGAATTTTCAAAGTTGGAAACTTTCCATGGGAATTAACGGGAATATATGTGAATTAACAGGAATAAACGGGAATTAATGGGAATAAACTGGGAATTTTTTATATGGCAAGTTAGTCTATAACAGGGAACTTAAATGTAGTGGACAAAACCCCATCTTGCAGCATAATATTAGTTAAAACAACCTGATTTAATGCAATTTCAGTTAATGCAATTTCAGTTCAGTTCAGTTTCAGTGAGTGGTGTGGTCTATCTTGGGCAGTTCAGTGTTGCTAGTTTAGCACGCTAGTAAACAATAGGCAGAGAATGGGATTCCCGCAAGCATGCTAGCTAGCTTTGTATGCTAAGCTAAGCGAAAATAGGAACATACAAATCATATTGCTGATTACGAAACAAAATGTTAATGTTTGTATATGAAACAGTTCGTAGTTAATTCCCGTAAATTCCCATTAATTCACATAATTTTCTTTAATTCCATTAAAGTTTCCAATTTGGAATATTTCCAAAATTCCCCAGCTTAACTTCCCATGGTAAGTTTCCGGAAATTTTCCGCCTCTTTGCAACCCTACTTACAAGTAGATTTTTACTTACTCAAGTAGATTCAGAGATACCAGCAGCGCTCCTGTTTACCACTCTTTCTGTTAGTTAAGGTTAGTTGAACGTTCTGTTTTTTTTGGGCTACTGTAAACCAAGGCTACCATCACTACTAACAAATCTGGGCTGACATTGCTATATGAACTGCCTAGGTGTTTTAAACTAGATCCAGGTTACTTGTGAAACATGTTGCTGAATTAACTTCTTAAACACCACATAAAGGAATAGAGGAGTCTACCTGGTGAATGATAGTTTATTTGTGTATTAGCTTTACTGTTAACATTTCCACTGGGCAAAATATGGCAACAGCAACATCTGATACTATGCTTCAACTTCCCTCGCTTGGTCTGGATATGCCATTAACATTGATGCAACATTGCGGGCGGGATTTAGGACTCAGAGAGGCTGTCTGATAATGGGCAAGTAAATGTTTTTAATTCTGGTGGTGTAAAGCCCAGGCCATTATCACCTGCACGCTTGAATATTGTCTCGACTCAGCCTGGCTCAATAGTGGAATTGCGGCTATTAACTGTTAAGATTTTGGACTCCCATGGTGTGTTCCATTTGCACTCATAGGTTGTAATTCCCAAGCTATGAGTTGGAAGTTTTAATTGGAGTTGGGATTCAAACCTGGCAAGTCAAAGGAACCTCATCAACCCTCAGTTTGAATTCTCAAGATGGTTGTTTCCATCGCCAGTAAATGGAAGCTCTAGAAATGTACTGTTTTTTAGCAGTTCAGTTTTTAAAGGGACACCAGGCAACATTTTCGTGTTAATTACTCATCTTCGTAAATCGGTATATGGTTAAATGACTCATTACAGGGCGAATGAAGACTCTCTCGCCCGCCCCTACTGCCTGTAGGAAGAATATCCCGCTTGCAAGTTCAGTGTATTCTACCTGCCGATCGAAGCAGGATGAATTACATCCTGCATCCACAGCACAGAGGCAGGCTAACTAAACGCTAGTGATTGTTGCAAACGTGTGTATAATGGCAGAGCCGGCGAAAAAGCAGCGAAAACCCTTGACGGAAGATGCAAAGAAAAGGAAAAGAGCTTCAGACCAAGCGAAGGGGGAGTTTCTTAGAGAAAAAGCATCAGGCTTGCCTGGTGTCTCTTTAATCGTAAACACAATAGTAGAGGTTGACCGATATAGGTTTTTCTAAAGCCGATGCCGATATTTAGAAATCAGGGTCAGTCGATGGCCGATGTATGATGCCACTTTCTTTTTGGCCGATATTTACCATTTTCTTCCCTCTATTTGCAGGATAAAGGTGCTCTAAGTGATATTGCGCAGTTTGTTTTTTTCACATACAGCAAATGTCTCCTCACCATCTGCTAGCTGCCTGTCCCCTCAATATTACACTCAATGTATTAACTTAATAGGCTAGTAGTAGTAAGGCTCAAATCATTTTAACTACAGTGCATACGGAAAGTATTCACAGCGCTTCACTTTTTCCACATTTTGTTATGTTACAGCCTTATTCCAAAATTCTATACATAATATCCCATAATGACAACTTTAAAAAGTTTGTTTGAGATTTTTGCAAATTTATTAAAAAATAAAAAACGAAGAAATCACTTGTACATAAGTATTCACAGCCTTTGTAATCTACAGCTTAATTGGAGTCCACCTGTGGTACATAAACTATGCAATTAACATTTCAGTTTTCATTTAATTTAGTTATGCTTAATGTTAACCTGTTGAGGAGTGAATTCTTTTCCTGACTACTTCTAGAATTCTACGCAAAACGTTCTGTAGTTTCAGTGTTCTTTATACAGTCGATGGGAAAAATCCCTGAGGGTAATTGTCGCATCATAGTACGAAACTCTCGGATTGCGAAAGTTCTATTCACATATACTGTATGTGACCGTACTCTTCAACAGGTTTTTTAATACCTTATACTGTATTGCTTTTGGAAACATAATAGTACTACAGAAGAAATGCTCAGTATAACAATACCTAGTGGTAAAATACTACTGGCATAGCATGGGCCGCATAAGAACCCATTCCGTTTTTGAGCCGATCTGAATTACAGGGCTGATCCACAAATTTAGTTTATCTTTTGCTAACATTAAGCATTTGACCTTGGTTGGAGGTCTGTGTTCTCCAAGTGCCCTACTAATTTGTAACAGTGAAAATGCTGATGACTTTCAAGGGGATCAATACTTGTGCAAGCCATTGTATGAATAGTTCAATGAATTAATTGTCTAATTATAAGTGTTATTGTTATGTAAAAGACAATTGTTTTTTAGCTCTTTTGTGGTAATAATTTCTCAGGGCCCTTGCACTGAACTGTGATGCACCATTAAATGATAAAGATGGTGCAGAGTCTCGTAACTGGCGTGCAGGAAAGCCTGTCCGGGTAGTGCGTAGCTCCAAAGGCCGACGAATCAGCAAGTATGCCCCTGAGGAAGGAAATCGTTATGATGGTATCTACAAGGTGAGTAAGACTTCAATGTCACATGGTATAATGTATAGCTACACTGTTAATTTTCCCACCCATTATCAGTCCCTCCAGGATTTCACAAGAATTTTTTGAGATTGTTGCGACCTAAAATGCCTGATTTTGCGACAACTTTTCTAAAACAATTGCGATGGAAGTTGCAGTGTTTTAGCTGTTTGTTGCGAAGAAATTGCGGGAGGAAGTGAAAATGGCAAAAATAGTTGTTTTTTTTTTTTTAATTGAGGGCAATTAAGGTTAGTAAGACCAAAATCACACTGATCACAATTCACAAAGCAGTATAACCTTTCGTAGAACTGTCCAAAAAAGCCCCTGTAAAGAGATGGCATCATGTCATATGTTTCAATATATTCATATATTTTGTAATTCATATTAAGTTCATATATTTTTAATAATTCATATTCTGTGACCTGCATAATAACTACTAGTTAAGTATCCAGTAATTTCCTATTGATTTAAACTATTAGACTACACTTCTCTTTAATGGCATTACATTGGTGGTGTGTAAGTCTAATTGACTACCTGCCACTTTAAGGACGGGAGAGTAGCCTATTTACATTTCTGAGTGGATTGGAAGGCTTCCATCTCTGTGTTCAGCTATGAGTGGAAATAACTCTTTGCATAGTGCATTACGGTATGTGGATGCAATTTGGGATTTTCTTTGTCATTAGTTAAAATAAATGTTAAAAATTAACTTGAATTAAATCATTCTTGGATCATAGAAGAGGTAAATGTCTCGCAATGTTATTAATTTCTATGATTTTGGTAGCACTACACAAACTAAGCCCACAAGCTAGCTAACATGACACGAGCTAAAAGGACATCTCCAGATGTAAACATTTGCCAATGGGTTGCATAGCCTACTCAAATGTCAGTAAATGTCAGAAGTGAGTGTGGCATCTGGCTTAATATTTTGCACGAGGGACTGTTGTGGTAGGTGAAATTTCACAGGGAAACTACGATGATTGGTCAAATTAGCGAAAAAGTTGCGGTGTTTGGACAAAATTGCGAGGTCGCCCAGAATTTGCGGGGATTTGCTGAATTTGCGTTAATTGTTGCGAGCGCAACATCACGAAATTCCTGGAGGGACTGCATATCATCCCATAAATAAAAATGACAATTCTTTGGTCTATCAATACAAATGTATCTTCTTAATTAATCAGAGGTGGGTTAGATAAGATAATTAGTACAAACCTTTTGAACGATGCACCTTGCATCTGATCACAAAATTATGCCATCAAGATAGTGATTTTGGACCTGGCACACCCTAAATATATTTAAACCATCCGTTTCTGACAGTGCGTTTCAAATCGTTAAAATAGAGCCCTATACATTACAAATCATACCTGGACAACCTCCTCTATAAAATCCTCCAACATATAGGAGTATAATCCGTGTATCATTTGTTCATTTGTTTTTCTAAAACCAACAATCAGAAAACAAAAAAATACTTTTTTATATTCGTTTCCAAAACCAAATTTTCGTTTTCGTTGTACACTATACAAACTACACCCAACTCTGAAAGATGGCTTAATAAAAGTATGTGGTTGGCTGAATAGGACAACCATAGAGGAATACTCATCTTACGATGTGCATAAGACAACAGGGCATGGTGGAAGAAACCATATGCTGTCTGAACTTCACAGAAAATATTGGATTATTAATGCAAATTCAGCAGCCAGTAGAATTCTGTCTAAGTGTGTTGCATGCAGACGATGCAGAGCCCAGATTGTAGAGCAAATTATGTCCGACTTGCCTCTGGCGAGACTTCAACTGGACTTGCCCCCATTCACCAACACTGAGTCAAGACACCCAATCCTAGGTCTCATCAAGGGTGAGGATGAGTCAGGTTACAGGGAAGTGATCAACAGCATCCTTCTATGGGGAGGACAACGACATCACCCTTCTCAACCTCTGTTCAGGCACAAATACTCAACTTACAACCTAAGACACTACAGAGAACGTTTTTAATAGTTTCTATCCAGCCACAGTCAGAATAATAGCCAAATACAGAACAGCAGGCAACAAGTATGTCACTTGAACAAACATGTGCAATATTCTTAAATGTGAAATGTTTTTATTTTTTTTCAAATGCTTACCGAATGAACTCCCTACTAACCAGATTGGGGCATTTATGTTTTTATAAATGGGTCGCTAACGCTTTAGACATGTGCTTATTAGGTATTAACAGTGCATAATAAGCAGTTAACAATTCATTACTAACAGTTAGATAACTGTTGTTATCCTTTAATAGCATGAACTAACTGTTAACATGCAGCTTGTAAATGTTAATAAGCAGCCTTTTAAGTTACTTACAAGCATATTTGTTAACAGTTGTAAGTGTTAACAAGCAGCTTGTTAATGATGTATAAGACAAAGAAGTGGATAACTAATACGCTTATAAGACCTTTCTTACCTATTTGTAGTAAATTTTGCAGCCCCCCAATCTAAAGCGAGGACCATGTAGCCTATAGCTCCACAAGCCCGACCTTCTATCTCTATATATCTACTGTATCTATCTATCTAGCTTGGTTTATCTGTGAGAAATGCACCTTCAAAATGATTGCAGTTAACAGGAACCGAACCCCGGTCTCCTGCGCCATAGAGTGACTTGTTACTTACTGAGCTATCTTGTAAGTCGAGTCGAGTCGGCTTTTATTGTCAATTTCTTTAAATGCACTTGTCATACAAAGAATTGAAATTTTGTTTCTTACTTTCCCATGCAGACATAGACATGCTTTAAATACAGACATAGACATACTATAGACATAGCCATAGAAAAACACATTTTAACAACAAAAAAAACACTGCACGTTCAGGAGAAGCAAGGAGTCGCTGCATCTACATGCGCCACTCAACCGTTGGTGATGTCCATGTGATGTCTCTGATGGATAAGTGGTGTTTAATCTCCATAATCTTTCTTTAGTGAACGCATAAAACAGTTTGTCAGTAGGCTAGTCTAAATATATTATGCCAGCTTTGTATATAGTTTGGTTACCTAGCAACCGAAGCTAGCCTTGTCAAACCGCTGCGTCAACGTTATTTCTGTGATTTGGGAAAAGCCCGTAAAAGTCCTGGCAGGAAGCATGCATAAGGATGTAGATCCAGGAATGCACTAATATTTTGTTTGTAGTACCAGTTTACAACAATTATTAGTTAACACTAAGTTGTAAACACTTTGGAAAAAAATATATTAAAAACTGGATATACCAAAAAACATTGATGTAATCGCTTCCTGCCAGGACTTTTACGGGCTTTTCCCAAATCACGAAAGTAACGTCGACACAGCGGTATAGTAGCAGATAGTAGCATCCATCAGGCAAGTGTTATTTAAATAAACTCCTGGTGTACCTACAAACTTTCCAATGCCACGTTTTATGAGTAAAGAACATACTGTAGAAGTTGCGTACCATTCAGGGCATTATTAGTGGGGTAATTTATGAGATACTAAGTTGGTTCCAGTACGCCTGCAGAAACTCATTAGTTTCTAAGCTACTCGACCAGGGTTCGACCAAGGGAAAACAGGTTCTGGGAGGGTGTTTGGCTCGGGGTCATGGTGCAAAGGACCCTAGGGTGAAATTACTCCTAACCATCGCTTTAAGTTCAAAGGCGAGAACAGAATCTCATTGGTTGTGTTTCAAGGCTGTTTTCTCAAAATGAGTTTCCTCTCCCACTCTGAGCACGAAATCTCCACTTCAGAAGCACTTACATACACCAAACTTTCTAATCTTATGCTTAACTATATTTAGAAGATTTTTACAGAGGGGTTTGTTGATATATTATTCCACACCTGATTTATATGACATTTTATGCCTAAAAACATGTCAAAAATAAATCACGCTTGTCAATTTGTCTCCATCCCCTACTCTTTCAACTTTTTTGTATGTAAATGAGTGTGTGCATGTGTGCGTTTGCGTATATGTGTGCTTCTCTGTGTATGAGTTTTCGGTTGTGTGTGTGTGGGGGGGGGGGGGGGTAATGGTGTGTGTGTGTGTGTGTGTGTGTGTGTGTGTGTCTGCTTGCCTGCATGTGTGTGTGTGTGTATGCGCTGCTCCACGCTGTAGCTACGACCCTCTCAGAGTTCTGCGTCGGGGTTGCTTTGCATCGCGGTGCATTTTACTGCCATAACGGTAGGGGGTGTGTGGCTTCAAAGTTTGGTGTCGTCTGTGTCTCAAAACGGTACTCAGAGGGGTCTGCTGGGGTACGCCGTCAATTTCACGCAGCATGAAAAAAAAATAACTTTTCCATGATATTCTAAATTTTTGAGATGCACCTGTAGATGCACCTGTCACCAGTACTACTTAGCCCCCATGCTTTTTGCTCTTTAAGGTGGTGAAGTACTGGCCCGAGATTGGGAAGTGTGGGTTTCTGGTGTGGCGATATCTGTTACGGCGCGATGACCAAGAACCAGCACCGTGGACTCCTGAAGGTGCAGAACGTATCAAGAAGCTGGGCCTCAAAGTGCAGGTGAGTCCTATCGCACTCTCCTCAAAAACAGATTTAATGCCTACAACTGATGCAAATCTGACATCATGAAGAAGCTCACATGGCTATTCAGTTAAAACATGCCTACAAGTTTTGGCATCGGGGCTTGTCAAAATGGTTGCCTTTGTGCCATTCCTTCTAACAGGTGATCTCATGAGCAGAATGAACAGGTAGTAGTCACCTGGTTTAGGAAGTCACAAGACATTTCACAACAAAGTACATAAATACATTAACCAGACAATACAGTTAAAAAACTGGAGAATATATAAGAATATCATGTTCAGTTTTGAATTTATACAAAAAAATGCATTTTTGCATATTTTCACAGGTTGGGGCTCTTCTAAAGCTGATGGTAGAAGAGCCCCAACTTTAAGTGATACAGTGTTTCTCAAAGTGTGGTCCGGGGACCACTGGTGGTCCGCAAGATATCCCAAGTGGTCCGCGAGCAGACGTGGTAAAATATAATATAGATGAGTTGTTTGCAATATTGAACCAACTTGTATGTAGGCTAAATCCAAACAGTTCTGCAACACTGTCTATGTAATATATGCCAGTTTAAATAGGACTCCTCTGACACAATAAGCAAAGTGCAAAGACAATAAGCAAGGTGGTTCAGTGAGTAGGCCTATTGTGCAGGCTAATATACTATTGAAGTAGGTCTGATCTTTTTTTTTTTAGCTAGGTGGTCCGTGCGCTTCTTTTTTATTGGTTAAGTGGTCCTTCGTCTGAAAAAGTTTGAGAAACACTGAAGTGATAAACTGAAGAAATATCTTCCTCCTGTACAAAATAAAGAAAATAAGAACTGGCAACCCCCAATACCCCATGGATTCACGTTAGAAAAAGACAGACCATGGCAGTTGTAATACAGTATATCAAAAATATTTGGTATAGAATACATATTGCAAAATCAATGGGTGGGGACAGGTTAAAAAGACTTGCAGAGAATCTATGGAATCTTTTTTTTATCTATACCTTATAAAAGTCGCACAATATGGACTTCACTTCTTAAGGTGGAGCATGAACAGCCCAAAGACAACCATTTTGACATGCCCTGATGAAGGCTATTATGCCAAAATATGTAGGTACTGTATGTTTTAATTGAATAGCCATGTGAGATTAAAGGCTTTCTAAACATAACCCTTGTGAGTGCCTCATATTTTCTTTAAAAGATGTTTCAACAATTTGGCTCCGTAAACTGGAGAGGACTAGAGGGACACCCAGTCTTATACCCTAGCAACACTCCTCACAAATTGTTTGTGGCTGAATTCCACAGATTCGGTTGAAGTTATGTTTATATATATATATTTTGTTGTTTGAACCAGTGTTATTTTGGCTCTCTCTGTGGTCTATTTTGGTTTTGGCTCTACCTAGTATCCCCCAGGCTATTTGGAAGCCATGGCTAACAAGACTAAGAAGGAGGCTAGTGTGAGAGGGGGCATGCGAGGCAAAAGACACCCCGGGAGAGGCCGACCAAAAAATACACCCCCTCCAAAAAAGCCAAAAGAAGAAAAGGAGGATGAAGACATCGAAATACCAGCTGTAATTTCAGCTGGTGGGTATCAAAGCAATGGTAGTCAGAAAACACCCAAGGGCAAAGGTATGATATTTTTACGTTTGTGGGTTTGAGAGTCATATACGTACTGCATATGAATGCAATGATTTCTTACTGTGTAGTTATTGACAATTAGTTCAACTTTATAAATTCAAAGTATGCAGATAAGTATGCTCATCTAATGTAAGGATTTTCCTCCAGCCACCACTGATGGGCTGCATGTAGCACCATTATCAGTTGAAGGTGCAGTCAGCGATTGCACATGACATTGCGTTTGTTTATGTTTATATTTAAATTCCTTAGCAGACGCTTTTGTCCAAAACGACGTACATTGTATTTTAACCAAGGACCAAACAAAACATACCAGAGAGGTAGCTCATCCCTCCCTTCATAATTCCCAGAGAAACTTGTTTGGGGACAGGCTGCCTGCACTTTTTATGGGCTTCAAATCGCGAATTATCGCTGACTGCACCTTAAATGTGTCTCTGACCATCCTATGTGTCAGTATAACAGTCTTTCCAACACATTTGGATAAGTTGACATAGCCATTGGTTATAGAGTACCGAAGCCATGACGTAGCGTTGTCAAGGCAGCAATTTCACTGGATATAAACAAATCAATCTAACCATAGTAGTAACCATAGCAGTGGCTTTCTTAATCTATTTAAATAATAAAAAACATTTCCAAGACGTTGGTATATTTTTTTTACACTGTAGGAATCCCATACTAAAACATACCAACACGATCAGTTGAGATCCAGTGACACTGCAGTCATGGAAACGGAACGTCACACTTACGATTGCTTTGACAATGGACCAACGATGAATAGGCAAATAAAACCATAAAAAGGGGCAGCCGCGGCCTACTGGTTAGCGCTTCGGACTTGTAACCGGAGGGTTGCCGGTTCGAACCCCGACCAGTAGGCACGGCTGAAGTGCCCTTGAGCAAGGCACCTAACCCCTCACTGCTCCCCGAGCGCCGCTGTTGTTGCAGGCAGCTCACTGCGCCGGGATTAGTGTGTCCTTCACCTCACTGTGTGTTCAGTGTGTGCTGAGTGTGTTTCACTAATTCAAGGATTGGGATAAATGCAGAGACCAAATTTCCCTCACGGGATCAAAAGAGTATATATACTTATACTTACTTACTTACTTATAAAAGCTATGTACTGTTTGCCTGTAATTATAAAAATGTGGATGATGAGCACCACAAAATGTCACTTTAATATTTATTTGCTTATTTATTCAAATAACATTGCATGTTAATGGCTCCACATACAACTGGAAAATAAATCCTAATTAAGATGTACACTGTAATGTGAAGCTTTGGATAAATGTGTCAAATGTAAAATGTAATAAAGGACATTTTAGGTGTTCAAAACAAATTAGGGTTAATTGAAAATATTGAAATGGTGAAATTAATTACAAGCTTTGTGATTAACTAATCAAAATAAATGTCATAGCCTATTTTTGGTGAAAAGAATTTAAAAACTGATTTTACCATTGATATTAAGTCCATATTCACATATAGGGCTCTATCTTCGTGGTCTAAAACACATGCTTACTAGTCAAAAGCTTATTTAAATTGAATAGGATGTCCAGTCCACATTGGGAGTGTTTTCGTTATCATACATTGGGCGGATGGCACAACAAGGCGTTCCTAGGTTTTTTAAACAGTCATGGGTGTGTTTTAGGCATAACATCATTTAAAATAATGAGAATGACATCTGTCATTCCCTTTTAAAGGAGAATTCCGGTGTGAAATTGACCTAAAGTGTCTTGAAACATGATACGTGTGAACGTATGTCTCATAGCCCATCTCGGCTTGTCCCCTGCACTCCAAAATCTGGCGCTAGTTAGCCGATGCTACCAACAGCTTTTTCAATAGTGGTGCTTCGGCATCGGGCTAGCCATGCAAATAAATCACTGTTTTACACCCATTTACACCCTATTCATCAACTATGACTCCTACCCACTGTAGCTAGTTAGCATGGTTAACAAAGTTAGCATGTTAGCATGCTAGTTAGCATTTTTAGCAAAACTGCTAAAAATTATTAGCTAGGTTAGTTAAGTAACATGGTTAGCATAGTTAACATGCTAGCATGTTAGCATGCTAGTTAGCATAGTTAGCATAACTGCTAAAAATGATTAGCTAAGTTAGCTAAGTAACATTGTTAGCATGTTAGTCAGCATTTTTAGCAAAACTGTTAAAAATGATTAGCTAAGTTAGCTAAGTACCATGGTTAGCATAGTTAGCATGCTATTTAGCATTTTTAGCAAAACTGCTCAAAATGATTAGCTAGGTTAGCTAAGTAACATGGATAGCATAGTTAGCATGCTAGTTAGCATAGTTAGCATAACTACTAAAAATGGTTAGCTAAGTAACATGGTTAACATAGTTAGCATGCTAGTTAGCATAGTTAGCATGTGTTATTTACAAATCTTAGCATAACTGTTAGCAAACATTAGAGCCATTCCAACTTTCAGTTATCGTCAAATATCTACCTATACACAGCCATTCAACTATTTGAATATCAACATTCATTAAACTGCTAGAAAACGTTAGCTAAGTAGCATGGTTAGCAGGTTAGCATTGCTAGCACTGCTATAAAACATTAGCTAAGTAGCATGGTTAGCATAGTTAAAAATCTTAGCATAACTGCTAGCAAACATTAGAGCCATTACAACTTTCAGTTATCGTCAAATATCTACCTATACACAGTCATTAAACTATTTGAATATCAACATTCATTCAACTTCCAGTCTGTCAACAACTTTTAAACTATTTACCTTCAACTTTTAAACGGTCTACTTTTAAACTATCATTAAACTATCTATTAAACTAGCTGTCTATCAACAACTTTTAAACTATCTACTGTCTATCAACAACTTTTAAACTATCGACATTCAGCTTTTAAACAGTCTACTTTTAAACTATCAACTTTTATTAAGCTATGCAACCACCATGTCTATCCTAGCATCACCGTAGTAACCATCTCTGTATTATCTGTTTTAACTATACATGATATTTTACATCACAACTTTAGCATTTTCATGCACTGGTAATTCCTTGGAATTGCATTTCTAGTTCTTATTCTTCTTCTTCTAACGCGTTTAATGCAGCTTCAACCGTTTAACGTAGAAACTTCATTCAAACATTGTCACGTAGGTCTTACTTAGGACAAGAGTGCTATGTATTTTTCAGCTTTGTAACTTTTATACTTTTTAGTATAAAAAACTATTAATTTAGTATAAAAAACTATTAATTAAAAACTATCAACATTTTCCCATTGACTTAACATTGCCCTTTATGACATCACAGCAATTAGAATCCTATGGCAGGTGTTCAGGCCACCTGGCCCAACTGCCAGTCTCAGGCTTTAAGCATACAAACTGGCCCTATTAAGACTACACATCCCTTTCAACTGCTTCCTCTGCCAAAAACTGTTTCAAAATAAAAATAAAATAAAATAAAAGTCCTCACTACAATATTTCACTGTTAAACAATTTAACCCTTTAAACTACTGAACTTTTTAACTGTTCAGCCATTGTAACTGTTACTTGTCATCAACTATGACTCCTACCCACTGTAGCTAGTTAGTATGGTTAGCATAGTTAGCATGTTAGCATTGCTAACGTTGTTAGCATTTTTAGCAAAACTAAGTTAGCTAAGTAACATGGTTAGCATAGTTAGCATGCTAGTTAGCATAACTGCTAAAAATGATTAGCTAAGTTAGCTAAGTCACATGGTAAACATACTTAACATGTTAGCATGCTAGTTAGCATACCTACTAAAAATTATTAGCTAGGTTAGCTAAGTCACATGGTTAACATAGTTAACATGTTAGCATTGCTAACATGCTAGTTAGCATAACTACTAAAAATGAAAACATTAGCTAAGTTAACTAAGTTAAGTAACTTGGTTAACATTATTATCTTTGATAATATATTTAGCATAACTGATAGCAAATTTAACCATTTAAATTATCCACCTATTTAACCGTTCAATCATTCCAACTATATTAAACCTTATCTACCAAGCAAATCATTTAACTATATAAACTATCCACCTATTTAACTGTTCAGTCATTCCAACTATATTAAACCTCATCTACCTAGCAACCAATATAGTTTGTTTTTACTCTGTATGATATTTTACATCATATTTTTTGCATTTTCATGCACTGTATTTCCTTCAGGAAATGCTTTTCTAGTTAATATCCGATATCTTTCTGGTGCACCTCAGCTCTGATGGGGCCTTAGTTTACTTCTTGTTCACACTATACCTTCTCTTTGGGTCTCAGTCCTGCTTTGGATTATGGGCTATGTAGTTGCTCTGGGTTAGTTATGTATTTTCATCATCATCCATTATCAGGTTAAAATAATTATCATAATTGGTGTGGTGATTTTGTTTAATTTTTTTCTGTTTTAGTGAGACCCTGGATGAGATTATAGCACAACGTACAGAGTGTAACACATAACACATAAAACGCAACAAGGTGACAAACAGACAACAAAGGGAAATGAGACAGGACGATAACAGACCTGACAGACAAGACGGGACTGGACAAAACAGTTCACAAACTCAAGGATGTATTATTAATGATTGGATAGAATGATCTGTGATTCACATTAGATGGTCACGGTTGAAAGGGGTTGGCAAACATGTTATGCATGAGTGTGGATAGTTTAAGCACCAATAATTATTGCATGAAAGAACTCCCTTGGCACGTAATAGGGACGTAGACCTAATGCTAATATGTCAATGTCCCGGTTGCAGACTTTTCCCAGGATATGTCCTGGATTACACCATCTGTTGGTAACGAGAATGGCAAGCCATTTCTTCTTAACACACTTCTATGGGGCTCTGACAGCTCATATGTGACCCTGCCTGTGATAACCCAGCTTTTTATGTTACATATTTTTTTACATCAGATCATTCTACACAGTATACGGAATAGGCTGTGAAAATTTCTCAATGATATACCTAATATTGACTGAGTTGCCTGAGCCATTTCAAAGACTTGGAAAATTCCGAGCTCTGAATTTTAGGTCCAATTCCAATTCGAAAATAAGTAAGCAGTGGCGCTACATACGGTCAGACAGTGTCCAAACACCGAATTGTTTCAAGAGGTAGCATGCATGATACATCCTTAAAATAGTTGGTTAGATTCACAACAAGTTAATCTTCACGAAAAAAATCAGTTGTCCTGAAATGTCCGTTGTGATACGAAGCAATCCATTGAGAAATTCATATCCGGCTTAAGTCGCAACTTTCCTGCCATACATACGGAAGCAGTGGCGCTACATACGGTCAGTCAGTGTCCAAACACCAAATTATTTCAAGAGGTAGCATGCATGACAGGTCCTTAAAATAGGTTGGTTTGATTCACAACAAGTTAATCTTCAGTAAAAAAAAAATCAGTTCACCTGAAATGTCTGTTGTTATATCGCAAGAACCATAGGGCCTAGGATGAACTTTTTTTTTTGTATATTGGCCCCCACACACAAACACACACACACACACACACACACACACACACACACACACACACACACACACACACACATTCGCGCATTATGTGACGTGAAGCTGCGTGAAACTTTAGTACCACTTTCAGCCACTGTGCGTCGCTCTGCCACTGTACATCGCTCTGTCAGTAGCCTGCCCCTTCTGAAAAAGCAGGAGGCTACCCATAGGCCTAATTGTTGCCGAGAGGAATCCCAGCCTACAAATTCAATAACAAAATAAATCATGCATAATTAAAAATGACCTCGATTTAGGCTACTGGGGAATGGCATAAGGCTTGGCTACACAGTGGTTAACGAAAATCAAAATCTGCTTTTGATAGCCTACCGATGCCACTCCACAAAACAAAAAAATATCTTAATTTGCTGTCTACGTTATTGTTAGTGTTGGGGGTAACGCGTTACAAAGTACAATTCAAATTTCAGTGATTCGTTACAGTTACTGAATAACTGTAACATCCATTCCTGCGTTACTCTTGATATTTCTAATATATTGACTTATTGTTTCCATAGGCATGCAGTGATTGCTTATTGAAAATATAGATTAGCCTAGACACATTATTTCCTTGTAGATATATGCGCAGGATAGAGCACGCATTCTCTCCTTGCACCGCTCTCCCTGAAACAGGTTGGCTTCACGCAAATCAAAACAGTGTCTTGTGCAAGAACTGTTCATGCAGACTACAACTGGCGCTTAAAGCCTAAAGACCATGTTGAATTTTGCTACAATTTATTTCAAAACCGGATTACTCTGGAATGGCTACTGTAACTATACACGGGAATGCATTACACCTTTGTGTTCGGTAGGTCTGCTGTTTACTCTGATATATGGTTTGTCATGTGTTGCGAGTGTGTGACATATTCCAACGAGAGGAATGGATGTGGAGATGGGCGTAGAGAATAATTATTAAATCTCTTGAAAAGTTATTTTCCTCGCGAACCGTTTATCACAGCAAGTGGCTAGCACCGTTTAAAAGATGAGAAAAGGCTCTTTCATGTGACACGTGTGATGAGTACTTCTCGAGGAGTTCAACAGAGAAGAATGGGTGAATTTGGACTTCATGTATGCATATTGCAGTGTCAAAAAAGTGAAGCGCTGCGCCAGCTGCAGGGACACTGCGGCTCACTGATAGTTACTATAGGTCACTTCAAATCAGCGCGATTTATCCTTATAGGCTACTGCACATTACATGATCTGTCCGATACTCTTTCTTATTTTTAACCGTCAGGGCCTATACAAATTCCACAGTATCTGATTGTATATTTGGGGTATGCTAGCTCTTACCTGCCCCAGTGGTTTGTATGTGACTTGTCTGTTCTGAAAACCTATAATCCTTATGAAAAACAATTGGCCTATTTTAAGGAGCTCCTTGAACAAAATCTGCTGAAGTAGCCTAAAGCATGTCGGCTAATGATTCCTAAAACATACCAAACAAAGTCCATTCTGTGGCTATTGACATTTGGGTACTATCCTGTTAACTGTAACCCACCCTATGAAGCCTTTCCTGAAACATAGAAAATACTTTTTAATGAACCAGGGCGTATACATTTCTTCTATGGCTGCAAACGGGATTCACTCGCAGTTAACCAAATGTTTCTTTATTAGGGCAGGGCAGGCATATTTCTGGCTATTAAATTATTTCTAAACCAGTCTGCTAAAGTCTGTAGTGAATTCTGTGTAGGGTTTTTCAGGCTCCATTTCTTTTTACGAGACACCCTGCTCACAAGAGCCATCTGGCGGTTGTTTAGGATGTTGCAGCATCACTGGAGAAATACAAATTAAAGTTGCGTGATCCCGCGTGAGGTCACGGGCAAATCACGCCTGAAGCCGGCCAGTTTGAAGTAATGCCTACTGTACACACACACATAAACATACACACCATTTTTGCGATCTGTCAATTAATGGACGAGACGGAGGCAAAGGACTCCCCGACTCGCAGCAGCCTCTGCCGAGTCCACTAATTCCGTATAACGGGACACCTCGAAGGCCGCTATCCCAATTATCAGTTGCCACTATACGCAATAGTCATGCCTTTATAGCACTCAGAGGAAACAAGCGGTTCAGTTTAAAAAGAAGCCAACTTCAAACAGTTTGTTGAACAACTTACTTTGGCCCTAACTGTGATAACAGTGGGTAGTTAGCCTGTTCACAGTTGATTCCATTGTTACAAAGCCTACTTCCAGGCTCAACCGTCGTTTACTATGGTTGTTATAGTTACCAATCAATGCTCATTGATATGAAACAGTGATTAAACTTTTTTACCAGATCTATGTCATAGGTGTCCCATATCAGAAGTAATAGCCACCCACCAGTTAATCAGAAAAGATTATTTATTTTCTCCCGGTGATAAACACCATTGGTGAGGTGTTAAACATTACCACCTTTAACGTGGATTACTTTCTCTGATAACCAAACGTCAGTCCATAATCGAGTCCATTATCCTTCACATATTTCTTGAAAATGAATGAATCAATCTGTATTCTTTTTTGCTGGCTTGTTTTCAATTTAATTTGTATTACATTAAAAGGTTTTATATTTGAATTTGCATTTATTGTGTTCTGTTCTTGCTCTGTTCCTCAGATATGTGTTCAAACAGTGCTACTCAGCCCCCAAAGGAGAAAGGGGTGGAGGCCTTCCAGCTGACTGAGGAGCAGCAAAACCTGATCCAAGAGGACCAGCCCAATAAGAAGTTATGGGATGAAGTAATGGAGTTCCTCATCGAAGGGCCAGTATGTACTTCTTTCCTGATGCATATTTTTCATTCTCTGCTCGATATTTTATCTGTAGTTGTGTAGTATAGCTGCTTGGTGTTTTCATTTCATTCCTTTGTACACCCATTTACATTTTATTTATTTTTTCCCACCATCTCTTCCTCTTTTCCTCGTTTCTCACTAACTGTTTCTGTTCTATTTGTAGTAATAAGGTAGCATCACCCACATACTGTAGTTTTGAAACAAGTTGAGGACACCAAGGCTAATGCACGTTTACTCTTTATAGATTTGAGTTCAGTTTTTAATACTCTTCAGCAGGGTAGGAATTTCACGGCGGCCACGACGGCCATGGCCGTCGTAGCCCCTTGCGTTGGCCGTGACGCCCCTTTGAAAATCAGAGGTTTACAGGCCATGGTGGACTTGGTGCCCCCTTCTTTCAATATTCTGCTTTGCGTCCTACTAATAGTGATATATATTTAGCCTATGGCCTGTCAAAACAATCTTAGCATTCACAGCACAAATTACGCAGTGGAGAAAGTGACAGCGCAAGAAAGAAAGTGCGTCAAAATTCACCCATTCTTCTCAGTTGAATTACTCGCGAAGTAGCCTACTCATCACACAGACATCACTAGTATCACATGAAAGCGCTTTTCTCAGCTTTTAAACGGTGTTAGCCGCTAATTGCTGCGGTGAACGGTTCTTGCGAGAAAAGTAAATCTTTCAATTTAATCATAAATTCTACTGAAGGTTTTGCGTCCATCTCCCTACCCATTCATCTCGGTGGAATACTTCACGAACCCCTCGTTTAACACATGACAAACCATATATCAGAAAAAACAGCAGACCTTACCGAACACAAAAGTGTAAAGCAGTCCCCTGTACAGTTAGCCGTTTCAGAGTAATACCGTTTTGAATTTGCAGTAAATTTCAACATACATGGATGTCTCCAATTTGGGCTTTAAGTTTTACACTGTGTTTAAATTGTTCCACATTATTTCATAACGGGCCAAATACAAAATAAATATTACAAATGTCGCCTAGATATCGGTAAATCAGAGGACAGCTGACTGAGTTTGTGAAAGTAGCCTTAATGATCACAAACTGCTAAGCATGCATCTAGGCTGTTTGAGTTTCTTAAAGCTTAGCTGTGCTTAAATTGTTCAATACATGATTTCATGACAGGCCAAATATAAAATAAATGTTAAATATAGCCTAGATATCTGTAAATATTAGATGATCAGATGATTTACAGTTATATGTAATGTCATGTTTCATGTTTTTGTAATGTTTCATACAGTGATGCAAGTCTACTGCAGTGAATAGGCTAAATACAACTTTGATCATTTTTATAGCCTACTACTGTATAGTTAACTTTGGCCTTGGTGCCCTGACATGTGGCCTTTGTGCCCCCCACCAAATATGCCTAACTGAAGGCCAAGTGGCCTTGCCCCCAGAAAGGTGAAATTCCAAGCCTGCTCTTCAGGCTTATTTACTACTGGAGATACTGAAACAGATGAATGTAAGCTCTTTCATCATGAAATGGTATTGTTCCTTTTTAACTGACAGAGTTCAACAAGTTGATGCTTTACATAAACAAAACCAAACAATAATAACAAATAAAAGCATAGAAGGGCAATATAGTCAAAGAATAGTTCAAAAGGTAAAGATCATAATAAAAAGAAAACATAAAACACACAAGGTAAAATCATTTAAAAATAGAGAATGATTAAAAAGACAAAATAAAAGACAAGGTAGAATAATTTTCAAGACAGATTCAGAAATTATAACTCAGTGCAGTTAGCAGAAAACATGAGTCTAGATTTAAAACTGGCTACAGTTGGGGCCTTTTTAATGTCATCCGAAAGTTAGTACAAGAGGTAGTAAAAAGCTGATTTAGTTATCGCTTTCATGTGGCTGTTAAAATTTAGATCACTGTCAATTAATACACCAAGATTTTTGATAGAATCCTTTGCTTTCAACCATTTTGTGTCAAGGACAGTGGCAACCCTAAGTCTTTCCTCCTTTTTACCAAATATAATTACTATCATTACTTTTTTCTTTGTTCAGCTGAAGACAATTTTGAGACATCCAGTTGTTGATTTTTTCTATACACTGACACAGAGATTCAAGGGGACCATAGTCGTTTGGTGACCAAGCTAAGTAAATTTGTGTGTCATCTACATAGCTATGATATGAAATCAAATTATTTTGGATGATTTGTCCAAGTGGGAGCATATAGAGGTAGAATAATAGTGGCCCCAAGATCGGCCCCTGGGGAACACCACAGGTTAAGGACAGGTGTTGAGGTACAGTTTCCAATAAAAAATGGAAACTTATTTCTTGTAAATATGACAGGGCTCTACAGTGCGCCCATTTCACTCGCACATGCGAGTAAAAATGATGCCGTGCGAGTGCAAAAAAATATTTAGCCACACTGGTGCGAATGACTTCTAACCATGTCAATGTTTGTCTACAAAATACACCGCAACATCGAGAAACATTACTGGTGCAAACCATAGAATCACGTCGCGAATGCAGCATAAAACTACACCTCCATCAACGTTAGCAGTTTCGTTGTGACTCGCTAGTAGTCGCCTTCAAATCCAAGAGCCGCAGAAAAAGCGGAAAGTTAGACTAGACAGCCAAGATGCAAAGATTGAAGAAATTAGTTCTTCTATCTACCGAATTCATTGGATATAGGAGGAACAGGATGAGATTCTGAGAATGCAGTGAGAGAAGGAAAGGTAACCTAACATGCCTTTTAGCCCAGTTGACGTATTGGCTGCTATATGCAAAATATAGCTGTAGCGAACCGGCACAAAAGTAGCCTCCCGTAATACTCCCATTTTATTCAAAGGTAGAACGCTACTGACAACTCCAGGCTTCCACGCATGCTTGTTTGTTTACACCGAATACAAGCTGAAGTGCAAAACGAAAGTAGGCCTAACGTTTGCCTACTGTTAGCTGCAGTATAATGTTAGATTATGTGTAAGTTAAGTACAGAACTGACTGTGCGCCCAAATTTTTGTCTGTGCTCCTAAATATTTTAACTTGGGCGCACAAGTGCTCCTGAAAAAAAATGTTAGTGTAGAGCCCTGTATGATTTCAGCCAGTTAATAACTATGCCTGTAAATCCAACCCAGTGTTCTAGTCTGTGTAAGAAAATATTGTGATTAACAGTGTCAAATGCTGCACTAAGGTCCAGTAGCACTAGGACTGATAGAAGAACATGTCTAGTGACATGTGGCCATTTATGATTAATTGAAATACATTTCTTATACGGTTCCTTTAAATTTCAGCTGTATGTAGTCTGCCGTGTTAATACAGGTGCCACCAGACTTAAAACTAATTCAAAAGTACACTCAACTCAGTTCTCTAGAACATCTGTCCAGAACAGTTCACCGCTAGGTCTCTCATGCCTCCATATGGTTCTCTCGTGCTGCTGCTGCTGCTAGGCATACAGGCAAAATGCGGCAGCTCTTTTCCTCATCCGGTGAAGTTTTATAGAAAAGAAAGCTGCTGCTTTGTATCTTCTCCGACTTGACTGAATTTCACACTTTCCTCTCTTCTCGATGATTTGGATGCGACCCAGCACTCTTAAGTATTGACACACAGATATAATCTACTACTGCTAGTTTGTTGGTCATGCTGAATGTAGTAAACAAACAACGTGACAACAGCCGCATTTATTTTGCCTCATACTCACGCCTCCTGTCAAGCTAAACCTTGGCTCCGCCCTCACCTAACCCAGACTATTTATTCAGGTATGAACAAGACCTACCCGGGAAATGTCCATGCGTGAGGGTCATGTGTGAACACTCAAGTCCGTGTGAGATCCGGGCCCAAGGGCTCAATCAGGGCACTTGTTTCTCTTATGTCATCAAACAATACAAAACCACAAAACATTACAGAAGCATCACTGTATTTCTTACATCCATCTAAAAGTCTATGCAACTCACATAGCTAAATCTGTGCAAATAACTGAAATATGGTAGGCTACATAGCTGCCATTGTGAACATCAATTTGCCAAACCTGGTCAGGACCCAATCAGTGAATTTTTGTCTCTCTTATGTCATCTGACAATACAAAACCACAATGGTGTGTACATAGCTGTCATTGTGAATATTAAACTTTTAAACAAATGCTGCAAACCTTGTCAGGGCCCAGAAGGAAATGACAAAAGATTCTGCCTGTACAGCTGGCGGTAAGCTTCTTTATTACATTTCTCTCAATGAGTGAACGACCAGAAGTCAACCTCACCAAGTCAGATTGCACAGAAATCTTGTCAAA
The DNA here is from genome assembly GCF_017589495.1 of Alosa alosa. Classification (NCBI taxonomy): domain Eukaryota; kingdom Metazoa; phylum Chordata; class Actinopteri; order Clupeiformes; family Clupeidae; genus Alosa; species Alosa alosa. The sequence goes on from NC_063200.1 coordinate 33,207,989, forward strand.
GAACAAAAACAATAACGATATTAACCGGTTACCATTATTTTAGATAAGCGATTCTGTTCCGGAACATATAAAAATGTAAAGTTTCTGGTTTCGTTTCTGTTCCTAGCAAAACATCAAACGTTTCTGGTTTTCGTTTTCGTTCCATGAACCGATTCAAATCCTTGAGTGGGAGACAAAAGGTGACACTCCTCTGCTGGACGATGAGAGCGATGCTTGAGCAGACTGCTGCTCTGACTTTTTTTGGGTTGAATAGTGGCCGTCTCGCTTCCCCCTAGCGCCTGTGAGCGGAAAAACCACCCTTGCAACTGTGGGCCGGCGGGCCGACGGCCTCAGTGTCAGGAAGTATAACGAGTGTAACGAATTGCTTTACTGCATTCAAATACAAATACACGCCAGGCACCGGCTAGAAAAAGGTAGCGATGGAGTTTCTCAGACATTCGTCATGACAGAGCCAGCGAAAAAGAAGCAAAAACCGAGAAAACAGTAAGAAATTGCCAATACTGCATAGTTTACCTTTAACAACATATATATATATATATTAAAATATAAGTTGCACCTGACTATAAGTCGCCAGCTGGTACTGTGTTTATACCAATTTACCAGCCAAACTATGAAAAAAAGTGTGACTTATAGTCCGGAAAATGCGTTAGTGAAATGGCATTTAGCTGCTCAACGTGCATTGGTGTCCAATTATAAGGATAAGAAAGAAAGATTTAGAAGGAATTTAATAAAAAGGTTGAGAGAAAAGGGGGGGGGTAAAGTGCAGTGTGTGTAAGTGCAGTATCGCAAGCCCATGTAATGTAGTTTAAAGAGTATTATGTGTGTTGAGGATGCGGATGGCCTGAGGAAAGAAACTCCTACTTAGTCTTTTTGTTTTAGCCATGTAATGTCTGCTTCAGTGGTTTAAACCATTGGTTCCCAAAGACTGGGTCGGTCGCAGGAGATTTTATTTGGGTCGCCAACATAGTCTAGTGACAATTTGTGTTGTGTAATAGGCCTAGCTTATACCTTCCAGTGGGCATCGCTATCAATTGACCACTTCAGTCGCGCATTACGAGGAGGCGTGAAGCTGCGTGAAGATTTAGTACCACTTTCAGCCACTGTGCGTCGCTCTGCCACTGTACATCGCTCTGCCTGCCGCCCCTTCTGAAAAAGCAGGAGACTTGGCGAGAGTAATCCCAGCCTACGAATTCAATAACAAAATAAATCATGCATAATTAAACATAACCTCCATTTAGGCTACTTGGGCATGGCTTAAGGCTTGACTACACGGTGGTAACGAAAATCGAAATCGAAATTTGCTGTCTACATTATTGTCAGTGTTGGGGGTAACGCAACTACGCAAATCAAAACAGTGGTGTGATAATTGAGCCAGTAGAGAAATAACTGTTCAGAATTAATCTGTAGCCTTGGGTAGGCTTCTGCAGAAAACAATGTTGTTGCCGATTTAATACTATCTGGCAACGTTTTTCCCCTTTTAGTCCGACCGACTTGCCGGTTGTAAACTTGCGTTAAGACCGACCGATTTTTTTTTTTTACTCTAAACAACCAATACAAATAAAATACTATTTATTTTAGTAGGCCTAAGTATTGTGAATATAAATTGCCTATATACAAACGTAGGCTCTCTTAAATAAAACCCTCTGCCGTTATCTCTACACCATTGGTTTACGCATGTCACACTATGGCCTACGCTTCGTTTCATTCACACAAACATCTCGACTCAACGCTTATTACTTGGCACGAAGCTCTGGAAGAACTGTGTCTAGATCTTTTCCCATTCTTTCTCCCCTCTAGTCTAATGGTGACCGTGTTGAAGAATTGAAATTGGTTGTGGTCTATTCAGCATTTCTCAAAATATGGGCTTAACCCAGATTCGAACTCTTGGACAGGGGACTGATAACGGCTGCGTAACTGAAACTGTCATCAGCCCGGCCTTAACGCGACTGCCACAGAATTGACGGCGTGGGTGAATAGGGATAAATAACAATAGAGTACACAACTGTTTCACCAGCACATTTAAATGACGACTAAAACCGTGCATAACTGGAGGTACACCTGTTATCTGAGCAGTCTGTATGTCCTCATTTTGCGAATGCGAGGACGATATGAGCCTGTTGCATTTTGTTAGATGTCCGAGTCACGCATAATGTTTGAAAACCACTGGCTCGTAATCACAATAATTTAACACACGACAGTTGGATACTTCATCATGTTCCCATGCCTACATTTTGGTGAGTAGCATAGAGATCGTTAAAACAATAAAGTATGGCTCTCCGTTTGGGACATCGAAAACTTGCTGACTTGCAAAGGCCTCGGTATAACACGTTATCTCCACTATCATCAGTCAATGCCTCCTTGATCAAAGTGGGGAATGAAAGAAAAAGTTTGAGAACCACTGGCTTAACAAGTTACCTGCAGTACAGAACACACAGAATATTGCAACAGAAAGTTGCCTTTATAATCAACTACTATTTGTTCCAACAGCATTCAAACAAAGCCTTAAAAGTGGAAAAAAAAAATATTCCATAAGAAGTAAAATAAAATACTGTTACTGTAGTAACTGTATCCCAAGCTTCAGCTCCCCACGTCTGTGACAGGCAGACGTGACACCGCTAAATTCTCAGCTTGTTTATACCCCACACTGAACGCGTAAGACCGCTAGGCCCATCACTGTGGGGTGCGGTAGCCTAGCCTACTCTCTGGGATTTAAGTCAAGCAATATAACCATACAAATGTTTCAAAATTAGTAATTTCGGCTTTGTCTGAACTGGCCATTGTAGGCTACGTATAAAAATAAACAAGTAGGCCTATTCTCTATCCAATGATATCGGCAAATGTTTGTTTTCCAAAGTAAGAATTTCACTTCATGCACCTTCGACAATGAATAGCTCATTACACTTATGTTACTGTTGAACGTAGGCCTAAATGGTATCATTACAAACATTATTCTGTGTCCTAAAAACTGGCATTTTATGGCATTGTGTCATGTAAGGTTGCAAAATCTAGAGAAATGTGTGAGGTGGTCAGCGGGGGACAATTGAGACACACATTGGATTGTGTTATTACTTGAACATTCCACACTATCCACAGCTGTGGTATCGGGGGCAGGAGGATTACTGTTAGCAGGCTTTATATAAAATTCTTCAACAGAAGGCCTGCCTCGAATGCAGGCTTGCCCAAAATAAAGGCCTGTGGTTTGCGCAGCCTACAGTAAGTAGGTTAAATAACAGACCCGCCACAATGTCCGGTATGATGATTTTTTACGAGCAAGATGTCTTTGGTGCCCTGCATGTTCTTAAATAACAATGATCATCAGTAGCCTAATATTCGATTAATGATATACCATTATTTTGTGTAAATGGGCTATGCATTGGGTTAGACACCAGGGGCCATATTCACAAAGCCTTTTATCTAGGAGTAGGCTACTCCTAAATAGCAATAAAAGATTTTAGCTTAGTTTATCTTAGTTAAGTTATTAAGTTATTCACAAAGCCTTTCAGACCTACTCTTAGTAAGGGAAAATGACAACTCCTGAACAGATTCTGGAGCTGAGTGCTCTAGAATCTTTGACTAAGAGTGAGTGAGTCTTAAATTGCTATGGATGACGTTATTACTCATGCACGAGCTTGACTGAAGTGACCACCTTGATTGGCTGATGATTGTAACGCTGAATGATTCCAAACACCTCCCTTACGATGAGTGGCAGGTGACAGGTCTGAGAATCGTCGCTACACAAGGACGGAAGATGATAAATAACTGAATAAAAGGCCTAGCCTAAATGAATCAAGAGTAAGGCTAAAACAAATAGCCTAGTAGCCTAATGAAACATATGGATTGATGTAGTATCTTTGTAACATTATTAAATTAGCCTAATCTGTTATGCCTATGCCTACGTTTGCAAAAGAGAACATTTTAATTTGATTCACAATAATGTTACATTTAATTTACATGTTGACAATGAGTAGCCTAGTTTTGGTTGTTGTTGGTGGCGTTATTGCATGTTAGTTATGCCTACAATGCAAAATTGCTTCATCACGATTGGAAGCTCCTGTAGCCGCATAGGATTTCAAAACAGGCAAAATGCCACAAAACCGGTTTGTGAATAGGTCTGGGAATAGAGTCGACTTCTTTTAAGCTGTCACAGCTGGTGGGAAGGTATGATTTCTTGGGGGCAGGGCCGGATTAACTGGGCACAAATGTCTGATGGCCCCCCCTGCCCCCCAGTCAACTTGAATCGATCAGTTAATAGGCCTATATCGTGAAGATTTTTCTTGCCATCTAAGGCACGGGCGCATCTGTGAGGCCAAGCCTCACCAAGTAGCCCGTTTGTTTACAACTAACATTACATTTAATTAAACTGCTTATAGGCTATGCCGAAATAGTTTTCAACATTTTGAATATTAGTGTCGGGTGAATTAGGAAATGTTCTCAAAGTAGCCTTATGGCTGAAAGCTGCTTGGGATCCCCCCCCTGTCAAGCAATATAACCATACAAACGCGCGCACTCATTGTTTCAAAAGGAGTAGCCTAATTTTGGCTTTGTCAGAACTGAACTGTGGACGACACGGCACGGTATGCCCAATGAACGCAACGCAACACAACACAGACCCCACTTCTCTCGCGTCAGTCACTGACATGAACGAAACACAGAACCTGCTTCTCTCACGGCAGTCACTGACAGTAGCCTAGAATAAATGCATGGGAAAAAAAATTTCCCCATGACAGACATCGTAAAACACTGAAAGTTAATATTTTGTCACTATAACATACAGCTGTCCTTTGTCAAATGTGTTATGTTCCAAGTAGCCAGTGCGTAATTCTGCTTCATAAAGTTGAACAAATTTGCTTATTTCACAGAAAAATATAAATAGCCAGTTAGGGTCTACAGTGCAGAGTTGGTAAGTTATAGGCCAACTTGGAGTGAACATACAAACAGGGGAAATTCTTTCTCTAGTAGCGGAGTAGCCTCAGGTGCGCACGTAGACATAAGGCCGAACATGCAAGCCAATGAATCGTGCTCTCA